>NC_055962.1:22353835-22543835 GCF_018492685.1 Alosa sapidissima | reverse complement strand
CATTCTCTTTGTTACATCTTCGCTCCTTACAGTGCCGGGTGTCCTAACTTTATATCACCAAAAAGGTTCCCTAAAAACCTGTTTTAGGGACATCTGAATGTGGTACCTGATGAAATGCATTTTTCAAAAAATTCTGTGTCAATCAGCTGGTCAGCAGGATATTATGGGAAAGGTTCACTTTTTTCATCCTTTGAAATGCAGTGGCAGCTCCACGGAGGGCCAGTAGACAAAATCTATATATGAAGAGTCGAAATGAAACAGAAAAACTCTCTCCAATTGCGCTCTTAGGAGGCTCCTGCAAGATTGGTCCCGTGAGAGAAATGAAAGCTTCCATAGCATGAAGAGGGAGCGAGAGAGATCAGTGACTAAAGCAGGCGATCCCAAGGGAGAGCTCTCCGAGTTGTAATTTAAAAATAGCAGTTTAATAACAAGCCATACTTACAGTATATCATTAATCTCCAAATTAATGAACCTACCCCACCCCCCTTCTCACATCCTGAAGAGAGAGACAGAGAATGAGAAAATCTTTTCTGCTTTTTCAAAAAGACTTGTGAGACTGGTCTGTTTACATACTGTATGTCTGGAGTGGCCAGCAATATGAATAAATAAAATAAAAGAATACCAGTATAATACGAATACTGTCATTTCATTGGCATGGATCCCTTTAGATTAGTTCATAAGTAGAATTGGTCTTATAATGACACAATTTCAGAGACTGCTATTTGCCTAATACTTTGTATCTAAACACCAAAATGTCAGATAACATAGTACCAATGAATTGTAATAAGAGTTATTAGCATTTTATTGCCATTAGTTCATCAATAACATTTCATGGGCTAAATTGACTGGATTAATGCCAATAAAATGACCACATTCCTTAATTATTTTACATATGTATGCTATATTAAGCACATTAGATTTAGCAACATAACAACAAAGCTAATAAATGAATTATACATGGAAATTATATTAAAAAAAATCTCATTAAAACTATTCCTCACATGAAGCCCGAAGTGAAAGTGTGTGTATCAAACAAATTAAGTGAGAAAAATTCAATCTCTCGCCAGCCTCTGAGTAGTAATAATTCTGTGTCCACTGAGAACTTGAACAATAACAATGTGTGACTGCAAGCAAACCTTACAGGTAGTGCAAATATCCAGAAGCAATATAAATGTAGATAAATAAAATATGAGGCCCTTTCTCTGTAAACCCATCGTTTAATTACAATGTGTACGTGCATGAGGGGTACATGTAGGGGGTTGGGGGTTGGGGAGGATTCTAGCCTGTGTCATATTTGAATGCTGACACAAAAAAATATAGGAGAAATGAGTGTGTTTCACTAGATGGCAGCTAGCAAAAGAAAGACCTCTCACCTCTAAGGTCTCGGCATTCGGTCAAGTAGGCCACATGGGCACTCAGCATCTACAGCCAGGGGCAAACAGAGCAAGAGCGCAGAAATCTCATCAGACTACATGCAAGCAGTACACAAGCAAGCCAATTCATCTGAGCTGTATGACAACACATTAGAGGTTGTGTCAAAGTAATAACATTAAAGCACAATGACAAAAACATGTCCAAAACACTGGTGTGAACCTCTCTTCAATTATGTAGATGCAAATAGGGCAACATTGTCATGGGGGTAGCCACAGCAAGTTGTGGAAAGTAACTTTGTCAAAGACAAAAGAATGTTCGCTAAGTGGCTAGGCAATTAGACAGGAGAGATGTTACTACTATCAGACACTCATTCCCTTCTCCATTAAAAAGTTGTAGCGAACTCAATATTCTATACATTTTTTTCCGTGAAACTGTTTACAGATTTAGAAGCTATTTACGGAGACAAACTCATTCACGTTAGCATCGCAGGCATGCCTTGATAAGTGAAAATGTTACATAAAAAACGAAATGAAAAATGTTGCCAAATCGCGGCGGTAATCCCCCTGCAAATAAATAATCCACTATCTAGCCAATTGGAATAAGGCGCTAGCATCAATGATCCTCTATAAGGGAGACTCAGTGACGCTATTATATAACCTGCTCTATCTCTGGCAAGAAAGGGAAGCTGCTCTCTCTATCTGGGGTTCATGCAAATGCAGTCCCTGCAGACTTCTGCACATTTCAATTAGCTTTAAGAATCATGATGACTGGTATTATGAAATAAAGTCCCCCAGTAAAACCGCCTATAAGAGAGAGAGAGAGAGAGAAGAGGAGAAAAAAATCACACTGATCATGTTTGGGGTCAACAGCAACGTACATGACTTCTGAGCAGGTATATTCCTCCTCTGCAATAGAGTAATAAACACTGAAAAGACATTTTGTACGACAAAACATTTCTGTGTCAGGTTTTCTGTTTTTCAGATGCAGAAATAAGTTGCTAATTTTGTCTGTGCGCTTCCTAGACAGTGCAGGTTTAATTGCTAATTGTTAACCGGGAATGAATGCATTTGCATATTAATTAGGGAGCCCATTTACATTTTTAATTTGCTGCCTTCAAAGGGGGTGAGATAAAAGGTCGCACAATTTTAAATAATTTATGCTCCATTGCTGAAAAGACGCTGAAAAGAAGTGCTCAGCTGATTTTAACCCCTGAGAGCTTTTACAGAATAAAGCACTCCAAAAATTGTTTTTACAAATCTAATTAAATGGAAAAGGGCTCTGAACCAGACCATGGAGGAGAGCCACCCAGCAGAGAGGGAGAGAGAGAGAGATGGTGAGAGAGAAAGAGAGAGAGAGAGAAAGAAAGGAAGAGAAAGAAAGTTGAAGAGTGTGTTGAGGAACCACAGGGCACCAGAGAAGGCCCTCACACTGTTGAAGAAGGCAGAGGGCTGAGAGTTCTGGAACCCTCCGTCAGGGTTCTGAAAAGACTTCTGTCACCCCTCTGGACGCATGCGAGTTGCCCGGCATGTGAAACAGTGCTGCCTTCTCAATCAAATGTGGCAAAAGTGCAGCACTGCAGGTCACACTCCACTGAGCCCAAAGTCACAAATCAGCCACTTCAGTGCTGGTAAGATGTGTCTCCTTTGTAGCCGTAGAAAATTGCAAGTTTCATTTGGGATTTTTTTTTCCCGCATAAGTATTTTATGAGGGGAGCAGTCCCTTGCTTGCAGACTGGTAACTAGGTGTCTTCAAAACAAAGGACTTATTTAAACAAAGGAGCATGCAGTATGAGATTATCAAGTAAATGTTCGATCACAATATTCATATGTCGTTGCTATGCCAACGCTCCTTGCCATTCATTTTTCACTGCCTTTCCTTCTCTGAGTTTGTGTCAAATGTGACACATATTTACATCATACTGTTCTATCATAGGACTTCTGATACCTTACACGACACTGGTCGCCGGGGCAACTAGCTGCCCTTTTTGGCTCAATTAGAGGAACGCCACTACAGATGCCTGTGTCGCATGTCCCTTCAGAATTTTTTTCTTCTTTTTTGCGTCTTTTTTCTGACTGAGTCTCACTTATCCCCCCCCCCCTTTCAAATTGCCCACATCCAAAAACTAGTTGTGATCATGACTTCTCTCTTTTGTGCCAGAGATCCTAATTACACGCCCCCAGACGGCGTGAGAGGCAGGGCACTTAAAGGCGAGCGCATCGCACGGCTTCATTGTCTGCTTGGCATTTGGTCTTTGTGCCCATGGTCTTAAATTACATCCTGACAATCTCAGTGGGCGCAGACACAGAGAAAGCATAAGAGTAACGGAGGGGGGGGGGGGGGGGGGGGGGTTAGTGGGCATGGGGGTCGGCACGCGCCAGTCTTTCTCTCTTTCTCTCTCCCTTTCTCTACCTCCAAGGCACTCATACACACGCTCTTAAGAGAACCAGAGAAATCACTGCCGAAAATTTGCCAGTTTCTCATGCTCACTGATTGTTCAGAATTAGCCGCACATTCCACCAAGAGGCGACTGAACATCTGAAAAGGACACAAATGAGGGGCCTGATCACATTGCAACTCCCCCCTTACCCCACTGCCGCACCAAAAGGCACATTCAGTCAGGCCCAAAATTAAGCGAACCAACTCCCATTCAATTCAAACGCCACTGAATTGGAAAAGGAGAGCGTGAGGATGGGGACTGTGTGTGTGTGTGTGTGTGTGAGTGTGTGAGTGTGTGTGTGGGGGAGGGGGGACGACCCTTGATTGAATAATTGATTTTCGTCCGTGGTCTATGTTTAAGAAGGATAACTAGACATGCTCTGGCCCATAATGATTGTAATTACTGCAATGACTGGTCATGTCAAATATGACACTGAAAGGACTGTTATTAACCTTTATTATCTGAAGCAGGAGAAAGAGAGGAGGAAAGAGAGAGAGAGAGAAAGAAAGAGAAAGGAAAAAATGATTCTACACATTCCTATCTGTTTCTTTCTGTCTTTCTTTCTTTCTCTCTCCCTCCTCTCATCTGCGTATTTCACCTCAGTAACACTGCTGATCGCTTGAGTAGACATAATTGTGCTAAGCTCAGTGTTGCTGATGTAAGGTGGCTGGTTAATTGACTGTGCCATGAGAGGCACTGAAGTGTCCACAGCTTTGATTTCCCATCCCGTCCCTCCGGCAACACACCTCCCACCCCCACCCCCCAACAACTCAACCTCTTGAAAGGACCTCAGCTGACACCCGCTGATAATTGATATAAATTGTACAGGATAAATCCAAGCAAAACTTGTCAAATTCAACGGAATGGGAGAGAGAGAAAGAGGGACAGATAGAAAAAAAGTTACTTGTTTTTCTGTCTACCCCCCTTCACACACACACACACACACACACACACACACACACACTGTGTTCATTATCACCGTTGCCTGTGAGTGGTTGTGAACTTGAGGAGCCTTGGACCAGGTTGTTTTTCTTTCTTTTTTTGCCTTTTGCCAAGCTCAAAAGCGATGTTCAAATCCGTGTCATCGTGAAGACCAAGCCTCATTGCTCTCCAGACAGATTTACAGAAAAATAACTGCCAGTTTGGCAGCTGGCCTCATTTGCATATGCAGGCATTAATTAGCTGGTGCGGGTGTGAGGCTGGGTGTGACTGCCGGGCAGCATGCCTGGGGGAGGCATACACTGTGGAGGGTGGGGGGCAGTTCAGGGTGTTAAGGGGCACCCCAAAATACACACAGCGCCCATCAGGGTCCCGGAGTTATACAAACCTCTGCTACCTCACACTGGGCCTGAGTGAGTGAGTGAGTGAATGAGAGCGAGAGAGAGAGAGAGAGAGAGAGAGAGAGAACCCATTTTTCCATTGTCAAACAAAACACCACTAAGACAATGAACTCCACCTAGCCTTTCACAATGATGGTAGGCCTACCTTCATTTGCTAAAAACAATTCTCAATTGTTCATACAATTAATCCTAAACACCAGTATGTGAAGTGCCCATGAGTGTCTCAGATAAAAAGACAAGCCTACCTCACACTGGGCCACTGTGTGTGTGTCATCGTATATTTACCCATTTACTCTCCTAAAGTCAAACGCTATGGGAATGGACACAATTTAGTCCAGTGATTACATTTGAATACATAACGTGTCTTAATTTACTGAACACTTAACTCAAACATTGTTAAGCGAGCTGATCCAGAGTCAGAGGATTTAGTGGGGAAATAGTAAAAATTGAAGAGAGCAAGCGCTAGGCCTAGGCTACTGCTAAGCGAAAGCACGAAGGTTACGGTGAGCAGTGCGTGCTTCGTGCGATGGGAGATGTTTTTGGCAGGCTTCTCTGTCCGTCTGCCAAGTCGCTCAATTACACACACTTTTATAAAGCACTTTGCTTCACTCCAACACCTGAACAGTGCTGCTCACAGACTTAAAAAAAAAAAAGAAAAACACCCCGGACATTATCATTTAAATGTCCGGGCTATTAATGGCTCACAAAGGGCAATTTGCATTGCATTTTCAGAAAGCACTTACCGATATACAGTGGCATCCTCCCTCTTGGAAGGGACTAGTAAACTACTTCCATTGTCAGTTCGAACCATGGTGCTCGAAAAAAAAAAGAGATTAGCATCCAGAATTTTCTTTACGTTACTGGTGATATGGAACCATGTGTGTTAAGAAAGCACCTGCATTACACCGTGTAGTGGCAGGCCGTGGAGTACCAAAGTTCTTGGCACATTATGAGAACAACAGCGACATCTACAGGACAAGTAGAAACATTCGCTGAGTGGTTTACTCCAGAGATTAATGCAAAATTAGCCTATATCCCAATGGCTGATTGATTGAGTGATTGATGTACAGAATATTCCGAAAATAATGTCTACAGTAGGCCTATGTTAAATTTAGTTCGTAATCATTTACTTTATATCCAACACATTTTTATCATCTATACATAGGCTAACACCTTTATCAATAAATGTCTGCAGCAAAAACACTCCAATGAACTAAACACTGAAGTGTCAGGTTGTAACCAAATTCTTTTTATTAATGTCTCCCCCAACATTTCACTTAGGCTACTTGCTCCTCTCACCTCCCCTAGTCACAACACTGCAGGACATCCATCTATCCAGAAGGTCAGGCCCGGATCATCCTGAGGTCTCTCCCTGGCACTCGGATCAATAACAGCCGTCTCCATCCTGTTCAGAAGGCAATCTGTAATCTACATCTGAGGCAGAAGGTACCCTAGGATAATAGATTACAGAATTTTTACAGATTTCTTGCACTATTCAGCAAGGCAAGTTTCAGATTATGAAAATATTACAATAGATAAAAAAAAAACTAAAGAAGAGTTTGAATATTAATAATCTCACTTCTAACCTAATCTGTAATCTCATTGTTATATGAAGTGCAAGGTTTTAGCTAGACATTTAAGGTGCCTCAAATCCTCAATTTACATGTTTTTAATCTAAAAGAAGAAAAAAATCTCTGTCCGGGCAATTCCAGAGCTCTTGGACCTCCATATTTTTCAGCGCTGTCCAGCCCTCACTACCCTCTTGGTCAGTGACCCAACCGATAGGCCAGAAAAGGGGTGACCTTCGCTGCAAACGCCAGTCCAGCACCAGTGAACACCCAGAGCAAAAGGAGCGGAGGCAGTCAGAGCAACTGCAGGCACTCACTTCCTGAGCACCTGCGGCGATGTCTCCTCACACAACAGCAGCAGCAGCAGTGTCTCATTTGCAGGTTTGGTCAGATCAGTCGGGAGAAGGTTGCTTGTTCACTTCACACCCATGGCTGTTTTGATCAGTCGGAGGGGTGAGGGGAGGGGGTGGGGGGGGGCATAGTAGACAGGCTCTTTCATTTTCCCTGCGCGTTGTTGGCATCTTCCCTTTGAATGCCGCATTGTTTTAGCACAGAGCCGTTCATTAACGTGAAGGACGTGCTTTTATCACCTGTCTTGTGTGTGTGTGTGTGTGTGCGTGTGTCAGGGAGAGCAGGCTCGTGCTTTTTAAAAAGAGAGAATGGTTGAGGTGGATAGACAGGCCTGCTGTGAGAGAAGCCAGTTTGAAAAGAAAAAGTTCAGGCATAAGATGTGTGTGTGTGTGTGTGTGTGTGTGTGGGAGCGTTAAGACGGTGTTCATGGCAACTTGAGAGAACAGAGAATGCAGGCTGATAGATCACCCTCTAAAGATGGCGCACCGTGGGCCCTGAGGCCTCAGCAAAATCACACACGGAAAGCGCGGCGCGGAAACCTGGTTGGAGCCTCCTGACCTCGCCGAGCGCAGGGGTCGAGATGGAGGAGCCCTGTCACACAGATGCCCTCGATCCTCCATCAGAGACATGGGCGCGCTGGCATACGCCATGTTCACGTCTCCTCCCGAAATCTGGCGTCTCTTTTGCGCGCTCTGTTCCCAGACAACAGTGCCAACGTGTTGCCGTGGCGAGAGCCTAGTCTTCTCCATCACCCGGGCGGGGGCAGGGAGTGCCAGGGAGTCGCCTCCCTCCCTCTCTCCCTCCCGATGCCATCCATCTTCCCCTCTAACTGTTCCGGCATATGGAGGCCCAGCAGGGGAACCAGGCTGCACCGGCATGCTCTCCTGCCACCACCACCCCACACAAGGGAGCGTTCAGCCGGGGTTAGAGTGCACGCACACCCCTGTCCAGGAAGAGAGGCTCTTTCCAGCACCTCCCCAACCCCCCCCCCCCCCCCCGCTTCCCACGGATGAACTGACACCTCTGGATGCCAGCCTAATGCTGAGCTAATTAATGGGAGGCACGCAGCATCCCTGACACCAGTAGACACGGCCAGCAGCTGACCCGCCGAGCAGAACCGCAGGAAATGCAGACTGACGTCCAGTCATGGTGAGGGATTGCTTTGCGCATCCGTGCAGGTAACTCACTGACGGGCGCAGGATGCAGCTTTGTCCTTGTGGGTCGGAGTGTTGGATTGGATCAAATAGGGAAAAATGGGAGGGCTGGGAAAAGCAGGCCGTTGACAGAGAAGCCACCATGATGGGAGAGGGAGATTTACTGTGGCTCATCATTCCCTCTGCTCTTCACAAGCACACATGTAGAATTGCCCTGATATGATGAGAGAGGCCAGAGACAGGCAGCAGTACTGTAGGTATTTCTCCCGTTGGCAAAAATAGTCTCGTCCAATTCCAGAGTCTACTGTCCAAACCGGACTTCTTTCAAATGCTTTGCCCCCCTATTTTGAGTGTGTCTGTGTGTGTGGGGGGTATTTTTGATTCTTTTTTTTAACATGCGGCTGATCAGTTACAGTGTGTTTGGAGTGAGAGAAAAAGAAAACGAGGGGAGCGAGGTGGCTTAAGCAGCACAAACAGTTGTGTGGAGTCGGACACGGCAAAATGAAAGCATATGTCTGTGGTGGAGAAATGAAAACACAGATAAATATTGGCAGAGAGGAGCGATGGCTGAGTTGCATTGTCCCTGTGAGACAGACCATAATGATATTCATAAGGGGACCACCTACCGAGGCACAATGAAAGCTGTTCCTTAGCAACAAAATACATTTTCTTACGGGCAGCGTCTTGGAAAATTGTCACGATTGTGTTGCAGATGGAAAACAACACTACTTAAAAAAAGAAAAAAAGGAGAAAAAACATGTAGTAGGTTTTGAAGGACTATATTGTCATCTACCTATTTGCTTTAAATAATAGAACATACAGAGGAAAATCTTAAGAAAACAATCATATAGTGTATTTATTTAACAGGAAATGGAAGACTGTGAATGAATGAGTGAATGACAATGAATTCATGAATAAATGAAAAGATTTACATTTTCAGATATAACTCTATTGATATACCCAATAAAAAAAAGCCATGTTTGCCTCAACAAAACTTTCCCTCAAACTTTCCAACCTCATCCTTAAAAAAATGATTCAAACTGCATGTCTTTATGCAACATACACCTTTATTTGAGGAAAAAATTACAGTATCCTTACTTTTACAAAGACGGCTAAGAAAAGTTGAGAAAGGGGTAAGTACTGTAAGACCCCAAAAAGGTGTGTGAGCAGTGGTGATATTTTCTCTCTACCCCAGGTAGAGAACATCAGAACGCTTCCGTATACAGCACTCTTAGCTTTCCTCGCACCGTCAAAACAAACAATTAAGACAAAGCCACGTCTGTTTATGCAGAGACAGAGAGAAAGAAAATAATTGTGAAACCTGAAATTTGACAATTTTTTTTTTTTACTTTCAAGAACCGTACAAACAGAATCCCTTGTCTCTGTAACTATTCTTCATTTCAAAAAAAAGTAATTGCAAGCTCATTCCATCTTCTGGGGCACGCAAAATAAGAGAGAACGATAGAAAGAAAGAAAGAAAGAAAGAAAGAAAGAAAGAAAAAAAAAATCAATTGGTCATCAGCACTAAACATACATAATGGTAGAGATTACTGTTATTTTAACTGCATCCACTGATACCACGTTCAAAAGAAACTATCCAAGCTTAACTGTGTGCTCAACTTAAACAGCTGAAGGTTTTCTCTTTGTATCTTATAATGGTTCTGAATGAGTCACACGCACACAGAGAGCAATAAGAAACGCAAAAGAGTACTTTTAAATGGTCAGCTACTGCTGCTCACAAACTAAAACAAAGCAGTAGTTTCTCCAACAGTCTCTAGAAACAGCTCGGAGCTCCCATACAGGAGAAGTGGAAGCCGGAAAATGTTGTCTCTTTCTCTCTCGCATAGGAAAAGACAAGATTGGTCAAATGATTTGCTCGAACCTGCAACAGTCTAATTTGCAGGGGAATCGCAACAGTCACCTGCCCTGTTTGAGCAACGCCCTTAAAATTTGAGCATGAGACACCCTCGACACTGACGGACAACACGAAATCCTTTAGTCTTGTCACGCGATGCCATACGACTCCAGCAGACGCAAAGTCAAGGTGAGCTGAACTGACCTCAGAAATGTGGATATGCAAACATGCCACAATATACTTCACCATAAGACCTGAGCACTACATTTGTTTTTTGTTTTCTTTTTTTTTTTTTTACAGCAATGTCCGTGTTGTCAACAGACAAATACACAACAGGCAAAAAATAGGCATCTGTGTGTATACATACACTTTTCTCTCATAGTACTCCAAAGCAGGCAAACACACACATACACACACACACACACACACACACACACACACACACACATCAACCCCACCCCATCCCGTGCACACACGTACGCGTTCAGTCTCCACACAATTATGTGCGAAGACACAACAGAGTATTTGTGCGTCAGTCTGTTCTTGGCGGGAGTGCGAGGAGAATCGAGGAGGGTCGTTGGCGTTGAGGTTTTCTCAGGGACTTCTTCCGAGGGGCAGCTCTGCCCTCTAGTGGACAGAAGCAGATGTGGCAGTGAGGGACGCGTCACGCTGCATCATCTCCTTTCCGGCATCCTGGCATCCTGAGGTGAGGACTAGGGGGATCTGTGCCTCACTCAAGAAAAGGTTGGACTCTCTGTTGGGGTACAGTATGTGAGGGGGGTGAGGGAGGGGGGCCCAGTCAGGCCTCTTCTACCCCACCCTCCCCTCAGCCCACTGAAGGTGAAGTGAGTCTGGGTGAGGTTGGCGAGGTGGGCGTGCGGGTGACCGCTGTCCCGGCTACACTCTGCTCTGGCCCCCCTATCTGCTGAGGCGCAGCTTGATGGAGTTCTTCAAGACTGGAATGGGATTGGCGGGGGGCAGAGGCACGTCAGACAGGTCCGTGGTGGAGGCACGCTAGAGAAGACGCGGCACAGACAGAACAGAGATGAAAACAAACATGGAAGCTTGGAGCTTTGGAACAATTCTTTTCCAGAATTTGTGCTAGTTTGCCTTGACTCTCCGTCATTGGAATGGCACGAAAAGCATAGTGATGGGAAGAAGCAAAACATATAAAGCAACTAAGGCTACCTGATCTGATGGTGCTTTCTGCTCAGGGTCCAGCTCCTGCAGGGACAAACAGACTCACTTAATAAACCGCTTTGGGGCTAGCTTTACCGTGCTGTGAAGCCTCACTTGAGATTTGGTACGTACGGCGGACATTTTGTTTGATACTGACCTTAATGTCCGTCTCCATAGCTTCATCGCCTTGTGAGGCCATCTCCTCTTCAACCTGCTGAAATCCAAAACATTAATTTGTACCCTTACAGCATACAAATGGGAGCATTGTGCAAGCAATATGAAATGAGTTCATTCATGTGTGAAATCACCGAAATAGTAAACATAAGTAAGTAAACACGCTCATTTCACTAGTGTGGTGATGACAGATCAAATAACATGTGATGTAATGGCGTGAGAAACACAGAGTCTTGGCCTACCCCCTTGGCTTCGTCCTCTACTTTGGGTTTCTTGCTCTGGTCCTCGGGCAGCGGTGACCCTGGGCGTTTCACAGGAAGGACTCCAGAGGTAGGGGAGTCGCCGCTGGGGGCATTGGAGGCCAGGGCGGCCGTCTGGTTTTCAAAAGAGGCAGAGGCATTGGCGCATGATGGTTACGGCTATTCTTACTGTACATGTTGCCAAATGAAGCATTACATGTAGGTCTAGTCCTAGACCAAAAGCTCTTTTTTAGTGGAGATCTTCACTGAGGATCTCTTTATGTCCAGGAAACCAGTCCACAATGTCAACTTGGCTCTTAATTAACACGTTAGAACAGGTTTACCAGCACTGTTATATTCATGCCAGATGAAAATATGAAATTTGTGCATTACATCTGTATTATTGTATTAAAATGCACCATATGTCCTTCTACTCAGCTAAGAGTTACTTAGGATTTGGTGCACAATGATCAAAGTAATGCATTTCGTTACAATTTGTAACACAGAAATAGCATCTTTGGTCTTTAGTGAGAGCAGGCCCTACCTCCTCTGTTTTGGGCTTCTTGCTCTTGTCCTCTGGCGGTGATACGGGTGGAGGAGGGGGGGAGGAGGCCTTGGGCGCCGCTGGAGGGCCCATAGGAGGGGGGGGGCTGCTGCTGGAGCTGGAGCCTTTACGCGACTGGATGGATTTGGGAGCCGTGGGCACAGCTGTTGGGGGGGGGGAGACACAGCAGGTGAGAGTGGGTTGGGGCTCAACCTTGAGGAGGAGCAGAACAGGAAGAGAGACGTATGGGGCTGAGGCGGAAAAGTCCGGCTTCACAAACTAAAGGTTCCATCATGTATTGGTTCTACCTGTGCACTTAACACAGGGGATCTCTCTATTAGCTGATCTGCCTAGCAGAGTTGTGCTCAGTAGAATCAGCTTGTTTAAGTGAATGGTTGGAACAGATATGTGGACTTGATATGAAGTCAGACTTCCACCTCTGCACCTGGGTTAAGCACACGTACGCGAGGTAGGGGAGGTGCTCCCAGAGGTGTCCATTTTGTCTGAAGCAGTAATCATAGCTCCTGTGAACCTACAAGACACAATTAGGAGGAAAAATGACACACAAGTAAATACCAACTGATAAAGACAAATGAATTCGTTATTAACAAATTAATAGATAAATAATATATATATATATATATATATATATATATATATATATATATATATATATCAAAACAAGACATATACAACACCCTCCACATTTACTGGCACTGCTGGTAAAATTATAGGTAAATGTATCATACCTGGTAAAGTTATGGGTAAATGTATACTACCGGGTAAAATTATAGGTAAATGTATAATACCTGGTAAAGTTATGGGTAAATGTATAATACCTGGTAAAGTATTTGGTGACTTTATGTTAATGCCCTAGTCATGAAAGAGAATACACGGAATTAAAATAAAAGGAAAGTGTGTTGACGTAAATCAGGAAATGGCTATTAAAATAGGTAACTGGATGAAAATGCCCATATTTACAGTTAAAACAATAATTCAGAGGATCAAATAAACTAGAAATGCGACAAACATTTTTGTACAAAGACCCATGGTCATCTTGCCCCCACACAAGATGGTGATAGAGAAAATAAATTCAGAAGCATCACTGTTGGAGAGTTACAGAAAAAAAGTAACTTGTAGTCACCAAATCTCAAAAAATCTTCAAAAGCGATGACAGCCAACAGATTATTTAGAAAAGCCTTTCCCATCATTTAATTACAAATGTAAATGGCTGGAGTTACTGAATCCTACAGGGTTTTTGAATTTGATTGTCAGATGAAATGAAAATTTGAGCTCTTTGGCAACAAACACAGTTGAGTTTGACGTTCATAGAATAATAACTATACTGAAAAGAACCCCATGCCTAACGATAACTATGGAGGGTCTGTGATATTGTGAGGCTGTTTATATTCCAAAGGCCTCTGGATCCTCATTAGGGTGCATGGTATCATGAACTCCAAGAAAAAAACATCTTTAATAAAAATCTGTCAGTCTCTGCCAAGACACTAAAAGCAGGTCATGATTGGATCATCCAGCAGATCAATGAACCAAAACACATGCCCAGATCAACACAAAAATGGTTTAACACAAAATCAACCTTCCGCCATGGTAGAGGTCTGCACAGGACTGATTTTTCAGTCCCGCTCCCTCATTAATGTGTCATTTTTAGTCCTGCTCCCGCACGCATTTGTAACATGATGTCCCGCTCCTGCCCGCATCTGTAACATGATGTCCCGCTCCCGCCCGCTAAAGCCCGCATGCAGGAGGGATAGCCTATTCAGCTTTTCTTTCTGTCTCACGAAAGGAGCACACACCTGAGAAAGACTCCAGATGTCAGTTTCTTGGTTCTGAATGTAGGCTAACAACTGAAGTAGGCCTAGTCTGGTGCCCTCTTCCCTCTGTCATGCTTTCGATTTTGAGTTTTGTCAATGAGAAGCAGGAACAAATTGAACCCACGTAAACAACAATATAGGCTATAGGCCTGCTATCTGTCAGTTATGCTTAAACCCCGTTTTTTAATGCTGCCTAACAGAACATCCAGCAGAACTATAGTTATGAACACTACTTTAATCATTTCCATATTTAATTTTATGCACATATTTAATTTGCGGGAGTGCAGTGAATCATCCGTTTGTCCCACACCCGCGAATGCACCTCTCTCATCCCACCCGCTCCCGCAAAGAGCTTTCAAAAGTTGTCCCGCGCCGCACTCTTTTGCGTCGGGACCCGCGGGTCTACCGCGGGAGTGCAGACCTCTACGCCATGGCCATCTCAGTGACTCAGTCCCCTGATCTGAACTCCACAAAAAATCAGTGGGATGACCCAAAGGTGGAGAATACACAAGGAATCTAGGACCTAGGAATCTGGATGGTCTGGAGAGATTTTGTTCTACAACTTTATGGGATGTCATAGAAGATTACAAGCTGTTTTAATGGCAAAGGGAGGCTTTACAAAGTATTTAAAACAGGAATGCTAATAATTGTCTCATGTTTTTGTTGAAAATATTAATATTTATTACATATCTGAAATCCCTTGCTTTTTATTCTACAACTTTATGGGATGTCATAGAAGATTACAAGCTGTTTTAATGGCAAAGGGAGGCTTTACAAAGTATTTAAAACAGGAATGCTAATAATTGTATGTTTTTGTTAAAAATATTAATATTTATTACATATTGCCCCCCCACCCCCCAACACACACCGTTATTTTTACCAAACTTTACCAGGGGCGCCAATAAAAGTTGAGGGCGCTGTAAATGGATACTGATAGTTCATCTGTACTCGATCAGCCGGGCTGCACTGGACACGAAATAGAAGTGCACTGCTCACGGAGCATATGCTGCAAAAAAGTGCTTCTACTATAATCAATGGAATTGGCTTCACCAGATGTACAGTGACAGCGGTGTTAACGTTTAAAAAAAAAAAATATCCGTCTTCTACAACTATTTTACCGGTCCGCAAACGGAACGCTCCAGTTGTGCACCCCATGTGGCCCGGCTGTAAGAAAAAATAAATTAATTGGTAAAGGAATTTCCTACCCAATGGAGCCAAGAGGATTGATTTTATTGGCTGCTGCAGGCACAGAGGGAGGAGAGGGCACTGACAGGCTGTTGTCACTATCCAGTGACAGGTCCAGGCTGCTGTCATTCATTGGCCTTGGTCCCTCTGTTGAGTGCTATATGGAAAGAAATAGATAGGCATGAAAAATGTTTCTAGAACTTTCAATGTCAAACATTTTTATTTTTTTTGATCAATTATGTATGTGGTTTAGAGACAAACTTTAGTAATTTCACTTAAAGAGAGAGTCGTAAACCTCTTAATATTAGCGCCTTGTGGATTATTTCGACTTGTGAAACAAAGCTACAGGGCCCTTCTATCAGGAAGGTTATCACTTCCTCTGAGTAAATTTACCCTGGTGTGTGCTGTGAGGAAGATTGTGTGGAGGTTGCCTTGCTTACCTTCCTCCTGCTTGGCCTGGTCTGTATGACATTACTGGGTAGAAGCTGTTGGAGCTGCTTTCTCTTCACATGTTTGGCAGTGATCTTCATGTCCTGCTCAAACATCTTGCTGCTGATCGCCTGACGGTACACTTAAAGCAAATGACAAAAGTGGAATTATGACTCAGGAATTGTAATTAGTCACAAATAGAGAAGCACTCATTTTCAAAAAACACATCATGGGTGCATGGAACTATTTGAAGGTAAGCTCCTAACAAATGCAGTCAGACATAACATCATAATATCAGAGAAAGAGATTTGCTAAAACAGTCTGACTAGGAAAAAACAAATGTGTGTCCATCTAACTCAACTAATTGATAATCTTGTTTGAAACAATAATGTAATTAAAAAGCAAACAAAAACATTTATAGAAGCAGTTATTACTCAAACAAAGGCAACTGAAGGCATATTATCTAGAAAGGGAGAACTTACCAGTGTCTGTGAAGGACTGGATGTCCACTGTAAGGTCCACATTGAGGTTTTCTGACCCCTCCATTTTCTTGAAGACAATCCCAATGACCCACATCGTGCTGAACTCCTCTCTGTATCAACCAAAGCAACCAGAATAAAGACATTGTGTTCTGAATAATAATAATTCAATAATGTAAGCTGTATGATCACTTCACTTTCCATAGTATAGGACAAACCACTTACAATGTAAGTAGTTAAAGAATCTTATTTTTTGTAACAATGTTATAAACCATATTGTAATAGTGTTGGTATTCATTCACACGTGTAAAGAAAACACAATGACTTGATAAGACATGGACTCACTTGTCGTTGCCTTCCTTGGGTCCGGGAAACGAGTGTGCATTAACATGTGCGAGCGTGATGAACTCATTCTTCTCCAGGTTCCCCACCAGGATACGAATCTTTGACTCCACCAGGCCCACCCTGCCAAAGAAAAAAAATCTGTCAGTCAGTCACTCAGCAGAACTCCGCAAACACAGCAAAATTATAGCATATAGGCATAATAAACCAAGAAACAAAATTCTATGGAAAAGGGCTAAAGCCAACTCTACCTCCTCCCCCCTGGTGTTTGGGGAGTAGGCAGGGCGGTACTCACCACTCAAGGTGCTGCTTCTCTGTCGGCGCGCTTGCTAGCAACACAATATAATGCCTTGGAACATAAAACAAACAGAACATTGCTATTACATCCTTTAGACAAGATCCTGAGCACCCAGACAGGGACCCCTGGGTCAACCATTTGCACGTCTTGAACACTGTAGCGCTACCAGGCAGAGGAGATTGTTTCTGCCTGTTGCGGAGCATTATCTTTTTGTCCAGGAAGGCCGTATCAACAAATATAAGGCTGTCCAAAAGCATGTGTGTAAGGTAAAGTAAAACGAGCAAAAAAAAAAAAAACTTAAACAAAAAAATAACTTGAATCAAAAACCAATGTTCGAATTGACTACACTGAACTGCAATAATATCTCTACTAGATTTATGCAAAATGTTAGAAGGCAAAGTGACAATGTATTTCCTGAGCTCAAATAATTCCACACAAGAACAAACTGTTCTGTTCAAAAGCCGAAAATGGCCACTTTTTTTTACCTGAAAAACTTTTAATCATGGCATTACATCATTAACAAAAAGCTGCGAAGATTCAGACTCTGATAAAAGGCTTTTGAAACTCATATTGTAAAAATGCTGTGATAAAGAAATGTTCACTTAAATTCACAGAATGCAAGTGATGAGTGAAAAAAAAAGTGACACCCAGATAACATTAGTGATTTATTAATTTGTTACAAATTTTGGGGGTAATGAAATGGATGAAAGGATGCATTGACAAACATTGCTAAGTGCGTTTTTTTTTTTTTTTTTAATTGCTCTCGTCCACAATCTGGGTCACATATAGACCCTTTCAACAATAAAAACAAAAACAATACTTGAACGTTCTATTTGGGCCCCAATCTACTTCCTCTGCATTAAGATAACATATGGAATGTTAAAAAGGAAGTCTTGTGGGGCCAACTATGATGCTGATAATGGAACTCTCTTGAAAGGGTCTATAGTGGTTCCCAGCGCAGCAGATCCCGAAGGCAGAGTTCTCACAACTCCAGGGCAATAGCGGAGCCCAAAGGGCACCCATGAGGACCCAGCAGCGCCACCCTCTGGGCTGTGGAGGCACTGCGCCTTGTGTCCTCTTCAGAGGCTGAGGGCACAAAACTGCCACGCCACTGGCCTGTTACGTCAAAGTGCCATCACTTGACACTCCCTACCCACCACCCCCTCCAACACACCCACTCAGAGAGAAGATGTGGTTTAGTGATGTATAGTCAATGCTCCAAAAAAGAGAAGGCAAAAAAGCTACTGCTGCTTAGTAATCTATTTTAGTCCCCAGTATGATCCAATTAATATGGAGGTTGATATGCAAACTGATGTAATACGATGTAACTACGTAACATATTACGAATAAAATGGGGTGGGGTGGGGTCTGATAACACTGTCTACAACTACAGGGTCATATTGTGACTGAATTTTAAACCACTCAATTTTGCAATTATAAGCCACATCACGTTTTTATAAGGAACATTCAAGCATAAGGTGATCCTTTCTGCATAAACTGAGCCTTTTTGTCTGTCACCAATAGCATATGCAAGCACTGCGCCTCACATTACTATTCTAAGGGAATCTGATTAGGCTACTTTAAATACATTTATAAAAGCAATGCCCATGGTTTTGATCCCTGCATGAATTAAACAGGCTAAATATTAGCCCTGGATCTGACACCTGCTGCTTTGGAAATCTGATACTGATTTGGACTTAAGTGACTGCAAACTTCTGGACTTTGTCCCCTCAAGTACTATCTCTAAGGCTTAACACAAAGTTATATTTCTTGTCATCATTACTTAAATTCAGCCTTACTTATTTGAAATTGCTTCATGGTAGAAATACACCAGGGAATGGTGATAGTTGGAAAACGACTTACAATAATTACACACCACATTACACATTGCTATTCACACTATAGACTTAACTATAGGGTAGCTACTCTGCACTAAGCTGATCCAAACTGGTATTCATTTAACTGCATCTTACACATTTTAGGTCATGATACAAAAAAAAAAAACAAATGTGCTAGCATGTTGACCCTACAATAAACCCCACAGAATGAACTGAAAACAAAATAGGGGACCTGAAAATAAAAAAGCTCTACAAAACCAGACTAACAAGAAATACATAGTACAAATTGTGAACTAAAACATTTTATTAGGAATTGCATACAGTTTCAAAAGGCACAGTAAAAAAAATATCAGTAGAGGGCAATGCAGCCTTACATGTGTCATACCTACCTTTGATTACTACAACCATTGTAAAAGCTTTATACTTTCATCATCGGCAGAGTATATCCTCAGTACTGATAACTTCAAAAGTTGTTTTATACGAATAATACTTAATCATGCCCATCATTAAGAAATGGAGGGATATCATTTTGCTCAGAATAAATAGTCAGCGTTGACTGCATAACTGTACTTTTATTTCTTTCAAATTCAATTATCAATAGATCACATATAAAAAGCATATAGTGTACTTTGGTAGTGTGTTTGTGTGGTGCTTTGAAAAAAAATAAATCTTTATTGAAATAATTTAATCTCACCATGTGTGGCCAACAGGATAAGCAGCTCAATACATACTTGTATTTCTGAAAGAAGTTTGGTGCTTCATATAGTTTGGACCATTCTGCTTTACTCTGCAGTATTTCATCTGTGATGGCAAGACCTGCAGAAAACATACAAGCTTCATGAAACACTCCCATTTCCACCTGATGCTGTTTTCCAATCAGGCGAAATCAGCATCTATGGCAGCCTCAACTCAGCAACACTGTTTCCAATTATTTTTTTAACCCCTGAATCTACATTCAAGCAAGGGAAGTACACACTAACAGATGCTCAACACAATGTTGAGTCAAACCCCTTGAAAGTCAAACCAAGCAGTTATGTATTTTACATGCTTGTCCAGAAGGGGACAATCTTTAACTCTTTCTTGCACTTCAATCATACACATCAATTTCGTGTACCTCTTTAGAATGTTGCAAGAAAAGGTCATTTTCCGCCTCTCTAAAGGTACTGAACCACCAGCTGTTGTTAGTAATCATTTTGAGTGGTCAAGTAAAAATCACCAGTTTAGATTAGTTTAAGAGCTGAAATTGGTGGCTAGCCAATGTCTGAAACAAAACATCAACATCAAACAATTCAATGGGGAGTTCAAGCAAAAAGATTTTCAACGAGAGATTCAATCATTTTGTTTCAGCTAAGTCTGAAAATAGTGTGCAATCTGGAAACAGTGATTTTTAAATGCAGCTAGACTTCTCGTGCTCTACTGGGTTGCTACAGTGAAGAGCCTAGTAGTGAGTATAGACCTCTGCCACATGAAAAACCAAACTCCACAAAGCGCAACAGACCCTGTTTAAACTCGTCCACCATGACGGCCCGGGTGGAGGCAGAAACGTTGTAGGTGGAGTTCTGCTGGGGGTATGCTGGGGTAATGATGGGCATGAGGTGGTACCGGTCACTGGGCGTCACCTGTGGGGCAACAACATGCTCACAGTCAGCAGGACACTCATTACATTACATTACATTACATTTAGCAGACACTTCTTGACCAAAGTGACTTACATATGTCAGCTATATTACAAGGGATCACATTGTCCCCGGAGCAACTTGGGGTTAAGTGCCTTGCTCAAGGTGGAACGGTGGAAGCCTGGAATTGAACCGACAACTTTCAGGCTACTGCACGCTAGCCCAGCTCCTTAACCACTACACTACCACCGCCCACACTTATATGGTTATGTGGTCACTCTCTGGCCATGCACTTAAGGCCAAAGCTCAAGCTCTGCTTTCAAAGCATTCTGGCGTAGTATAGTCACAATACCATCCCAAAGTATCCCGATACCAATACTTAAACGATACCATGTCAAAATCATTAAACATCAGTAATAGAAGTAATAGAATAGGTCTAGACTCTAGATCAGCGTTTCTCAAACTATGGGCCGCGGACCGGAGCCGTGGAGTGAAATCAGGCCCGGTGCTTCGTGTGATAATTTGCTGTGCAATTGATCAAGGAACCGCGGACTGACAGAAAAAGAAAACAAACATTTCAGGAGGAAATGCTAATTCGATGTCATTAAACATAAAGCCGTACAATTAAGCGTATGAGTGTTCATTCAATGCATGCGTGTGCCCGTCAAACTGAAACTACCCGATAATGTTGGTAGCAAAGCTCCGCTTCAACCTGTCGGAAGGCTATTTAATTATTTAACGGCATTTAATAGAACTACGTGGGTCTTGCAACTTCCATAAAAACAGAGCAGAGACTGTATAACACTGTCTAGCATTTATAAGGGCCTCAGTCTGAGTAGTCAAATTTGAATATAACGTGGCCAAAAGCTATTGTAGCCTTAGTCTTCCCATTAAAGATATCCAGACCAAAGATTTACGCTTATCTCCTCCGCCGTTTACCATACATGAAAGCTGGTATTATGTTTCCTGATTCAGGCATTCAAATGAAATTTCTTTAAAACGCATGTACATTGTTTCTCCAGTTGCTTTTATTAAAATCTGTTTAAAATGTCTTTCTAAAAAAAACTAAATGATACTAATAAAAAGGGACATTGTAACATTTTTATTTTCAGGGTACCGTGGCAACCTTTTGAGTGTTGGTGAACCATGCAACCTGGGCAAATGACCAAACATTTGAGAAAAGCCTCAGCGTAGCAATCTAAGCTTTATTTAATACCAAACCTAATAATGAATTTAACAAAACATGCTCAGTATGGAAATTGTGTTAACTCAACAGTAATTACTTCAAAGATATAAATGTATATGTCCACTTAATCTGACTAATACATTATGGCCAGAGGCCAAAGAAGGATTTATAGGAAGATGGTGACTTTACCCTTGGGTCCCAGACTGGAAGATTAAGGTTGCAATCCTCTGGTTGCTTTAAGAGAACAGGGTTGGGCCACTCCCTGTAAAAAAAAGACGACATGGACCAAAATTAGACAGACATTACAGCCAACGTCATTCGCATTAATACCCTGTCAATAATGCTTGTGTAACAGTCAATAGCATACCATTTTGAGAAGACCAGGAAGAACTTGTGGACCAGGGTGGCAGCCACAGCATTGGGATATAGTTGACAGGTCCTGGCCACCAACATGGCCCAGGACACTCCACCAAGAAATCCCAGAATGTTGGAGTAGATGTTGTGACCTGACAGGATACATTACAAACACTGTTATATGGAGAACTGGGGTGATGATAGTTGAACTGGTATAACCCCATTGGACCCTAATTTAAATGACGATTGAAGACTTCTAATGTGGCCAACACATAGACCAAACATTATTCTCATTTTTACCTAAGAATCCCCCACATCTGACACTACCAGCCCCCTAGTACTAATTTGGGGTGCCACACAAGTGAGCACAGGTGTGAACAATAAGGTCAACCTTTGGTGGAGTTCACACCTACTGAAGGGGCGTGTTTATGATGTTTCTTTAACATGCTTGTGTGGTATGAGACTGAAGGCACTTAAATATCAGTGCAATGCAGAATTGTCCATTTCTACTCCAGACGATGCACCATCAAGAACAAAGATGTCATGCTGGAGAGGTGGGAAAACGTGCAGGCTGCTGTCCATTAGAGCTGACGCCAAAGTCTTGTGGCAAATACATGGGCATACAGCCAAAGCTGCTGTCCATCTCCGGGAAAGTCTTTGAGCATGGAGAGCTGCCGTCTTGTAATCTCTCCGGCTTTCCTGTATATCACACTCCACTCTCACTAATGCAGCGGAGGCAACCTCGCATATACAGCAACTCAAAAATATTCTCTGTGGCTGCTGTTCTTTGGTACGCCAAACTGTACGTGGTAAACAAGCAACGCGTAATATACCACCTCCTGCAAGCTCTACCCTGACACCACCCCTCTACTCTGTTTAAAATCCATTTCTAATAGCACGTAAATTTTCGGCCTGTGATGTTTGTGAAGCAAATGGCTTCCTTTGTTACACAAAAACAAACACACAAAATAACTCAGATTGAACTCATGTCACCAGGCAGCCAGGGCTAGCCAAAACAATTCTACTGTGACAACAGCCACGCTGCAACCAAGAGCAAAATGCAGCCACATACATTTTCTTTTTTCTGCGCTAATCCAGTTTACACCACAAAGGTAACCAAATGGCATTTGGGGACCATCACATGGCACACTCGATTCTCTCATCACAATGTTACACAGTGCTCTGTCCAACAAAGTGTTTTTACCGCCCCCAGGCAAACATATACTGACGCACTCAACAAAAAACAAAACAGCTGTGGAAGTGAATGAACAATGGTAGCTTACGTTTCGCCCACAGTTTGATGGCTCTGAGGGTGAGTCTGAAGTTGTCAATGTTGGGGACCAGGTGGAGAATTTCATCAGTCACTCTACAACCTATATGATTTCAAAGCACGGAAATTAGATGAACTTCAATATCAATCTAATAACAAGTGTGTTATCTGACTTGTATTTCAACGAGAATCAAAATTGTGCTTTAATGGCCAAGCATTTGGGGTGTCACATTTCTCCAAATCCTCGATTTGACTTGATTTTCCATTTTAAGGTGTCTTTTTGACGAGATTCTCTTTTTATTATATTACTATTATTGCATTTCTTATGTTGTGAACTTTTCTGGCCTTATATCCAATTTTGTTGAGGGGTTTTTATGCGAGCTATTAAACAGAACAGAGACATGAACACAGATTTGAACATAGTGAAATGAGCCTCTGAAGAGACACAAGGTTAGTCTTCATGGTATATTGCACTGTTAAAGTGTGTTTTATGCCTTAACACAGGGTACGCGTACCACCGGTGGTACGTGAGCTGCCACTAGGGGGTACGTGAGATGAAAAGGGCAATGTCGGAAAGGTGTAAAAATTAATTTAATGTAATTAATTAATAAATAATATACATAATTTCTAATCGGATTATAATGATATGGAAACGTGAAGTTAAAGGAAAACATTGGTAAACTCTATAGTAGGCTATGTTTTCATTAAAAAATAAGCTACCCACAATGCACGTGATTTCCTGCGGGCAGCCAGAATATCTGGCTCGTTAGTTTCGTGGAAGCATAGGCTAGGTAAGCAAACATGGAAAACTGGCTAAAAAGAGGGACACTGTGCAAAAGGCCTAATTAACCCATTTACTCCTAAAATGCCTGCTAAAAACGCCTATAGAATCCTATGGCATTCTAGACTAAATAACCTTATTTCCTGAGGGTTTTCTGAAAACATACAAAAAAATTGTCAGTGTCTACCAAAATTTAATATCTAAGCCTCTGTAGCACCTAGAAACATGAAATAAAAAGCATGCTGCGCTACGCAGCATCCAGCGGGAGGGTCAATGTTGCGCTACGCAGCATCCAGCAGGAGGGTCAATGTTGCGTCATGCAGCATCCAGCGCGAATGGGTTAAAGCGATGGAAGAGGAGAAGCGAGAGAAACAGAGCAGGAGACAGGTAACGATGGGATGGGGGGCAGAATGATGAAGGTGTAGGTGGCTCCGGAGCGCTGGGAGATGAAAGAAAGAAAGGACGAGACAGAAAATACTGTACGAAGAAAACAAAATTATGAAAATTATGATTATGATATGAGGCTTCACATGGATTTATCTAACCAGTCTAATGTTGTCCTCCACACTGTTTTTTAGCTCATAGACCAGAGGGGTATTTCACAAAACCTAGATAAGCGATTAAGCTGGGATTTTTTGGTTATCCTGGATGAATTTAGCCTCGACTTGGTTTCACAAAAGAGATGGCACATAAGTTACCATGGGGATTTATTCTCTGCACCTAGCCTGGTCAGCCAAGCTAATTCTAATGGTAATTATGTTGTCTTATTGGCTCAGCTAGCGGTCATTCAAATCAGACCTCCGTGCTAATTTTTAAGGAGCTTTATTCCATTTATATACTATTTGCTAAATGTATTTGCTCGCAAACCGAAACAGACTGTCTGCCTACTACCATATGGTTATTATTGTAATTGTGATAGGCCTATGCTAATAATTATAATGCTAGGTACTCGTTGTTTGCTTCTTTTGTTGATAGACGTTTGATGAATAGCCTGTAGTTGATTGGAAGTGGAGGGGCAGGTTTTCAAAGGTATTTTCAACTATAATATTAAGGTATATCATATGTGCATCTTTGCAGTGGCAAGCGCTTGATTAATGACGTTGCGTGCCAAGACAAGGAAGCACTCACACGTGGGTTCATACGTAAATTTGCATTTAGTTGGTCTACCACGCCTACTCCTGCTGTTTTACAGAAATAGCCACGATTCCCCATTCCAAAAAGGACAACTTTACTTCATTGTTAGTCTATATCAAAAGTGGTTGTTCACTTTGTGTGAATGACGCTTTTTTCGGCGTCTTTTTTATTCCAACCGTGGGCACTTCGGAGCAGAAACGAGAACGCGCACACATCCTGAATTACTTACACCTGGCTTGACATAGTCGCTCCTACTCATCCTGGATTGGCATTAGTGAAACGGTTTGAGCTAGGATGACCAGACAACGCTATGTCAAACCTCCCTTTATCAGTTATCTTGGATGTCTTAATTCTGCCTTTGTGAAATACCCCTCAGTTGCACATTTTGATTTTGTTATTTGTTATGTAGGGTGGCTAATTAAACATGATGCCTGGAATGCGTCAATAGAATGTGTTACGTTATTATGTGTCGGATGGTGGGGGTACGCGAGCCGAGTCAGGATGTAAAAGGTGGTCCGCGGGAAAAAAAGTTTGGGAACCGCTGCCTTAACATAATGTTGGACTGTAACTAGAACTCACTTCTAAGTTGAGAATGAATAAACCACTAAATATTTCCACACGGGTGATTTCAGAGAAGCAGGAGGGGGTTTGGGTTTGGCTGATGTGTCTCCTAGATCAGCAGTTGCCATGGTGTCTTAACTGGCTGCAGCTTCAAGTTAGAGATAATGTTGACCACACTACACTACAACAAATGTGTGCTTTTTTTCCACTCTTGGCATGCCTGCCAGATATGACATTGGGAGACTTGGCTACATCCTCGATTCCATCCATGTGTGTCCATCCTTTGATTTCGAAATTTAAGATCATAATGACATTTCGATCAATATCAACTTACAATCAAGGTCGTGACACCCCTACAGAGCCTGAAACAATTTGGAGCGTAAAATAAAAATCACCATTAAGGCTCCTTATGCAGCGAATATCCAAGTTCTTCAACAAACTGTCATCTCGTAGGTCCAGGTTCTCTGGAATGGTTTGCAGTGCTAATCTTGCAAATAGGATGTCAATCTGTCCAAGTAATACAGCAAAATTGACAAGAAAAAAACAGAAGTCACTCCAAACCATGTCAGCACACTTTCATTCAGTGTCATAGCATTCCATGTTGATGTATACAGGGGACCTACCTCTATGCCATCGAAACAAAGCTTGATCACAGGGACAAAGGCCTCTTCCACTGCCTGAAGAAATAACACCAACCAGAATGAGCCAAACACGACTTCCATTCAACTCCTCTATGACCCATTCAGACTGATACATTCAAACTGGGAGCTCCACAGTAGCCCTCTTGATTAGCTCAACCAACCTGACTCAAGCCATTTAGAGTATCCCAACAGCACAATCATCCATCAGGATTTGATGTCTAGTACAGGATTGAGAGCATGGTGTTATAACATGTACCCTGTGGGGAGTTGCCTACCCGCAAATCCTTCACTTCCTCCTGCTCCCTCAGTTTCTCATAGAAGGAGGAGAAGAAGTCAGTCCTCTCCACGTGCCGAGGTGCCACGCAGAGGGCATCGATATCAGCACCTACAGGGATGGACATGGTTAAGCTGGCGCTGCCAATATGAAACACCACAAGCGATTCAATGGTTGGAAAGGGCTAGCTAAAGCTACAGCTCTTAAGGGAATTTCAGGGCTTATAGCATATTGATCCACATGCGTAAACTCAACAAGATGGCCATAATTTCCTTTACTATCTGCTGTACTGCTAAATCCTGGTTTCAGAGTAGCTCATCATCACCAACAAGAAAAGCTAGGTCAGAGACATGTCCCTTGTTCGGGTCATCCAATCTGTGAATATCTGCATAGCCATCTACCTTTGATCTAGAATGCAACATTTGTTTAATACAGGTATGTGTAAGTACCTTGACTCATAACAGAGTGAACACCCATACCTTTTGTGTGAACTCCCAATCTGTAAGA
Organism: Alosa sapidissima; assembly: GCF_018492685.1. Classification (NCBI taxonomy): domain Eukaryota; kingdom Metazoa; phylum Chordata; class Actinopteri; order Clupeiformes; family Clupeidae; genus Alosa; species Alosa sapidissima. The sequence goes on along the minus strand of NC_055962.1, from coordinate 22,516,893 downwards.
GCCAAAGGTGAAGATTTTACCTCCAACTGTTTCAATCAATGAAGCAGGTAAATTCTGTTATAATAGAGGACAAACAAAAAGTTCAGTTTGTACAGAATAACTAAATTTATTTACAAAAGAAAAACTTAAATTTGCAATCAACTTGAAGTCAACACTGGATGGCAACCTTTGTTTCACTGATTTCTCGTATCCACTCTTTCACCAAACTGTTCAGCTTCCCCAACACTAGGATTCTGTTGAGTAAACAAACCAAAATAAGTGCCATCACCTTCTCCCTGGAAACGGTTTGTGGTGACAATGACAATATAGTAAATGTTCAATTCTCTCTTATGCACAAAATAACACATATGTAGACACACACACCTGCGCTGAAGCTCCAGTTCTTCCTCAAACACTCCGAAGGGCTTGAGGGCCTCCGTGAGTTTCTGAGTGAGTACCAGGTCAGCCTCCTTTGGCTGTGCCATGCTGATGGGTGAGGTAATCCCATAGTGCTTGGTTGGCTGTGGCACCCCTTGCGATTGGTTAATGGTAGGGCTGTGAGAATCAATCAACATTTATACCGGTTACCAAAGGCCTATTGACATACAGTGGAGGGTTGCCCTTAGAAGTAATGAAACGATGACAAATAATCTTTAGTAATTTTAAGAAAAGTACTTAAAAAGGGCAGTCTAAATCACACTACTAGCTTATGTAAGGGATCATGGACAACACAGCATTGAGGTATCAGAAAGATAATGCACATCTTCTGATACCCAAACACCGTGGAGTCCATGATCCCACTCAAACCACTGTTGTCACACTTACATTGTGTTCATTTGCTGCTATAATTTCCTTTTGTTTGCTAAAACTGTTTGCAGAACCACTGCTTTCAGCCTCACATCAACTCATTTCTCACAAGCAGTTTGGCGAATTGATAAGTGTAATGCAGACAAAAAACTGGAACTACTTCATAGGTGTGCAAATATCTGAAATGATTGACATTCCAAGTAGTGGTATAACTAAATTCTGAACATGTCAAACTCACACAAAGACCAACAAACAGACTGATGGGGCACACTAACTCAACTGTTGGTGTTTGTTTGAGTTTCTTGCCGTTTGTTTGGGGATGCAAGCACCTTTGCCAAATGTTCACCCTGCCACAGCTACAAATTTATGACATTCATTTTGTGTTTTTCAGCCCTTCAACAGAACTGTTACGGTCAAAAGATGACAATCCTACAGATCAGAATATTCTGATAGGTAGTTAGGTAGACTATATTGGAGCCTGACATCTCGGTCTCGTTTAACTAAAATAGCTTCTTATTAACAATCACTCAAATGTTCTGCTTTTTATTCGTCCTTGAGAACCAGTGAGTGCAGCCCAGGTAGGTTGTTCTGAGACTACTGTATTATGGACCGGGGGTGTTCATGCACTTACAAATTGCAGTAGTTTGTAAATACAACTTCAATATTATTCAACAGTCTTCTTTAAAATAAAATATTCTATGTGATACAACAGCAACCTCAAGAATACATACCAACAAATAAAACAATGTGTCTTTCACTGACGTTCTTTAAGTGCAAACGAATTATTGCTAGATCAATTTCTTTTCACACCAAAACACAGGGTCAAAGTGCATACAGCGTTGACGTTAACCCTAAAAGGTCCATGTGCTCGGGTAGCTAGTAAGCAAAACCAGTTTACGATTGAATCTCTGGGTACACAAAAGTCCTAAATTGACAGGCCTGGTCCGCCTACGCTGCCATGACATGGACTATGCTAACTTTAGTTAGCTGATTATGTAAACTTTCAGGAAGAATCCTTTTTTCTTGTTAAAAGACATTTATCTTCGCTCATCTAACGAGTGCATTCCACCTCAGGGCCAGTCACAACTAATGTAAGCTCCCACCTGAAACAATATTTGTTCTAGACAGCGAAATGTCAAATGAGAACTAATTTGAAAAATAGCTTGTTAGCTAGGCTACTTAGCACGGTAACGTTAGGTATTGTTAGCCGGTGTCAGGCAGTCATGCTGAATTATCTAGCTAACGTTAATTCCTAGCACATGTCCAGCGTGAGTTCATGAAAAGCATTATCTAGGTATGATAGCTAGCTACCAATATTGCTGCTCAAGACTACAGAATTGTCAAAAGGAGAATCACATTAAATGATAATTCATACGTGTCTGTATCTAGAGTCAACAGTTTGACATCAAAAGCTGCATTGTCTGCGCCCAACTTTCAAATATAGCTAATGCTAACAGTCGTTTGCAAGCTGTGATCATTGACACGAAGTGTTCAACAAGCTCAGTACTTACAAAGGCATTGTGTCGACCTCTGCCAGGTACTACTGAACATTTCCAAACACCGTTCCCATTTTAGTTGTCACATGCATCCAGGGCATGCGTTTAAATATGAGTATTTTTCAATAAACTAGCGAAGGTGTAGAACAAAGATGGTAGATAGGCGGAGCATGTCTGGGAGCAAAATGGGGACAGTTCCGGTGCACCGAATTCTGTGACGGTCGGATTTTGTGACTCTAGGGGGCGCTGTTGCATTGGGGTGCATGGCTGTACTGAATCGCTCACAAAGACGAGATACTTACGCAATACACAAATAAGTAAGGTCATAGACAGTAAACACAAGGGCTCTGGGTATAAACATTTATTAGTGTATGATAGGATATTGAGCATATTCAAAGGCATAGCCTCCCAAGCACTGGGTATTATGAATCTCTGAACAATCAATGATAATCAGTGTTGCTGTCAAACACAACAGCACTGCTACAGTATTTTGATCTGCTGACAGAATTATATAAACCAAAGAATAATAAGCACAAAGTGACATGGTTTGTAATTTAAAAACAAACAAGAACAAAATCACCAGTGAGACAACAGTACCATGCAAATGTGTGAACAATAATCAGAATAAATTTAATTTCACAACAGATAAGTCACACACGTTAATTAAAAGGTGCTATAAGTTGCAGTAATTCAGACTGGCTACAGTATGTTCAAAAGTGCTTGTGGGGCGTCAGTGACTGGCATGTGCAAGTCAAGTGCAAATCTCAAAGTCGGCTCCTTTCCATGATTTCAGTGTAGTGACAAAGCATCAGTCATCATCACTGCTGCGAATTGAAAGTTTGTGGACCAAAATGTTTCATATCTTTTCACCTGTGTGAAACTGCACATACGAGGAAAAGTGAACAGTGAACATGTTATGTCCTTGGACTGCTGAAGCAGTCATAGTGACTCAATGTCTTTGCTTTCTGCAGTTCTGTGGTACAGTAGCCTGCTGCTGAAGTGCTAGGCTTCAGTCAGCAAAAGCACTGTCCCACATACTGCTGCTGGTTCTGACGCCACTTCAGGGGTGATCTCCTGCAAAGACGGACCAGAGCACAACTGTGAGGGAGCAGACCCACTGAAACACACAATCACTCTGAATCAACTTGGGCTGTGGGTGTATGAAGAGGAAGCCGACATTCAGTAGAGGTAGAAATCACTAAAGAAACAGCACATTTATTTTGATTCATGAGTCATGTTTCAACAAAATGTGTCTTAATTGTACTTGTCCATCTTACTCTAGAACCAGTGCCATATTGGACCCCAAAAATATATTTTAAACCTAGTAACCTACCCAAAGTCATACAACATAATATTGGCATTGGATATAATGTCAAAGCAATTATGATGTAACATGCCTATGTATGCCTATGTCAATGTAGTTAGGCATACATAGGCATGATACACCTTAATACACCTTACAGACAACACTTTGACTTCTTGGGGCCCTATTTAGAATAGATCATTGCCCAGGATTGTGCCAAGAACTACCTGCCCTACATTGGTAACATATTGTGTTGATACTGTGTAACATACCGGTATTTGTTTCCACTGCTTTGCATACAAGTAGGCCTATGTGTTTGTGAATATGCACTGGCAAGGCATGTGTAACAAGAGTAAATCCATTTGTTATTTACCTGCACGCAGGAATCGGACACTGGTGTCTCTGTTGTGTTGCCATCTGAGTAAAGGTAACTGCGGGCAGAGTTCCTAAGCAGAGCTTTGGAGGCCAGACTCAGAGGAGGACCCTCCTTCCCAGTCACTCCTGCCCACAGCAACACAAACACTTTCAGTTTCATACTGAACATACAGGACCCTCCTTCCCAGTCACTCCTGCCCACAGCAACACAAACACTTTCAGTTTCATACTGAACATGCAGATGAGAAAAGCTTAATTTTAAAAGGCAACAGTTGATGCTCAAAATCAATTCTATGTGAAATGTGAGTGGGTCGGTGTTAGTTTACCTGCGAAGGACAGGTGTTTCTTGATACCAGGCTTGATCAGTCTCCACACCTTCATAGTGGTGCTGGTGTTGTCAGGGCTTGAGTCTGTGTGCTCAGTGGTCTGGGGCGCGGATGAGAGTGCCGGTGGGGCCAGGGTGTCGTTTGAGTCCAGCCTTCGCACTGGGATCCGGCTAGGCCTGGGCTGCAGCTCACACCTGAAATCAGGACCACGTACATGTAGAACACCAATCAGACCAAGCAGAGGCATAAAGGCATAATTGTGTTTGGTAGGTGTAATGGACAAAGGTATAATTACTTGGTGTATTCGATGGAAGATAGGAAGTTGATGGGCTCATCTCTCAAAGAGGTCTACAGAGAGAAAAGAAAAACTTAAGCCACCTGGCATGCAATGCTGATCCTGCTGTACGTTATATGGATGTTTATGCTTGTTAGCATGTCTTAGTTAAACAGTTTAGTCTTTAACCTGTTTGGTGAGTGGGCCCCGTTTCGGAGGTGTTGCGTGATGATGGTACCCCGCGTACAACTTGGCCCCTCTGCCCCACCGCCCAGTCCGCGTCGGAAAGTCTTTGCCTTGTGACGACGGGCGGAAATCAGGACAACTGTTGCCTGGGTGATGTCAAAAAAATGGGATGAGAAACTGGTAACACACATGTATCCACAAGCGTGGAATGGGAAAGGCACTTTACAGATGCTGCATGGTAAAAAGGCTTCCAGAGCATTCATCCTGCAGTAGTATATGGTAAATGATGTATGCCTGTTAGGTGGCAGTGATGTCAAATTGAGGCAGATAACTGATGAAAGAAATGTAGTCATGTTATTAGGTGTAATGGCCCAGAAGTAACACAACACTGTTCACCATTGTGACACAATGACCAAAGGGCACTTGGCAGAGACTTCAGCTGCACAAATGACTGACCAATGGAGTCACATTCAACATTTGATTTCCTTTGCATCCTCACATGTACATTTCCTGGCCAATGAAGTCCTTCTATAATCAATGTGAAAAGAGGAGAAGGGAATAGATAATAGCAGAGATAGCTTTAAATAGATTATTTGTGTTGTAGAAATATTATTTGTGTTACTTTGGTTGACTGTGGGGTAGTTGAGGAATCAGGTAGGTTAATGGGTGAGGTCATAGTACAGTACATGTTTTAAATGTCAAAAACCTAACCATCACGTAAAGATAATCTGTGTGATCCAGGTTCTTGATATTTGATCTTAACGGCCAATCAAATGACACTGCTGCTCTCCAGGCATGTTGATTGGCTAGAATTGCTTATCTCTTGGTCCAAGGCAATATGTTTGATCGTCCTGTACAGAGCATGGACTGTGTATGAGCACCAGGCTTTTCTGAGCACACACTCACAAAACACTTAATTTAGTGGATTACAGACATGATCTTATCCTAATATGCTGTGACATCACTCTTTGCCATAGACATGTACTGAAATCCAATGTGATTTAATGATAGCCAATGTCATCAGAGTAACACAGATTACTATGAAACCAATTAGACAAACAGGTGTTTCTTTTACATGGGCTTCCAGGTTGAAATAGGGATTATACTATAATTGTGTCACTGTCTCAACTCCACCATCATGTTGACCTCTGTGATTTTGACTTTAGAATGCATATCAACAACATCTATTTCAATGGATTTGATTTGTCAATGTCAATTTATTTGTATAGCAAATTTAAAAAACGACAACAGTTGATTTGGGTTGATTAGTTATGCCCCCCAGAGTCAGAGGGTTTGTGACGCACATGGACAAATTCTGAAATGAATGTTGTTGATGCAGAAATGAAGACCAAAACCACAGGGTTAACATGCCTCCCTATGGTATCAGACTCAAGCCTTGATATGATCTCATTTTGGATGTTGAAGGGTATTACAAGGGTCAGGATATAAAGATGCAGGAGACATCCACCAGGTGAAGACTCCAGGAAGGGGATTCTTGCAGTCAGGCATCACCATGCAGCAGCATCCATGATGGACAAAGGACCCCGTCGGTTAAGACTGTTATGCTCTTGCCCAATCGCAATTGGTGCTTTTGCATAGCATCATGCCTTCCTTTGCAAATGCAGCTATTGAGTTATAGTTGACACACACAAGAAATGAGATCAGGGAAACTCACCACACACAGGAAGGACATGGAGGAAGGTTTTAAAGTGCAGAAAAAGAGGGAAGGTCACAAACCACTTCAATTCAACCACAGAGGGGATATTTATTAGAGAAAAGGTCAGACATCTGAAATGTTACTCCACTCTACATATCAAAGTATCTATGAGATATATCCATATGCATGTGTGCAGTAGTAAAGATATGAACCACATTTGAAAGCACAGATGTGATAAATCGCACTTGAGAGAGGCGAATGAGAAGATGTGCAAGTTTTACTTCATGAAATGCATTTTTTCTCCTTCCTGAAAGCTTGAATCCCCTAGACCACCAATATTTTTTTAAAGAATGTGTATGTAAAGGCATCACATAATCTAGACTGCAGAGTGTTGTATGAAATACAAATGAAAAACATAGAACAAACAATAGGCACAGCATGGACATACATCCTTCATTGTAGCTTTCAAGCATAGATATACCATCTCTCCCCTACAACAATGTTGGATGGGTCACCACAGCTGGGAAGACCATAACCACAACTCTACAACCATGTTTCAGAACACCTGATTTACCAATCACAGGCCACCTACACAAAACTGAGCCAGAGGCCAAACTGTCTCTAAACAATCAACTTCAAACAAAAGTTGCTTTTCTTCCTCAAAATCTTGCCTTTCTGACCTCATATCCACAAGGTAAAATGATTCTAACTCAGGACATCAGTTAAGACTTCCACCAGATACCACAAGACCAGTAACACAGCTGAAGACAGTCCATCTGAGCTATCCTTATTCTAACGGGGTGAACAACTCATGTTGTGAAAAGCACCTCTGTGGCGTTTTAAATGCACGCCTGCAGACTTGATGGGGACATCTTAGAGTGTCTATAGTCAAATCATTCACAGGCTTGTACTGGAGATGGTTTGTGAGAGGAGGGAGGGGAGAAGGTTACAGAGGTGTACACTTGCACAATGATTTCAGGCTCCTGTTAGGTGTGAGTCTAAAAAACAAACCGTCTGAGGGGAGGGGGAGGGGTGGGGTGAGGAGGGGTTGTTCAACCATTGCAGTCCTAATCTAGAAGCCGGTAGCTGTTACTACAAACATCTGACAAGAGTTGGCACACAACATATGAAGACATGGTTTACAGTTGGGTCACAGATACATACACGACAGATGCCATACGCTGTCAGATAGATACACTAACATGTGACAGCTGCTTTTTCTGATTAGTGTTCATTCAAATGCCTTTAGGGTGATAAAAGCATTGAAATGTGATCAGAAAAAAAAAAAAAAACAGAAAAACATTTGTGTCTGCTGCACATGAACAAGCATCTGTGTGTCAGTGCAGGTCTCCAGCAAACAGGATTGTTCTGTACAGAAAATAGAAGAAAACAACTACAAAAAAAAAAAAAAAAAAAACGCTTACAAATCTCAGCTGCATGATTTTAAAAAAAGCCTGTAAAAGCCTATACAAAAGGCTGAATGTCCATACACGCGACACAGACACACACACGCAGACATACACAAATAATAGCCACTATATTCAGCTGTGTTCCCATGGTTACCACAGTGTTCTGCCTAAATAATATACACTTTGACTTTTACATTATGAGTGCAACACAGCAAAAGAGTCATTTGGCATGTTCTAAAGAAACTCACACATAAACACCATTGGAATTATCAAAGGTCCTTGTACATCTTTCAATAACTATGAGTAAAAAAAAAAAAACAGAGATTGGTCACAGGTCGTGGAACTGCTTCTGATATCGGTTAAAAAATCCTCCAAAAGCCTCCTTTAGACTTTTAATGTTCCTACAGCATGATAATCCTATTGTGCTACAAGAGGTTAATATTGTGTGTAATATTGTGTACTAGTGTGTTTACACTGTAATACTTTCAAATAAAGAGTAGTGTAACATGTGATCTTATGGAATATTTAGGAGAGCTTGCATCCGGAACAGAAATGCCTTTCCCCTCTCTGATCTTTCTTGATTACAAAAAGACACCTTTGTCTCATAAAGACACGCTTATTTGCTTGCCTTAGCCTTGCAAGTTAATAATCATATTAAATAGCTGCTACAGGGAAAGACATCATAAAATATAACAGGGAAATGATAAGGTGCTACAGACCAGGCTGTTAATAAAATTCTTTGCTTATACAGGTGCATGTCATCTCAAATAATAACAATGATTTTTTTTTTTTTTTTTAAATCTGAAATTGGAGACATCAGCTATGGGTTTAGCACCACACTTATGCACTCCACACACACACACACACACACACACACACACACACACACACACACACATTGCTCTCAATCCTGGGAAGGTCGCATGGCCTGGACCTGCCCTGCCTGGGTGCTGGCATCACTGAGGAAGGCAAGCGGGGGTAGGCCCTGATGGAGCAGCGGACTCAATTTGGTGAGGAGCCCCGTGCGGGGCATGGCCTGCAGGGAGGGTAACAGCTGAGCCAGGCTGGGCGGCTGGAGGGAGTACAGACCTGCCATGCTGATGGAGCAGGGGCTTGGGTTGGGGCCGGAGGTGGAGGAGGAGGAGGAGGAGGGCGAGGAGGACGACGACGAGGAGTTAGAGAGGGAGGGGCGAGAGAGGGCAGGCTGGCTGGTGTTAGGAGACCGTAACAGAGGACGGTGGTGGTGGGATCGTCTCTTCTCCTGAGCCTTAGACTCTACAGAGACATAAAGACACACGTCTCAGTCATTCTCTCTCTCTCTCTCACACACTCACACTCATTCAATTACAAACACACATGTGCACACTCTTCCACAAAGGAACACAATGGCATGCAGATTTTTTTTCCTTTTAAAGTAACATCTTCAAATCAAAGCTTGACAAATCAAAGCTATTGGAGAAGGGTCATTCTGTGTCAAATCAGATAAGGTTGTTGCTGCACCATCTCAGATTTTATTCAAACCTTATCTATCTCAAGAATCAAGAGTCCCAAAACCAATGTCTGTAACGTTATTTTGTTCAAATCCTATGTCTCCATATTATTCTCAACCCTTGAAATTACTTCAGTTTTACAGCCTGAATATCACATTGTCTGGTAAGCAATGTTTGAGCATTATTATAATGAAAAGTATTATTCATAGGCAGCCCAAACTTTGTAGGGTGGAAGACAAACATGTTCGCAGTATGACTGAACCATTAGAAGTTTCTACGGCATTTTCATTTAATGAAATTGAATTAATTTAATTTTGTACAAGGCCCAAGACTTGGAAAAAAATGCAAAAACTTGTTTTTGTAAGCATTTGATTTTAATCATTATTTTTTTCTTTACATACTATATTTTTAGCCTGGGTGCCAGCCGAATGTAGTCCCGCCCACAACATTTGAGGTCGGGAAGTTCGGTCTGGCATTGCTCCGTTGTGGAGCAACTATGCTCGCCCTAGATCTGGCGGACCAATCAAATCGGGCTTTACAATGATGGACAGGTGAGCAACAGCGCCTCATCCATCACGTCATCTGAGCACGCTTAGATTAGGCCTAGATGTGATCTAGCTGTGGCTAGAAGGAGACATGGCTTTTAAGACCCCGTATGGAAAATGTATATTATTTAATGAGGTTTCTACTGATAGTTCCGGTCCTTGATTGTGATTGGCTGAATCACGTTCAATGCCGTTGTAAAATCCAGCACAAACATACACCTTGACCGCATTCCGTTCCACTGTTTCCCACAGAATTGAATTCCATTTGTGGTGGTTGGTTTGCAGAATTAACTTGAATACAACAACAACTTAGCAACAACAACAAATTAGCACAGCGTGGTTATAATGCTGAACAGATTTAAGCACAATTTAGTACAACCTGGAAAATCATCGTGTGGTGGTCCATGTTGATATTGTGGTGGGCCGCCACAAATAAGTCAATGTATGGGGCTTATTGTACGGGGCTTATTGCTTAGTTTATCACTGAAAAATGATTATTTCTGAAAACTTTGGCCAAAGTTGAGATGTGGGAAAACTCATGGTTTCACTTTCATCAAGGGAAAACAGTGTGTTGCATTGTGACATGTTGTTCCCTTCTTCGTTTGAAATCTCTGATTGACCACCTGTTCGAGGGATTTGCGAGAGTCTTTTCCAGCTGTTTATAACATGTTTGTAGCATATCAGTGTTCAACAGAATTATTTTTAAAAACGGAGGGGATATAGGCTATCAGTTTTTTTTCCCAATAGCCTACCCTACTACGTATCTCTTAGTCTCTTTTACAAAAGACCAGAAAACAATGTTAAGGTATTTGTGGAAAAGAAGGATGGTTCGTGTGTACTTCCTACACCTCACAGTAAGCTATTTCGTTGTTCTGATTGGTTAGGTCTATCCAATTGAGTGCAGAGGCATTCCCCCCCTGTATTGGTTGAAACACGCCCCATAATTACGTCCCAGTGGAGCAGTATCAGACTCATATTCTGACTAGAATTGAGTATGGCTACGTCAGGCTACTATATTTTATATATATATATATATATATATATATATATATATATATATATATATATATATATATATATATATATATATGTTGTACCAATACTTGAGCTCTCCACATATAATGGGCTTGAAGATTTTAAAGATTAAAAAAGGGGAGGTTGTGTTTTCCGGTCATTTTCATAGGTTTAAAATGGTATGTGGGGTAGCTCCTAGGCACTTGAAAATCAATGTGAAAGTAGCTCAGTGTATGGGCATTTAGTGTACAAAGTGCCAATGTTGTACCATAGATAAATAGAGTCAAAAACATTGCTTTGCTACAGAGCCCAGAATAAAAACCCATAAGTATACAATGTAACCAAGTAAGTGTATTTATGTATAATAATAATAATAATAATAATAATAATAATAATAATAATATATTTTATTTAAAGCGCCTTTCTTCACCCAAAGACACTGTACAATAAGATAAGAGTAACACAGACATAAAAGCAACATACAGGGACAATACATGTAGACTGTACACTTGGTGAAATACACTATACATGAATGAAACATGGTACATTATTGGCACTTTATACACAAAATGACTATAGGCTGAACGTTTCCCATGTTGATTTTTGTGTTCATACTAGCTACCCCACATACCATTTTAGTCGTATTAACATTACCCAAAAACAGTAATCACACTTTGTTTTTATCCTTAATATCTTCATGTGCATTTGTTGCAAAGACCTCAAAAATGGTCAACACTAATCAAGTATTGTATTTGCAGACCCTCAATATCACCAGTTTTGCACTTTTTTCCATATCTAAGGTGTTATATAATTAATGGGCATGCAGTACTAACTTTTAACGGTTCAATCATACCGAGAACGTGTCTATCTTCCACCCTACAAAGTTTGGGCAAGCTAGGATTAATACTTTTCAAGTTTTTAATGCCCAAACATGGCCTCCAAGACAAAGCGTTTCTGAGTGCAAAAAATATACAAAATCAAAAAGGTGGAAAATGTATGAAAACATTGGAATTTAACAAAAAATATTTTACAGGTCTTAGTTTTGGGATCTAAATATTAGGTATAAGTATAAATATACTCTTTTGATCGAGGGAAATTTGGTCTCTGCATTTATCCCAATCCGTGAATTAGTGAAACACACTCAGCACGCAGTGAACACACAGTGAGGTGAAGCACACACTAATCCCGGCGCAGTGAGCTGCCTGCAACAACAGCGGCGCTCGGGGAGCAGTGAGGGGTTAGGTGCCTTGCTCAAGGGCACTTCAGCCATGCCTACTGGTCGGGGTTCGAACCGGCAACCCTCCGGTTACAAGTCCGAAGCACTAACAAACTCTGAGCAAAATCTGAGAGAGTGCAGAAACCATTTTCCTGAATTTTGTCTGATTTGACACGGAATGATGTATGAAGGTATATTTGGTGCAAAAGTGGCGAGCACATTTAACTGCAGATTTTGCATGCGCACATTAAAGTCATAAATGTGTAACAGTAAAGTTGAAGTTGTACATAATTTTTTTTTATATCTTGTTAACACAAAATAGGGGCTACGGGTTCACAAATCCTTGTTACAACAAATCCTTGATTGTACACAAATCCTATCCTGTGAGTCACAACTTTCAAGAGTCATGCACTCGACACTTTTGCTCCAATCGTTGCAGCGCAGTTGGTGCGAAACACATTTGCACATCCGTGTTTCATAATCTGAGAACATGCACAACATTTGTGCATTTGTAAACCCAAATGTGAACTAATGCATCAGAAGTTGTGCATCTGTGAAATAATTTCTCATTAATAAAATTCTACAGATCGCTTTGATTTTCTTGCACGACTACAAGTCAATTGATACAAGCGCTCGAATCTGCTTCTACGAGTGACGGATACTTTTGCACCACGATTTGTATGTGTGCACGTCGAGCGAATCGATCGAGAAAACAAGTGCTCGCCACTTTTGCACCAAATATACCTTCATAGGGATGAGGGCTACAGTATTATCAAACAAAGAAGCATGGAGAGAAAACAAGGCACATATGCACAAGCAGAGCAGCTACAAGGCCAGAGTTTACACACCACTTCAAAAGGTCCACTATGTAACATTAATGCAAAATGGAACCAAGATTAGTCTGCATTCACATGCTCAAGCTATTGGTCTCTTGAAGAGCACAGAATATGTTGACATCACCAACTACCAGACAATCGTTTCACCAAATCACTGATACAATATTTTGAAAAGTGAATTTAACATCTGACTAGCAGGAAAATAAGAAGTAATTTCATTGTTCCTACCTCTCCATTCAATTAACATGGCTATGTTAACAGCAGCTCAGGCTGCTAAATTTGACTTATTATTTTTAATTAATGTGATATATTACTGCACATCAACATAAAAAGAGCACAAGCAGGGATCCATTGTGTGTTATAGAGAAGAAAAGCCCTTGAATAATTTGACTTGATATCTAAGACACATAATCCAAAAGCATCTGGATTTGCAACTTCAAATGGCAAAAAGCATATAAATAAGGTCCCAGAATATCCCTTCATGGAAACAACAGGTTCTCAACATCCAAGCTCCTCAGAACTAGAGATGCACCGATTGCAATTTTCTGGGCCGATACCGATTTCCGATTTTTCATAAAGTTTGACCTGCCGATACCGATTTTAGCCGATTCCGATTTCATTTCTTCTAACCATTTTACAGCACACACACAAAAAGTTATTTTCTATCTTTTCTTTAATAGAACATGTTAATATAGAAATGTAAATCAACTTATCACAGTGTTACTGTTATGGAACACCCATTTTTTTTCTTCTCACACAGCGCACGTCTGTTTTGCGGTGAAAAAGATAAATCCAAAAGAACTACTAGGGCTACTGTATGTCACTGCTTGTTGACAGCTTATTATCATGTAATAATAATAATAATAATAATAATAATAATAATACATTTTATTTATAAAGCACCTTTTCAAGACACCCAAGGTCGCTTAAAAAAATAAAGATGTCGGACGGAGCGGCACAGTCGCCAGCGTACCCGTGACACCAAGACATGACAAATACATTTAAAAAATAACAAACACAGGACAAAAGATGTCGGACGGAGCGGCGTAGTCGCCAGCGTACCCGTGACATCAATACATACAAGACAGACAACATAACAAATAAACAAAAAAAAAACGTTAAAAAAAAAGAAAATACATTTAAAAAGGGGGAAAAATTATGTTAAATTAGTCCAATTTCCAACCGGATGAAAATGTAGCCTATGATCGCTAAACTTTGTTTATTTTGAATGTCGCAATCGGTTATCTCTGTTCAGCAGCGCTTGTGGTTCAGCTGTGGGCACGCAATTAGCGGCAGGGACAGGCGATGATGAGCGATGTTTACATAGCCCAATGAAGTGACAGCTTAGTAAATTCCACGCAGTGGAAGCACAGCGTTTGCTGCATAGAAAAACTCAGTAGCCTATTAGCGCTTTCTTTGTAGCCCTACATCCAGCCCTGAGTGTTGGCCTGGTTGCTAGCTTCTTCAAACTTTGCAAACTCAGCTGGATGTTGTTACAATTGCGACGCGCGAGTGCATTTGACCGGCATAAAATTGGCATGTCTCAGACTGACCGGCCGGTCGCCTGTCATGGCCGATCACATGAAAATCGGCCAATTCCGGTCAGCAGCCGATCTATCGGTGCATCTCTACTCAGAACCCATGTTATTCCAAGCAATCGGGCCGACAGAGCCAACAGCCACAGTGTGAACATGGCAACCAGTTCAATCCCATGCTCACACCTTTCTCACACACAGTCCTAAACACACCCATATATGGTAAGCTCCTCCCCCGTATGGACAAGGAGGCATGTCTTCTGTATTCTTACCTCTGACTGGTCCCAGGGCCCTGTGGGCGGGCCTGTGTGGGGTGGAGGAGGGGGCAGGGGCGTGGCCTGAGGGACCAAAGCCAAAGGTGAAGCTGGGGGAGCTCTTGAGCTGCGGGGACACCTGCTGGCCACCGTGGGGCGCGCCGACACTGGTGCTGTTGCTACGCATCCGGCTCAGGGAGTTCTCTGAGGCAGAGGTGCTCAGGCCACTAAACAACAACAACAACAAACAAACATAGATTTAAAAAATACATTAAAGACAGATGCACAAATAAACTAACAAACAAACTAAAGACAGATACAAGAAGCCATCAGTGTGTTAGCTGTTACTGTGAACTATCAAAATGCACTGTGCACAAATTGCATATTAAAACACTCAAAAATAAACTAGAAACAGTAACAGAATGTGAAGGAATTCATGTTTTGATGTAATAAAACACCTCTGAACGGTGTTGCCCAGATATCTTCTAAAGTATTGCTAACCAGCTAGCATTAGTCTGTCCTCCCGTAGTACCACTTTGTATCTTTATTTTTGTTTGTTTAATGTTTATTTTCATTATTGATGTTGATATTTTATTGACATTATTGTTATGATTACTATCCTTAATGTAGCCCTTGCATCTTTCTATAACTGTTCACTGTGAATTTTATTATTGTAGTTCTAAACTAGATTTGCTGATTCTTTCATTAGGAGACCGACATGAATATGAAGTAACGGATATTATCATTCACAAATACAGTAAATTAAATGAAATCAAATAAACTAAATGAAAGTAAATGAAAATGTGGGTTATACAGTGGAGTGGGATGAAGTTGGCTTGTTTGACTGGTTCTTACGTGTTCTTAGGGGGGCTGCCAGTTTTGGAGCCGTTCCTCCTGACACTGGTGTTGACTGCTTTGCTGTTGCGCACGTGTTTGAGCAGAGAGGCACGCAGGTTTGGCAGGCAGCTGTGCTCCGACAGAATGAGCCGAGGCCACGGGTTACACTCCGCCATGTCCAGGGCTGCCACGGCGACAGCACGCCCCACCTTACACACACACACACACGCACACACAATGTGTTAAGGATACCTAAAAATCCCACTTGGGACAAAATTATCACATTCACAGTCATGACCAAACCGATATTTCATTCTTACAGAGTTTCAGTATTTACAGAGTGGTTTTGAGATTAGAAACATATCATGTATGTTTGAGCATGAGAATACCGTGTCTCGGTACTGCGCATTTACCTGCTCGTATATATCAGGTGTGTATTTGGGTGGGAAGGTGGGAGGTGGTGGGGGTGTGGCTCGGCCGTTGTCATGACACGCAGGGGGAATGGTATTGACCGAACGACCCGTATTGTAGTTGCACTCCAGAGTGTAACTGCATACATGGGAAAACAAAGGATGTCTGATCAAACATCTGAATCTAAGTAGAACATTTATGCAAAACACAGAAGTGAGTTATTTAAGCATTGTTGATGACAATGTTACACAATATACAATATGCTTTCTCAGAATAACATGACTTGGCAATAACAGTATCGTAAGGGATTGAGAAAGAACACCCCACAAGCAGGTTTGCAGTGTGCAGGTGTGCTTTACAGAGCTCTACAGACAGCCGTACCTGTGGATGAGGCCAATAGCTTTATGAATGGCCACTCTTCCACTGCCCTCTTTAGACTGGCCGTCACGCTTGTCCCGTGCATACATATTCTTTTCGGAGAAGTTACAGCCCAGGTAGTCAAAGTGGGCAGAGTTCACGGCTATCAGCTTTGGATAGAGCAGATTCTCCACCTTCAGAGCAGGACAGATGAAAGAGAAGTTAGAGAGACTACAGCTGCTAAACATTAATTCAAGCTACTAAAAATAGACCTCCTGATAATAGAAACTAGGGCATATTAGCCAACCACACAAACATACATGCACACACAGACACGCGCATGCACTCACACACACACACACACACCTGATCATTTTCATCAGTCAAGCTGTTCCCATACATGAAACACCCCCGCTTGGAGGCGTGGCCATGCAGGTCTACGTAATAGGCCACGCCGCTCTCTTGGGGCGGGATCTGCTCCATGGGAGCCGTGCCCTGGGGTGCAGGAGCCCCGGGGTTGGCCACCGCCTCGTTCTCGTCACAGGGCCCCTCCTCCCGCTCCACGGTGTCCTTCTCCCAGCTGCCCGCCTCGCCCTCGGCCTCCAGCTGCATGGGCAGGCCAGGCATGGTGATGGCCGGCCCATCCCCGCTGCGCTCTGCCTCGTTCCTCCGGTTGAGCCGTTCCAGCTCGCTGGGCTGGTTGGGCCCGGGGCAGGGGCAGGGGCTGGGCCCGGGCCCGGGGCCTGGGTGGGTATTGGCCAGGTTGGAGATCTTGGCACTGAGGGGGCCCTGGGTGCTGGAGGGCTTCCAGCAGGGCGGCTGGGGGCCCAGGCGGTTGTGCTGGTGGTGGAAGAGCAGCAGGGCTTTGGCCCCGTAGATGGAGGGGTGCAGCTCGGGACTTGGGCACAAGTACTGCCTGTTCAGGTTGACCCCGCGGGAGTCTGTCCTGTTGAAGGGAGAACGGATGACATCAACACCTGAGTGGCTCTCTTTAGGTCACTCCAGATTGTGTATCTGGGTCAAGCTTCACATTACACAACAGCCTTGCCTTGGCCTAAAAGAACACAGAATATCTGAAATGTGATATAGCGAAATGTTGTACTGTGACCTCATCTGCTCTTGTATGGGCAGTGTTGTAATGACATGTGTAAGCATGGTACATGGACAGATCACCAATGCACATTAACCTACTTAATCAACTCTTCCTGCGGGTTAATCCTTGTCCAGGAAACCAGAAAATTAATTTAACATTCATGAAGGAGAGCATCACATTGCCCTTTGGCCCCTTGACTGACCTGTAGTGACCTCTGACGACCCCGTCAGGGTTGAGCATGGGAATGAGTTTGAACACAAACATCCTGCGCAGTATTTGGGACCGCGGGTCATCCGGATTGAGGATAAACTTCAGGAAACCGTTGAAGACAAAACTGGACGGCGTCTCTCCTGGATGCACTCGACTACTCAGGAAAAACACCTGACAAACCCCACAGACACACCACAATCAAAACCCCAGCTATTAGTGGTCAATATGATCCAAGCACATTGGGATGTTCAGATACACGACAACACAGAGTGAAATGTCACTAATGCATGGAGAGATTATACAGTAGAGATGCTCACAGTGTCTGATGGAAGTAAAAAATGTCCAACTTCACAATCTACCTTAATTAAATTCACATGTACCGTACAATGACAATTTCCAAGATCCAGTTTTGATATGCATGTGATACAAGCATCATTCAAACATCCTCCTTTTAAAAAAAATAAATTTACATACAATTACAGGATTAAATTACACATGAAAAACTACATAATATGTGCTCATACCCTTTTCCCTACGAAGCGATGCGCTCTGGGAGCGCTGTGGTCAGGGAAAAGTTTGTCCAGCCTGGGCTCTCTGTCCTCCTGGATGCCGTGGCAGGAGGACACCGTTAACAGGTCCACACGGTGCCCGTCCAGAGAGTGGCACAGCAGCTCACGGTGGTAATACACAGAGTCAACAGGACTGGGGAGAAAGGCACAACCCACCAAGCCTCAAACATCCATAACATTATCATAACCTAGCAATAACGCATCTGTATGTGTGTGTGTGTGTGTGTACCTGCATGGTCCTAGAGAATGGGTGGTGCTAAGCAGCCTTTGGTCCAGCTGCTGCAGCATGTCCTGACACTCGGAGTAAGAGAAGGGGTAGCAGAAGGCAAAGTAGGTGGTGGCACCACGCACCTCTAGCAGGCGATGGACAAAGGACAGGGTGAACTGATTCTCTGACAGCTGGGGGAAACCACAGAAACACATCCACTCAGCTTTGACCGTCACCATCCTTACACAAGTTCTCAGTCCACACACCCCAGTATTAGACATAATAGGTCCTGACTGAGGAGCAGAATCAGTCACTGAGCCTGACTAAGCAAATTAGGCAAAGCTGAAACAAAGAGATTGAAGCAGATGATATCATCCAATGACTCAAGCAGAGGAGAGGAGTGGGGTGAGGTGAAGTGGGGTATGCGCTGGCGTACCTCAAATGTGGGCCGTTCCCGAACCCTTTCCCAGCGCGTCTTGACGGGCAGTGTGCGTACAAACGGGGCCATACCCTGGGAGTACAGCTTGCTCTGCTTGTTCATGTTCATCACATTAATCTTCAGTAACTTTCCTGGGGCGATACCCCGCACACTGAAGTAGAACCATGACCTGAAAAGATCAGAAAGCACTCTTATTCCAGGCACCAAATGTGACCGGTCTTAAAACTATCGGTAGGGAGGTAATTACATGACAAAGTCAGATACAAATGCTGTTAATTGGGATCTCAAAAATGCCAGAATATCAATGGACACTTCTGTGTCATTCTGCAATGTAACCAGTTGCCACTCACCGGTTGCCGTTCTCAAACTCTGTGTCTGCACAATCAGGCTTGGTCCAGATGTTGAACTCATAGTCTGGAGTGGAGAGCGAGCCATTGTTGCCGTTGGCAGCGGACTCCCCATCTGATCCAGCCCGGTCCACTCTCTCCACCCTGGCCAGGTTCCCAGAATCAAACCGAGAGCTGAACACCACGGGGCCAAACCGGGCCTCCATGATGGTCCACAGTCCACCAGCTGCCGTTCAGAACTCACATCATCTATCTCTTGACACTATGGAGGAACTATAGAGTAGTTTCCACGTCACCTTTAGGGTTCACAGAACCTTAAAATGCTACAATACAACAAAATGATTGAAGGTATATTGCTCATTCAAAGCTGCAGCAGTGCCCATTATTAGATTTTTCAAAAGCAGACCAAGGAGTGGTTACATCCTACAAATAGTTGTCCTTGTGTACCCATGATCTGTGGTCTGGATGAAGCTCTGCGTAATGTCAGCCTGAATATTATTAAATGAATGAAAACTGAATATCTCGGCGATTACAATCGTTGAATGACTGTTGAATTGATGGCTGACACTCAGCTGACACTATGCGCACGCCAAATATGATCTACCACCTCAACTAAAAAGCAACAGCTTTTGCTTTGAAAATCAAAACAACACCGCCTAGCAAGCCAAGCGAGTAACGTGTAATTAGAAAGAAACTATTTTAATTTGCACAGCTGTTCGTGTTGAAGTTTACTGGGTGCCCTTAACGATACGACGCCTGAAAATGAGAGTTCGCCTAGTTCTACATTAATGCCTCCTCTTCACAAATCTCTAGAGAACAGACATCCTGTTAACAGGCTGCTGTGTGTATGGGTCCTCCTGCTAGCTATGGCTTAAGGCTAATAAGCTTACAACAATAGGCGTCCTTGTCATTTTCGTAAACATTATCTATACAAACACCTTTATCAAATATATGTTGAGCAGATAGGCAATGGTCATCCTTTAAATCCAGGAAGCGAACATAGCTTCAAGGCATTGGGTTGGAGTCATGAGTTAGTGTACAGGGTTGGCTAGGTTGCTAATGACTACAATACAAAACATTCTCACCAATCAAACAACCAACCTTGGTGCCAGATAAGCCAACGTTGTGCTGATTTGAAACAAAACAATCGATCGCATGATGGCAACTGGTCGTCGTCTGGATGGTAAAATATGGCTGTTTGCACATTGCGAAACTACGATGCGTTTTTAATCAATTTTGCTCGTTCTAGCTTAGAGCTAGCTCAACATAAGACAGATAGCTAAGGTTAACGCTAGCTAACGTTAACTGGATGGTGTTAAAAAACGATAATGTCATGATATGCCATAATTAACTTGGAGATAACTTCACAACTACCAAGAAATAAAATGCTTAAAACATAAGATGATTTGTGGAATTTGAAAGGTTATCGCTACCTCTTATCCGTTCCTGTCTCCCTCCTCCTCCTCCCGACCACTGGTCTTTAAACCCAAACAAACAAACCCACTGAGCTAAAGAGACTGTACACCAAAGACGCTCCACTCAACTCACGAAGCCTTCTTTCTGTTTCGTCTGAACGAGACGCTGATCTGAGGAGACCATAGACTGTTGGTGCATTCAGGGCACTTCGGAATGACAAGGACCGCCCCCATGGCTACTTTGTTTTTCGACAGCAAGTGTTCATGTGCTTTGCCGTCGGAATGTGCCACAACAAAGGTTAAAACATACACTCACAAATTCTAAACAAACAACTGTATTTGCTTAAAATATAGTGTAAGACGCTTGTGAAGGAAAGATATGCAGCTTTCAAGTGACAAAAACGGCAAATTCCCAAGTTCACATTAAAACACATTAAAAGGCCACATGGACTACAAACGAACTACAACGTGACGACAAAAGTGATGATGAGCCCCTTACTCTGTTAGCAAAATCTAGCCCCAGTTTCCGACCTCTGACTCACACATTACGTCAAAGATTGTTAAGGCGGAGCAAGATACTTCGTCGTAGTTCATGTCTATGGGCGCGAAATGGGGATCGAATCCTGTCTGCATAAAGAGGCGTGTCGATGACGTATTGACGAGCGTACGTTGCAACCGGCCAACAGCAGCTGCATAAATAACCGGCGCACACCTGATATAAGGTTGATTTTCTCCAGACTGGAATGCTCAAAAATGCTAAAAATGTACCTGAAATGTTCAGAAGGGTTTGAGGATCATGACAACGTGCCCGAAATTCACATTCCTAACTCTATAGAACCAAGACCTTAGCATATGTGGTGAAATTCTGAGCTATGCCCATAGACTTCAATGGAGCAGTCGCTGCCTCTGCTCTGCATAAAGGGGGATTTTGACCCCCCCTCGTGCGATCCGGGTTCCCGGAAGTGGCTCCTGATGAAACATCTTGCTCCGCCTTAACAATCTTTGATTACGTGACGTGAATGACGCGGAATGATGATGTTTTCACTTGGAAAAAGTTTTTTCCGAAGCCCATGAATGCTAGGAAAATATATAGAGCTGGACAGTGTTCTGTCTGTTTAAAGTGATGCGAGCGCTAGTCCAGAGCTGGTGGCTGGCTGCAGTACAATGTGTAACTCTGCCCATCCCCATGTATTTCAATAGACCTCTCCAGAATAAGTCCCGCCTCCGTAACTTCCGTATCCATCCAACTTCCGGGCGTCGAATGTCTATGGGAAATAACATGGCGTTTCGAAACATCATACCTGTCAAACTCTGTAGGTGGCAAAGTAGAAAAAAATGGTGGGCATACTTCTGCCATCTAGTTTCCAGTAGATTTTTTGATTGTCGGGCTGTACCTTCCACCGATTCCCTCAAAACGTGCAGAAAAGAAGAATTTGGAAATGTAGGTACATCCTCTTGAACTGTGTCTTGAACTTAAACAGGATTATACCTCCTCGGGTTTTGTTTTTTTAGAAATCGTACTCTGATTTAAGGCGAGTCGAACGTCTGTATCTGAACAGCTGCAAGTAAAACTATGCGGCTAGTAGCTAGCTATCAACAGCACCAAGTTCTGTTGCACCCCTCCCGCTCTGGTTTATAGGAGTGCGTTTCAGCTCAGCCCAACCCATTTCTAATGGCTACAAGGATATAAGACTGCTGTTAAGATCCTAGCACAGGCAGCAAAATGTATTGAAGTGTAATGCTTGGCTTCAGAAAATGGGTAACAGATAATCCAGAAAGTACCATATACTTATTTGTTTTCCCTGTCTTTTTTAGTAAAACACTTTTTAAGCCAAGGGGGGCTCCTTTGCCTTTAAAAGCATGCTACAAGAACACCTTAGAGAAGCCAGCCTTTGTTAAAAAATGATTTTATTTCCATTGATGTAGATTTGAATGCTAGTCCAATTTAAGAATCTACACATGCAGAATCTACACAAAATGTGCTTCTGCCAACAGACGTGCTGACCGGAAACCCACTGATTCTTCCCGTGTCTGCTCGTGCCATTTCCAACAAGGGTTGAGCCTATCACCAGTTATATGTAAAGTTGCACGTACTGCTGTTCAGAGAAGACCCCTGCTGTTCATTATCTTGATATTTAACTGGTGACTCTTTTAAAAGGTGGCTGGCAGCCTGGACAGGTTGTTGTTTTCCCACAGGCAGAGGGAAGTGTTGGTGGTCTCTAGTGCTCATGTGTATATATTATATAAGCTGACCTTCGGTGCGGGATGCTGTGCAAGCTGACAGGTTGACATCCAGCAATTTTGGTACCGTGTTTACCGCTCTGTTGAAGGGAAGGAGTGTTGTTCCAGTGGTTGTTTGTGGTTCCAAAATTCTTTGTATTCAGAAACCATTGGTCATCAGTCCTCAGGCCATAAACAGTTGCTCTTCTGTGGCACAAAGTGTTGCCATAACCTTTTACCGTGTGTAGGAGTTTTGATTATAGTACACTTGGACACCACATGGTTTGTGTGGAAGTAGCGCGCGCGCCAGCCACCTGCAACCTACCTGTGAGTGTCCCCGTGGTGCAGCAAAGTGCAGTCATGGTGCAGCACTGGCCCTCTTTGCCTACCGGAATTTCAGCCGCACCAACGCGGAATGTTCATGGAAAGCTGCAAAGACCACAAAGGAGCAGCATTCGGAGAATGAGCTCTACCCACGCAATGATTTTAACCCTCTAAGGGGCCGTGTACACGACGCTGGTTTTTGTGAAACCGGTGAGGTTTTGTTATCGGTTACACCTTGCGTGTACACGTCGCCGGCAGTTTAGGAGACAGTAACCGAGAGTTTTTGAAACCGCCGACTAACTTTCGCCGTGTAGACGCCTGTAGGTGCAAAGCCGACAACTTTATGACTCAACTCAGCCACGGCACTCGATCTGACACGCTGCTTGTCAAAACAAACCAAACCATTTATTTATCATATTAAAAATGTTTTTTCTTTCCCCTGTCATGATTTATGTGCACAGTGTAGCCTAGCAGCCTTTTGTGGCTAAGTTAGAAGCACACATTATCTTAATTTTAGTTAAGTTTTTCAGTTTGTTTTCTCCAGTGGTGCTCAGACCTAATGCAATGCATAGGCTAAGCATTTGAAATTTCACATAGCAGTCACATACCTTGAAAATTAACATTCTTAGTTTAACAGTTGAATTGAAAACCAAATTGTCTGTCTCCATATTTCATGCGACTGCTTAACAAACTGTTTCAACAATGTTTTCTTCTATGCGATTCACGCAGATTAAACGTGAAGCTTCTGCACGGCCGGCGCCTTCGACTGGTCTGGCATATGCACTACAGCACATTTAGCCGGTTACACCTCTGTGTGTGCACGTGAGTTTTTTTCTTTACCGGTGTCGTTAAAGGTGTGAAAGCGGTAACAGAAAATTCACCTGACGGTTTCGTGTAGACGTATCGAGTCGAGAGCCAACAGAGGATGATTTCAGGTCATTGAGGGAGGCACTCCAGGGGTCTTCCTGCGTGATGGCGTGGCTCTTGGAACCTGAGCCCTAAGGAAGTTCCCTTGCTCTGCCGGAGGACCTCACAGCTTTATTTGTGCGTTCCATAATTTCCCAGCATCCGAACCAGGGCTCTCTGGCCATTCCAGATGCACCTCAACGGGGCAGAGCGGTGCGCTTTTGTGACCTGGACCACTTACAGCATATTATGTCTTATTGACCTTGTTGTTTATTGGCAACCTCAACTAAGTGGGCAGATGCACCTCACCGGGGCAGAGCGGTGCGCTTTTGTTACCTGGTCATGTTTGGTTTCCAGTTTCTGTTTTCAGATTAAAGACAATTTAGGCTAATGATTACATCATTAATGGCAATGATAACATGCACACATTTATATTAGTTGCATACCTCCATTTTGACCTTTTCTTGATCAATCAAACTTGATCACAACATATATGCTCACTGTCCAGCAGCGGGATGCTGTGCAGGCTGCCACAGTCGGCCAGAGCACCAACAGCCTTTGGCACTCAATTTGCGAGGGCAGGCTGACCGCCAGCAATTTTGGTGCCGTTTTGCTAGCTCTGATTTGCCCTATTAGCATGCCAGAATTGTAGGCGCAACTCTCCACATGCCCCGAATCTAAGTGATTTCTCCTTCTGCAGTTGTAGGTTATATAGCCCTTACAGACCCCCGCACTATCATTCATGGACAGCAAAAGGTTTTGAACTTGACTTGGGAATGACCTTTCCAGATGTATAGCTAGCTGAATGTGTCTGCTAATGATGCTATCGAGATGCTATTATTCATTTTTATTTACTTTCTGGACCCCCCCCCCCCCTCAGATAACATTATACACTTAACATAGATACCCTCAGGTGAGCATATGTCTTTTTTTACTACAAGCACTTTGACACTTACCGAGACATGATGGATCTTCCCCTTCTGTTCATAGCTAGCTCTGACTTGCCCTATTAGCATGCCAGAACTGTAGGCGCAACTCTCCACATGCCCCGAATCTAAGTGATTTCTCCTTCTGCAGTTGTAGGTTAACCCTTATAGACCCTCACATCATTCATGGACAGCAAAAGGTTTTGAACTTGACTTGGGTATGACCTTTCCAGATGTATAGCTAGCTGAATGTGTCTGCTACTGATGCTATCGAGATGCTATTATTCATTTTTATTTACTTTCTGGACCCCCCCCCCCCCCCCCAGATAACATTATGGATCTTCCCCTTCTGTTCATAGCTAGCTCTGACTTACCCTATTAGCATTGCCATGGCTCCTAGGATCACTAAGCAACTTTTTTTGTGTATTTGTGTGAATTATCGTCATATGCCCTTGGTCTTCAGAGCTCCTGTGCAGAGATAGATGCCTGGCTGTTCATGCATGGCTGCCAGGGCTCACCCTATGGGGTGGGGTCTGGGTATGGGAGCTAAACACTTAGCGGCCTGGGCCCCTCACTGTTGGGGTGGGCATAGGTAAGCGTGTGCGAGCAGCTGGGTGTTTGGGGGGTGTGGTGTTATGTGATGCAAGAATTTTTTTTGATGTGGTGTTTTGTGATGTTCAGTATGCTTCTCATGTACTTACTGTGCCTTACTAACACCCAACTCTAAACCCAGTGCTAGTTTTTTCCACTTGTTGCTTTCTGTTGTGTGTGCGTGTCTACTGCCGCTGCTGTGGGAAGTCCAGTTCCAAACGACGAGTCACTGGGAAAGACGAGCCAAGACGACGAGTGACTTGTATTCTGCGATCTCAATTTCATAATTTAGGAAAGTTTGTTTTCAAGCCTAGCATTATTTCTGTGCCTGTTAACCATTGAAGCCTCATTAGTGTTTGTTTGTTGACGGCTAACAGAGGTCCTGGAACGGCTGGAATTCCAAGGAGCGACGTCATCCCTGTGTTGGAACACATCCCTATGACTGCCCTACTATCGCCTGTTGCCCTGTTGACCGGATTCCTGGCCTGCGCAGCCTAGCTAATCCCAATCATCCCTACACTCTATAGAAACTTTACAGCCCTGTAACTGACCCTAGGCAGATGGGTCAGGCCCTTGAGTCGTGGATCTGCTCGAGGTTTCTTCCTATATAGGCTAGTGACAAATGGTCAGAAAGGGCTTTAGTTTTTGAGATACCCCTACCGCACAAATAAAAGCAACTAACAAGTGACATCCATTATGAATTACCTGTATGTTAGCAAAGCTGGAAACTGGCTGCGGTGGCCCATATCCAGCTGTCCTAAGATGTCCTCGGACCAAGCAGCATACTTTTTTGAGCAGCGGTTGCACTCAAGATACTCAGTTGCAAGGTCATACCACCCGTCAATGTCCAACACCTTGCGCACTGTTCGTATACAGTCCTGCTGCTGTTAGTCGGTGCTTGCCACAGGCTGGACGAAGACAGACAAGAGGAAACTGCCACATCTTATGGGGCATCCATAAGAACAGCGGCCGACAGAAGAAGTGGTCAGGAGAGGCGGGAGGCTGGGTGTGAATGAGAAGGGGCTGAGGAGGATGGCATCAAAGCTTCAGCTGGTCCACTAGCTCTGGCCTGCCGGTTCATGGGTTGGCCTTGAATAATGTGTGCCGAATCCACTCCTGCTGGAAAGGTGGAAGCTGATCCTTCCAGTGACTGGGAAGCTCAGCTGGTGGCTGATGAACAACAAGTCCTGGCATCGCTACTGGAGGGGGATCAGCACAGGCCTCTAAATGCACAGTCGTTGCAAGAGCTAATCAAGGAGAAACAAAGTAAACAGGCAGCAAAACAATATTAGGATGACATTTGTTGCATTTGATAGTAATATGCCATAAATGCAGCCCATAAACAGGCACAGTGCAGAAATACTACAGAAGAAAATGGAGAAACAGCCCAGTGTACACTTTTTTTTGAACAAGTGCACTCAAAGAATGCCTTCCAGTTAATGTGATCTAATTCTGTAAAATATAAAATGTAGAAATTTTACACAAAATCATATTGGCATTTGTGTCATATGCCACACCTGTATTTATATACCAGTTACCATACCATAAGAACATAAGAATGATACCAGTTCTTCTTCGTCATCCTCAGAAGTCCCTGAAGAACAAATGTTAAAACTATTAGGCTTTTATTCTTTAAAGTGGAGCTGGCTCTTGAGCATAAGAATTGCATTACTTATAATTCCTTTTATGGTAAAGCTATACATGTAGAACTGCTGTAGGAGAAATTAATACTTCACTCCTACTCACAAGGTTTAACTGGTGACATCAGCTTTCTTGCCAGCTGTGAGGGAGACACGTTTTTGCTACACGCCAGCAGCGCTTTCACAGTGGCAGGTTTCCATGCACCAGTTTGGATTCCTGCAGACTGAGGTGCAGAGGAGCTGGAGGCTACAGATCTCTTCAAGGTGCATCTCTTCAAGACGTATGCCTTGAAAACTGCCATGTTGGTGTTGGGCCAGGCAGCTGCTGTAACCAGGTACTTGATGAGGGCCTGGGCCTCCTTGCTCTGGTCCTCCTATACCTCCTTCATGGAGCGGCCTTGGAAATCTCCAAACTCCACCATTAAACACCCCTGGGGCCTCATGTACAAAGTTTGCGTACGCACAAAAATGCTGCGTATGCTCTCACGCTCACGTCCAGATGTACGAAGACTGACTTGAACGTGAGAATGTGCGGTCCTCCACGCAAACTTCTTGTCTGGCGTACGCACATTTCCAATGTGTATCATCAGTTGGCGACACTTAGAGGTAATGCAGCGCAACAACATTAGTTGATCGCGAGTCTAGGCCTTTATTTGCACAGTATATTGTGAAACGTGGGTTATTAAAAATGATAACACTTCGAAAGTAGGCCTATGTTTCTATATGAATGGACATGCAACATGCTCAAATTCTACTAAGTTATGCAACAACCTATCTATAATGACAACTGTAGACTTATTAGAGAATACGAATTAAAAGGGAATGTGAAACCTATAGCCTGCACATAGAATAGATAGACTGACTAATAAGCGCGGATATAAGCTATTTCCCTTAGTGTGATTGACTGAATAGGATACTTTGACATTTCCTCGAGTAAGCATTCGCATTATTGTTGTCACACTTGTGTGCAAATATAGGGATATGATCCAGAAATCGTAATGTTGTGGCGATGCGGCCTGGATCAACTTTGTTTATTCCACCGCGATGCGTGGTAGCCTACTTGGACACGACTGATTTAATGTTTTTTTAATTAATGCAGTTGTGTTGTAATGGTTCAAATGCATCAAACCCAGTTATGTGAACCCTGTCACCTACTTGCAGATTGACCAATAATTCTGCCACGGTCTCTGACCCTATAACTAGCCACTGCTCTGCCACAACCGTTTTTTTGTTGTTATTATTACAGATGATAAAGACGTAAGATTCTTGCCATTTCATCGGATAAACACTTCTACCTCGCATTCGCTGGAAATAAACTTTTTTTTTATTAATTTGATGATTTCAATTATTAAACTTTGGAGCAGGTTCGAGTATGAATGGATCCACAAATGAGTTTTCATTGTTATTAATATTGCGGGATAGGCCATTTTGTCTTGCCGGAGGTCTGCGCTCTCGAGTGGCCTTCTAGTTAGCATATTAAAATGAGTGTGATTGAGGGAGGAGAGAGGGTGGAGTGTAATGCTCGTGCATGTACGCTTAATTTCACGTTAATTAGGATGTACAAAGAAAGGCTGCGTGGAATGCTGCGTACGCAGTTTCATACATCAGGATTTTTTTGTGCGTACGCTACTTTTCAGGTTTGCACGTATACGCAATGTTTTAGTATGAAATCCATGCAAGTCTTTGTACATGAGGCCCCTGGTCTCCAGTTTCCCGCACTTTAACCTGCATTTCCTGCTTCTTACTATACTTCTCCAGTTCCTCTGTGATTTCTCTGATGTGAGAATTATACTGCTGGAACAGCTGTTTTCTGAAAGAGGGGTTGCCTGTGCTCTCTCCTTTGAAATACTATGCACCAAATACAGTGCATAGCCAAGACTATTCTCCAGGAGCCATCTAAATCTCTGGCCCTGGTAGATGCCAAACTGAAACTGGCAGTGAGCCAGTACTAGAAACCGGTCAGTGGGGTCTCCACCATGGTCGGTGACCTAAGTACTGGCCTCCGCTAGCACCTCCTCTTTCGACTTAGCCCTTTCAGAACTTCCAATCGTCTTTGCCTCCCCCGACGGCGCCTTCAGAATTCTGGTCGACCTGGCGGCGAAACAATGGGTAGGCATAGATGTTCTAAATGGGGGAAAAAATAAGAACAAAAAGACTGTTATTCAAGTGTGTACATTCCACTGTAATGCAGTGTAACTAGTGCAATTTAACTGTACCAAAGGTTGCCTGCCCCCAGGGCTAAATCATTATTCATCTGTGGGCATTTTTTTTTTTTTTTTATGAGGGGAGGCAACATCTGTTACAGTGATTATCTAATTTCACAACATGGGTACCATTCATACAGCTAAAACAAATTATATTATTTATTGTAATTATGCTGCCCTCATACTACATTCCTATTTTGCAGGACTAGACAGCTAGCTAACACTGGTCTCAATAATGTGAAGGAATTTCAATTCATGGGTTTCATCAGTTCCCTTTCCACAGGTGCATTAATCAAGCATCATTAGAGACTGGAAAAAAAATGTTCATGGTCGATTATG
This sequence comes from Alosa sapidissima, assembly GCF_018492685.1. NCBI lineage: Eukaryota > Metazoa > Chordata > Actinopteri > Clupeiformes > Clupeidae > Alosa > Alosa sapidissima. Next base: position 22,487,155 of record NC_055962.1, on the reverse strand, counting down.
TCTACTAAGGGCTAACCTACACCAGGCACAAAGCTACACCAGCCGTGATGGCGTCGTGTACGTTCGGGGAAAAAAATAGACCATTTGTCTAAATGCCGCGAACGGAAGCCTTCAGTTACGTGCCTGGTGTATCTTCCCTGAAAGTCTTAGTCAAACAAAAAAAAAGTGTTTTCAGTTGGAGGCTACGCCAATAGAGTGCCGCTTCTCAATAGAGAAAACCGCAAAAATACACACCTACAAAGTATTTTGATACATTTTGAATCCATTTTGACCGCTTTGTTGTTACCCTCCCAAAATTTCTACCAGCCCACCCAAATGTAGTGGGCTAGAACCAGCCCTGATCTTTTCTAGAAATGACACTGAAAAGACTCCTTTGTGGAGAATGCGGGCATCGATCCCGCTACCTCTCGCATGCTAAGCGAGCGCTCTACCATTTGAGCTAATTCCCCTGTAGGAAAGCTGATCCTTGAAGATGAGGAGATTATGGGACTTGGAGAAGTGATGCAGCAGTGTGTGCTGCCACCTACTGGACAGTTGGAAGACACAAACGACACATCCTCTTTTAAAGGAGAATTGCACCAATTTTTCACATAGAGCTCTGTTTCTCGAGGTCACCGAGTACTGTCGGTACGAAAAAAAACCCGAAAACAATGGGTTCCACCTAGCTCGAGTTACAGTGCAGTGCTACACTCTGGGGGCATGTTTATGAGCCCCCATGTTCATGCCCCCAGAGTGTAGCACTGTAGCTGTTGGCTGCAGCAACTCGAGTTAGGTAGAACCGATTGTTTTCATTTTTGCGTACCAACAGGGGAGAGCGGCGTTGGTTGTCACATTTTTTTACTTAAAATTAATTTCCGCCAAAACCGTGTCTTGCACATATTCCCTTTCAGGTTTGAGGCTTTGTTCACATACTGTATGTCCTCAGAGGGCCGTAAACAGACACATCAAGGGGCTGCAGGCAGGTGGGAGCAATGGAGGGGGGGAATGACAACATAATACCATTGTCCTTGGCAAAATTCAGCCCATCCACTGACAAATGGGAACTGTAGTTGTCCAGGAGCAGAAGGCATGGCCTCTCCTTGCTGCACCTGGTATGGTTAACAAAATGCTTGAGAAACTGCACAAAGTGATTTTCTTTCATCCAGCCGGATGGATTTGAGTCTCCTATGCTTCCTGTGGGTGCACCGGTCAAAAAATGCTCATGGAAGTGGACTAGGGAAAATGAAGTGAGGAGGTATAAAGGTGCCTGTTGCAGAGACCACACCGGAAAGGGTCAGAAGGGTTCCTCTCTCAGCAGAGGTCAATGACCCCACCTGTTTGTAACCTCTCCTCTTCTACCACTCTATTTGGTTTGTGAACGGTCGTTATACCAGTTTCATCCATATTCCATATGGACTGGGGCTCAAAGTGGTGTCTTCTCATTACTTCCTCCAAATTGTCAAAAAACATGCCGACATTGTGCCTGTTAAAGGCACTGACACGGCCCAAGCTGGTGGCCTCTGGTGTTCTAATAGAGAGAGACGGGTGTCTCTTCAAAAATCCAGAAAACTAGTCTGCACCTGCCATCTCCTTTTCAGCCCAATTTGTGCGAATAGACCCGCTGTTGGCCACTGCATATGTATATGCTAATTTGCGAACTTCAACAGGAGAGAGGGCGAAATAAATGTCAGCGGCAGTCACAAAGTAGTTCTCCAGTTGACTCTCCTGCTCCTCAGTGAAAACTATTCTGTTTTTGAGGTACCCTACTGGCAAGGACGGGCAAACGCAATCTCCCTCAATCTCTGCTGGACTTATTTTATGGCAGTATCTTGTCAGTGTGCAGTAATTTATTTCAAACTTCTTTGCTGTGCTTCTGATGGATTTGCTCTCCAGCCAAACCTCCCTGACTGCCCTGAGCATCACATCTGGCGGTCCATCACTTGTCTTCCTGACATACTTCCTTCCCATTCACCAGATCAGTTTATGTGATCTACCTTGCTATTATAACCAATATAAGCAGTGTGTGATTATCGGTCAAAGTCATTGTGTTGTTCGTCGGCTAACTTACCATAGTTTGTTATATGTTAGCTGTCAGTTAACTTATACCTCATTTTATCATAGGTTGGTAACAATAAGAAACGTGTCCAGTTAGCTTATTCTGATAAACATTGTCTTTAGTTAATTCGGAGATTGAATGCCCCAGGTTTACAACTTATTATGTTAATTTATCATGATTTGCAACTCAACAATCAATCATCAACAACCATGGCCAGATTTTTGCGGGGTCTATAAGACACTGCGTGCATTCGTGTCAACATCTTCAATGCTACGATGACAGGGGAAAGAAAGACAACAACAGCTGATTTTATATATATATATATATATATATATATATATTATATTATATTATATAACATTCATTTATGACGTGAAACATTTAGGTTTCCTTTGTTGAGGTAGTTTAGAGGGTTTGTTTACCCTTTGATTAGCCTGTGAGTTCTGGCACTTGAGTTCAGCCCCCAGCATGCACATTACAAATTTCGGCAGCATGAGTGCGACTAATTGAGATGCAAGTTCATGATGCAAATCGTGCAGTGGATTGAAGATGTCTGTCTCCTGCACTGTCTTTACAGTTTTGACGATGTTGGGTCTGGCCCAATATGTCCGAAGGCCCTCGGTAACTACAGCCTCCATCCTCAACACTATCTGCTGCAGCAAAACAGAGGGCTGTATGAGGCCAGCGGTGGAGGTGTAGCGTTTCCTCTTCACAAATGATGAACTTTCCGTAGTTGATATGTATGTGTGGTCACCTTCTTCTGTGTGGACCAGAATATCCTGGCAGTGTGTGCAGGTGGATAGACCAGGGGTCTTTTTCACTGCCTGAAGCAGCCACCCAGCAATGTAAGTAAGGACCTCCTTCTTCACACAGTCGCCTGCCTCAGTGTCCTCCAACAGATCTCCTAAACCCTCTGTCCTCTCATCTAAAGGCTTTTTGAGAAGGTAAAGGTTTCTGTTAGTTTGGGGGAAACAGTTTCTTTCATTAAGTCATTGATATTGTACTTTCAAAGAAGCAACTGTTAAGCAGACATGTGGATGTCAATGGACAATGTAGCCCCATATGGTTTACATTTAAGTGTATTTGTACAGTGGATAACACACAACCGTGAGGGGTGCTGCAGGGATATCCACTGTTGGTTCTGCCCTGGTTATGTTGCATCACCACTCATTCACACAGGAATTGTTATGCACACACAACTATGACATTGTGTTCCATATAAGGTATACGTAATTATACCGGAGAGTTTAGGCACAGGATGTTAATGGACAATCAGGACAGTGTTATTGGACAATCAGGATAAGTTCCCACACAAACATTAGGTGGCGGACTGTCAGTTTAGTCAATTAACGTCAGAAAACATTTGAAAAAAATACTATTCCCGTTGCGTATCAGCAACATTGTCAGTGAGTTTTAGGCTTGCACTACCTACAGGCTTACCGTAAAAAAATTGATTGTGACCTTGAAACCAATGTCCAATGTGATTTTTGTGTACCGTTACACCCTTAATTCCATACATTTCTTTTTTTTTTTTTTTTTATTAAATATGTTTATTGAAGGAAACGTTTATACAGGGAATATACAGGATAACAATACAAGAGATTTCCCTCAGGATTTTCTGACAGAAATTCAGCAACAAAACAGCAAAAACATAGAACCAAAACAAACGCATACTCTGCCTGGCAACAGATTACACATAGGACCTGGTCACATGTATTCTGCCTAGTAACACACATTTTTTAATGTTTAGATGAGAAGGGTTTTCCACCAATATCTCAAGTCCCAAAACGTTCTGATTGGCTAAAAAGGGCCTGGTGACGTTCCTAAGGACAGGAACGTCTCCCAGGCCCCTGAGAGCATAAAAGAAAGAGCTCAGACACACTCAGATCAGATCTCATCGGGGTAGCAGCTGCCACTCATCACTCTATTGCCTGACGGTCCAGTCCTGACGCTGTTTGGATTGTATTATCACTGCAATACGGTGAATAAAGGATCAACAGTCTTCAGCTTCTCTCGTCTTGGTGTTCTCCTTCGGGTCTTTGACATCAGAGTGCTAGTTGGATTGGAGGTTCGGGAAAGTGGATAGTTTTTCCACGACACCTGCTTGGAGAATGCGGGCATCGATCCCGCTACCTCTCGCATGCTAAGCGAGCGCTCTACCATTTGAGCTAATTCCCCTGGGGTCCTTCACATTCTTATAGACTGACAGCTGGCAGGGACTTTGAGACACTGTATGGCTTATCATGCTGCCATTCACTGGACAGACAGAAGACTCAATGACCCACCTCTTCATCCATCTGATTTAATTTCAGTCCCTGTGCCCTGACCTTGTGTTCCGTTCATTTCTCCAGGTGAGGATATGGACTCTGCACTGAATTACATTTAAAAGACCAATAGCTGGAGAATGCGGGCATCGATCCCGCTACCTCTCGCATGCTAAGCGAGCGCTTTATCATTTGAGCTAATTACAGTGCATGAAAATGCACTGTACTGTTCTTCCTAGGCTTCTTCTTCTTATTACAGTGCATGAAAATGCACTGTACTGTTCTTCCTAGGCTTCTTATTCTTCTGATTACAGTGCATGAAAATGCACTGTACTGTTCTTCCTAGGCTTCTTATTCTTCTGCTTATTCTTATTCTTCTTCTAACGCATTTAATGCAGCTTCAACCGTTTAACGTAGAAACTTCATTCAAACTATGTTACGTAGGTCTTACTTAGGACATGGGTGCTATGTATTTTTCAGCTTTGTAACTTTTATACTTTTTAAACTATTAATTAAAAACTATCAAAATTTCCCCATTGACTTAACATTATGATTATGACATCACAATACGGCCGTTAAGCAATTAGAATCCTATGGCAGGTGTTCGGGCCACCTGGACCAACTGCCAGTCTCAGGCTTTAAGCATACAAACTGGCCCTATTAAGACTACACATCCTGTTCAACTGCTTCCTCTGCCAAAAACTGTTTCAAAATAAAAGTCCTCACTACAATATTTCACTGTTAAACAATTCAACCCTTTAAACTACTGAACTTTTTAACTGTTCAGCCATTGTAACTGTTACTTGTCATCAACTATGACTCCTACCCACAGTAGCTAGTTAGCTAAGTTAGCTAAGTAACATGGTTAGCATAGTTAGCATGTTAGCATGCTAGTTAGCATTTTTAGCAAAACTGCTTAAAATGATTAGCTAAGTTAGCTAAGTCACATGGTTAGCATAGTTAGCATGCTAGCATGTTAGCATGCTAGTTAGCATTTTTAGCAAAACTGCTAAAAACGATTAGCTAAGTCAGCTAAGTAACGTGGTTAGCATAGTTAGCATGCTAGCATGCTAGTTAGCATTTTTAGCAAAACCGCTAAAAACGATTAGCTAAGTCAGCTAAGTAACGTGGTTAGCATAGTTAGCATGCTAGCACTAGCATGTTAGCATGCTAGTTAGCATTTTTAGCAAAACCGCTAAAAACGATTAGCTAAGTCAGCTAAGTAACATGGTTAGCATAGTTAGCATGCTAGAATGTTAGCATGCTAGTTAGCATAGTAACTTTGTTAACATTATTATCTTTGTTAACATAGTTAGCATAACTGCTAGCAAACATTAGAGCCATTCCAACTGTCAGTTATCGTCAACTATCTACCTAAATAATTTAACCATTTAAACTATCCACCTATTTAACTGTTCAGTCATTCCAACTATATTAAACCTCATCTACTTAGCAACCAATATAGTTTGTTTTTACTCTGTATGATATTTTACATCATATTTTTGCATTTTCATGCACTGTATTTCCTTCAGGAAATGCTTTTCTAGTTCTTATTCTTCTTCTAACGCACTTAATGCAGCTTCAACCGTTTAACGTAGAAACTTCATTCAAACTATGTTACGTAGGTCTTACTTAGGACATGGGTGCTATGTATTTTTCAGCTTTGTAACTTTTATACTTTTTAAACTATTAATTAAAAACTAGTCAAAATTTCCCCATAGACTTAACATGGGCTGATGACATCACAATAGAGCCGTTAAGCAATTAGAATCCTATGGCAGGTGTTCGGGCCACCTGGATCAACTGCCAGTCTCAGGCTTTAAGCATACAAACTGGCCCTATTAAGACTACACATCCTGTTCAACTGCTTCCTCTGCCAAAAACTGTTTCAAAATAAAAGTCCTCACTATAATATTTTACTGTTAAACAATTTAACCCTTTAAACTACTGAACTTTTTAACTGTTTAGCCATTGTAACTGTTACTTGTCATCAACTATGACTCCTACCTACTGTAGCTAGTTAGCTAAGTTAGCTAAGTCACATGGTTAACATAGTTAGCATGCTAGCATGTTAGCATTTTTAGCAAAACTGCTTAAAATGATTAGCTAAGTTAGCTAAGTCACATGGTTAGCATAGTTAGCATGCTAGCATGTTAGCATGCTAGTTAACATAGTTAGCATAACTGCTAAAAACAATTAGCTAAGTTAGCTAAGTAACGTGGTTAGCATAGTTAGCATGCTAGCATGTTAACATGCTAGTTAGCATTTTTAGCAAAACTGCTTAAAATGATTAGCTAAGTTAGCTAAGTCACATGGTTAGCATAGTTAGCATGATAGCATGTTAGCATGCTAGTTAGCATTTTTAGCAAAACTACTTATAATGATTAGCTAAGTTAGCTAAGTCACATGGTTAGCAAAGTTGGCATGTTAGCATGCTAGTTAGCATTTTTAGCAAAACTGCTAAAAATGATTAGCTAAGTTAGCTAAGTCACATGGTTAGCATACTTAGCATTTTAACATTGTTAGCATGCTAGTTAGCATACTTGGTTAACATTATTATCTTTGTTAACATAGTTAGCATAACTGCTAGCAAACATTAGAGCCATTCCAAGTGTCAGTTATCGTCAACTATCTACCTAAATAATTTAACCATTTAAACTATCCACTTATTTAACTGTTCAGTCATTCCAACTATATTAAACCTCATCTACCTAGCAACCAATATAGTTTGCTTTTACTCTGTATGATATTTTACATCATATTTTTGCATTTTCATGCACTGTATTTCCTTCAGGAAATGCTTTTCTAGTTCTTCTTCTTCTTCTAACGCATTTAATGCAGCTTCAACCGTTTAACGTAGAAACTTCATTCAAACTATGTTACGTAGGTCTTACTTAGGACATGGGTGCTATGTATTTTTCAACTTTGTAACTTTTATACTTTTTAAACTATTAATTAAAAACTAATCAAAATTTCCCCATTGACTTAACATTATGATTATGACATCACAATACGGCCGTTAAGCAATTAGAATCCTATGGCAGGTGTTCGGGCCACCTGGACCAACTGCCAGTCTCAGGCTTTAAGCATACAAACTGGCCCTATTAAGACTACACATCCTGTTCAACTGCTTCCTCTGCCAAAAACTGTTTCAAAATAAAAGTCCTCACTACAATATTTCACTGTTAAACAATTCAACCCTTTAAACTACTGAACTTTTTAACTGTTCAGCCATTGTAACTGTTACTTGTCATCAACTATGACTCCTACCCACTGTAGCTAGTTAGCTAAGTTAGCTAAGTAACATGGTTAGCATAGTTAGCATGCTAGCATGTTAGCATGCTAGTTAGCATTTTTAGCAAAACTGCTTAAAATGATTAGCTAAGTTAGCTAAGTCACATGGTTAGCATAGTTAGCATGCTAGCATGTTAGCATGCTAGTTAGCATTTTTAGCAAAACTGCTAAAAATGATTAGCTAAGTCAGCTAAGTAACGTGGTTAGCATAGTTAGCATGCTAGCGCTAGCATGTTAGCATGCTAGTTAGCATTTTTAGCAAAACTACTAAAAACGATTAGCTAAGTAACATGGTTAGCATAGTTAGCATGCTAGCATGCTAGTTAGCATAGTAACTTTGTTAACATTATTATCTTTGTTAACATAGTTAGCATAACTGCTAGCAAACATTAGAGCCATTCCAACTGTCAGTTATCGTCAACTATCTACCTAAATAATTTAACCATTTAAACTATCCACCTATTTAACTGTTCAGTCATTCCAACTATATTAAACCTCATCTACTTAGCAACCAATATAGTTTGTTTTTACTCTGTATGATATTTTACATCATATTTTTGCATTTTCATGCACTGTATTTCCTTCAGGAAATGCTTTTCTAGTTCTTATATATATACTCTTTTGATCCCGTGAGGGAAATTTGGTCTCTGCATTTAACCCAATCTATGAATTAGTGAAACGCACACAGTCAACACACAGTGAGGTGAAGCACACACTAATCCGGCACAGTGAGCTGCATCAACAGCGGCGCTCAGGGAACAGTGAAGGGTTAGGTGCCTTGCTCAAGGGCACTTCAGCCATGGCCCACTGGTCGGGGCTTGAACCGGCAACCCTCCGGTTACAGGTCCAGAGTGCTAACCAGTGGGCCACGGCTGCCCTAAATTTAAATTCCCCTGGGGGTGAATGGTTCTTTTGAAAAACAACAAGTGACAGGAACCTGGGGCCTGTACTACAAAGCGAGGTTACTGGCTTATCTGGGTAACTTCGAGAGTAACTTGATCACGTGTGGCGTAACTTCCCGATTAACCCGTACTACGAAAGGTGGATAGGTTTTAACCGAGGTATGCTCCATGGCAATTTACGCTGCATCTCAAACCTGCTCCGACCAGGTTATGATCTTGGTTAACCCGAGGTTTCCGTTTAACCACACCCTTTATAAGCACCACCCCTCCATTCACAATTTCTCCCGAGACAATGTCGGCATACCTGGATGATCCATGCGACATTGGAGCGCAAATCGTCAGGGGCTCTCTTCGCAGGGCGAGGGTTTTTAGAGACCGTCTGAATCCACTGACATACCCGGACGATATTCTCTATGAAAGATATAGATTCTCAGCCGAGGGAATTCGTTACCTTTGTCAGCTGATTGAGGCAGACGTCTGTAATATCACCCGCCGATAGAGCAGATAATGGGCCTTTTCTTTGAGGTATTTTGCACGTGGACACTTCATGTATTCCATCGGTGATGCTGAACATCTGAGCAAGAATACTGTATGTCGTATGATACGCAAAGTGGTACTTGCTCTATCTAAACTGTTGGATGCATTTGTCGTTTTCCCTGGCCATTTAACCAGTCTGCAAATTAAGGAAGGGTTTTATGCAATCGCGGGTAATTAATAATATCAAAACAGGTGTATTAGGCTACTTCCATGAAGACAATTGTGAGATTCAAGACTAACAATTTCCCTTAGGTTTCCCAAGAGTAATAGGAGCCATTGACTGCACCCACATTCCAATCAATGCACCCCTGGGAGAGCATGAGGGCGATTATATAAATCGCAAATCTTTCCACAGCATCAACGTGCAGGTATTAGGTGTATTTGATATGTGATTATAGGCCATCATGTCCTACCTCAAGTTCACCTTCTCTTCACCTTTTGGACTCACATAGGCTAAAGTTTTGGTTTGCATGTTTGCGAAAATGTTAAACAATTATATTCATACAGTTCACATTCCTTTTCCATTATGCTTTTCATTCTTTTTCGTCCTGCACATGGGGTGGTCCTGTTGATCATTTTCCGGTGAAACACTTTGCTTCAACTTTAGTCATGTTCCAAACTCCTGCAGGAATGTCACCAAAATGACCAAATAACCTTAAATTCTTAGATGACATGTGATCACCAGTACATGGTGACAAGCTTGGAAGCAAGGTGGCCAGGCTCGGTCCACGATTCCCGCATTTTTAGGGAGTCCACGCTATGTACAAGATTTGAAGAAGGTAAGGCAATCGGCCTCATAGATTGTTTTTGGACACAAACTTACATGTGACAATTGCTCTCCATTTCATCTAAGGGCGTTTTGATGGCTTGCTGCTGGGGGACCGTGGATACGCATGCCTGAAACATTTCCAAACACCTTATGCTGACCCACAAACAAGGCCGCAAAGAAATTACAATTCTGCCCACAGCATCACAAGGGCTAAAAATTGAAATGACCTTTGGGATCTTAAAGGCACGTTTTGCATGTTTAAAAGGCCTTCGTGTAAAGCCAGAGAGGGCCTGTCAGATTGTAGCTGCATGTGTGGTGCTACACAATATATAGCCACAATTAGGAAAGAAACAGTGCCAAATTACATTCCTTTGCCCCCAGACATTGTCGACCCCATGACCCTTGACCATCCCACAGGGCGTGCAGTCAGAGACGCAATCACCAATCAATTTTTCACTCATTAAAATAAAAAATACAAACTCACACAACCAATAAACACATTCAAGGTCATTTATTGAAGTTCTCTTTCCTAAAAATTACAGAAAGAAAAGCAATTAATGATTATACACACATTGATGGGCTGGTAAATGCAGATCTACTAATACCTTCTTTTCATCTTCTAGCTTCTATATTTCAAGCTTGAGTTTCTTAATCTGCAGTTCTTTCTTCTCAAAGTCGAGTTCAAGCATGCGCTTGTACAGGCTGCACACATTGTCCGTCCCAGCCTACAGAACCCCCAAAAAGAGAATGTATTATGCATAAAACATTTGAGCATGCAGAACCAAAGAGAGGAGGTTTCCTCAGGAGGGGACGGAGGCTGTAGCAACTCTTCCTGCAAAAGAATACAAGCAGAGACGGTTGATAGCCTGTGATACAACTCACTCACTACACACAGACGTACAACTGGAAAGTCATGTGGACTGGAAAGTCATAGGTGAAATAGGTCATCCTCCTTGATTATTGACTGTACAGTATAGCAGTGATGAAATGTTTCAACCTGGATGTGAGTGTCGGAATGGGCAGTTAGAGTGTCCTCACTCTCGTCCTCCTCCTGACAAATACATTACATTTGTGAGGCTGCACCTACATAATTCACAGTAAATCCAATTTGATTCTTTCTTACAATTACCTGGGCCTGAGGACCACTGGATGTGCTGGGCTGTGGTGGCTGGAGGATCTCCACATGATCCCCTTTAACTGTACACATAACACCAAATGACGCAACACATAAATCACCATTTTAACATAAAACTTGAATGTCATATTGATAAACTTTACCCACGCATTTAACCGATCTGCAATACGTTGCCAACAGCCTTGTCTGGCTTTGTTTGCAGCCGTCGTATTTGATTTGTGTCGTATAGTCTCTTTAAATTCTTCGTAACTTCGCATGATGATTGTACATTCCTCATCCGTGAAATAGGGTGATCGCGCCATCATTGAAAGTGTTGACTTGCGCTGCAACCCGCCCCTTTTATGTGAACACGCACAAACTCCAATTAGGTTAACCCCGGCTCAACAAATCGACTTCATAATCAGCGTCGTAGTACCGATTAACACCACTTAAGATAACCAGGTTTTGTCAACCCCGGTTTAACAAATCCATACTCGCATTAACTGAATCTTATCAATCCGAACTGCGATGTTCCAAACAGAGTGACAGGATGCAATGCCTAATAATCTCACTGCCTTCGGCATAACTGCTACAGTGCGCCTAGGCCTACTGTTAAACACCTGAAAAATATTAAGCTGCTGTTTTCTTTTCATGACGAGCACTAGGCCTATGCTTAAATGATATATGACAGAATGGAACGTTGCGTTTTTAAGCGCCAAAACTGCTTATCACGTCGTGTGACAAAGTTTACACCAATCATCATCTTCTAATGTATCCTTATGTTGAGTGGTCCATTCTCTTTGCCCTAGGCTATCATTTGTGCGCGAAGCATGTTTCAATTAAGACAATACACAAGCTATTTTTTATTGTTGTAATATTGAATGATTTCATGAATAAATTGTACGCACAGTGCGCAGGGGCGGGGCCACAGGGGCCCTGGCCCCACCTGAAATTTCATTGGCCCCTGTACCGTCAATCATCAATAAATGTCAAACTTGTAGAGAACGATGATCAGAGATGCAATTCCATTCCCAAACAACTGGTGGCAGTAATGCACCTTTTGAAGCTTGAAAGCTAAAGCACACAACAAACTGCTTAGGTCTGTGCACGAAAGAAAGAATACATTTGGCTAACCAGAGAACTCTCGGCTAATGTAAAGAGCTGATACATTTGGCTAACGAAAGTATCAGCTAGCGTGAAGAACTGATCAATGGCAGCGTTTCATCCTCCACAGAAGTTTCTTGGTGAGTCACAAATCTAGGCTATGTGAGTTATCATTAATATGTGAAAAGGACGTTTATTTGTTGCTGTTAGGTTTGTCAATTAAATTATGAAGCAGCAGCAAGCTGCTAACGTTACTTAGTCAGTAAACTGTTAACATTAACTTAACGTTAGGTTACCTGAGTTCAGGTTTGAATTCATTGTTGGCATGCTGATAGATTTTATGCATGGTAAGGTAACATTAATGAGTCAGGTTAACATTAATATATGACATTTTTGAATGGCGTTATATGAAATGACACTGCAGAGAAATGGACAACCTGTTTGTTTGGGGTCCAACATTAATATTACATGCACCAGTGCGTTTGATTTTTCGCTTGAGGAAAAGGTTTAGCAGCTGCTAACATTATGAGAATGCAGGCCTAATTGAGGGGTAATGTTAGCTAAGCTAACACTACGTTTTTGTAGAGTTAATGTGAGCTATCATTGCAAAGTTATTAACCACTATTCTGAGTTTATTTGATTCATGGACTTCACATGAATTCTGTCTCAGTAGAGTTTCATTGAGATAAATTGGTTAAATGTTCAACCCTATTCACTCAAACTTTATATGATTTTTAAAAAAATAATAATTGGTTTTACAGTTGCTAGACGACATGCTGAATAACAAGTATGGATTTTGTGACACACATTTGTGTTTCACCTACAGACTGGGATGGCGTAGGCTCAGATTGGAGCTGGTGACTTCAACCCAGTCTTCAGAACCACCAGAGTCACCAAGAATAGCTGCTCCTAATGGTACGATGCTATTTCCTGTTGCCACTACAGTGAGCATATTTTGTCATTCATTTTAGAAACGCCATGTTGACAGTGCTGTTTAGATTCTATGGGCTAAGCCCCAAATGTTTTCAACTGCTGGCGCCACCCCTGCTTCTAGCCATCAGTAAGCTCACGTCATGTTTGCTTGTCAAGTGCTCACCAGAAATGAACATTGCATGACACTCCTGCGATCCAAGACAGGTTCTCTTCAAGTTGTTTGTTTTTTCAATATTTATTTTAATTAATCAAACAGCAAACATCCTGACTTATATCCTCATGCACATCTCATTTCCAAATAGCCTACTACAGACAAGGACACAAGTTACTCTCCTTCTTAAAGTGAAAGGCACCTAGACTTACACACCACTAATATAATGTAATCATGACGTTAAAAAAGTAAAAAGGTTGACAGTGGGTTATGAAAGTTAATAACAATTAAGTTACTCAAACTTGTTTCATTTTCTTTCTCTCCAGACATTTCCCATTATAGAGCAACTGGTTCTGTGCAACCAAAGGTATTCCGCAAGATACAGCATGGAAATAGGAAGAGGCCACTAAATTACTTCTAATACAAAGACTTCAAATGGTTATAGTATTCCATATTTAGTGTTTTGCTACCCCTTCCATAATTTTTTTCGCTTCCAAATTCCCCATCGTCTGTCTTCAAATCAGAATCAGACTTTTCTAACTGGAAGCAAGATAGTGATTCAAAGACCATTCCAAATCAGACCATTGTAAAAATAATTGTTGAAAAGAAAAATTGTGTAAATATGATGTAGTTGTTGCTCACATGCTGTGTGTGTGTGTGTGTGTTTGTTTAAATGTATGCAAACTGGCAGTGAAGGTGGTTTCTCTTATAAACAAAAGAGGAAAGAGTAAAACTTGTCCAATTGAACAAAAATGAATATGATTGTACAAATATGATGTATGATTTCTGTTTAAAATATCAATGCATTTCCGCTGAAGTGTCTATTATATTTTAGTTTTATATATGGTGTTTTCAATGCACATTATAAAAAATGGGGAAAAGATTTATATTGGCTTTTTAGTTTTTTAGCAAAAGTATTTGAAAAAGGTGAGACTGGTGAAATATATGCACCTTACTGCTGTGGTGTAGTCTAGTTAGCTGTAGTGGGTATACTGTGACGTCTACAGTGATGAAGTGTTTTGAGAAGCTTGTGAAAAACATTATCTGCTCATCCCTCCCTGCCTCCTTCGACCCCCTCCAATTTGCTTACAGAGCCAACAGGTCTACAGAGGATGCCATCTCAAACCTCATGCACACCACCTTAACTCACCTGGAGGAGGGGAATGGGAATTATGTGAGGATGCTGTTCATTGACTTTAGTTCAGCATTCAACACGATAGTACCTCTCACCTTGGTCACAAAGATGAAGGCCTTAGGACTGAACACCACCCTGTGTCACTGGATATTTGACTTCCTCACCAACCGTTCACAAGTGGTTAGAGTGGGGGGTCTGACATCTGACTCATTAACCATCAGCACTGGTGCTCCCCAAGGCTGTGTTTTGAGTCCACTGCTGTACAACATCTACACACATGACTGCAAAGCCAACAGTAGTCATACCTCCATCATCAAGTTTGCAGATGACACAGTGATCTTGGGCCTGATTAGTAACAACAATGAACAGTTCTACTTGGATCAGGTTGATGAGGTGGCACAGTGGTGTCAATCTAACAGCTTGACACTGAATATCAATAAAACCAAGGAAATGGTAGTGGATTACAGAAGGCAGCAGCAGAACTACAGTTACACCCCACTAATGATCAGCGGGCAACCTGTAGAGAGAGTCACAAGTTTTAAATACCTTGGTGTCCACATTACTGAAGACTTAACATGGACTGTTAACACTCAATATGTTCTGAAGAAGTCCAGACAACGACTCTACTTCCTTCGTCAGCTAAGGAAATTCAAAGTTTCTACATCCACCATGAAGGCCTTCTACACTTCAGCGGTTGAGAGTGTTCTACTGTAACTGGTAGCATCATCACCTGGTATGGGAACTCCACAGTTAGAGATTGTAGTACTCTGCAGAGAGTAGTGCGCTCAGCTGAACGTACTATAAGAACTCAACTCCCTGCTCTACAAGATATCTATTCCAGAAGAGTACTCCTAAGAGCCCAAAAGATTCTGAAGGACTCTTCTCATCCTAACAATGGATTATTCCTACCGCTGAAATCAAGAAGACGCCTATGTAGTCACAAAGCCAGAACTGAGAGACTCAGGAGAAGTTTTTATCCCCAGGCCATCCGAACTCTGAACTCACACTATACTGACTTTGCACACATTCACTCCTCAGCACTCTCAAACATTTCCCAACTCTGAACTCACACTATACTGACTTTGCACTCATTCACTCCTCAGCACTCATGACCCCCCCCCCCCACACACACACACACACACACATATCTGACTTTCTCCAACTTTTGCACACTTTTTATTTATTATTTTTGATTTCTCCTCCATCTACCCATGTCCTTGATTGCCTAGCCTTTCTGCCACCCCACCCCCATCCCCAACACACACACTTACATCATCACTGTCATCACTTCACATACATACAGCACTCCTCTACATACTTGCTGCACACTGCCCCCCCCCCCCCCCCCCCCACATACACAGCACATTGTCTTCAGGATCTCCAACACACATCCTCTACATACTTACAGCACACTGCCCCCACCTACCCACACACACACACACTACACACACACACACACAGTCACTGCTCCACTCCCGCCCACACACACATCTTCACTGTCATCACTCACATACATTACATACAGTACTCTGCTTGCAATAGTAAGTCCCTGACCCCCCCCCCCCCCCCCCCCCCAACACACACACTTACATCATCACTGTCATCACTTCACATACATACAGCACACTGCTTGCTACAGTAAGCCTCCTCTACATACTTGCTGCACACTGCCCCCCCCCCCACATACACAGCACATTGTCTTCAGGATCTTCTCCAACACACATCCTCTACATACTTACAGCACACTGCCCCCACCTACCCACCTACACACTACACACACACACACACACAGTCACTGCTCCACTCCCCTCCCGCCCACACACACATCTTCACTGTCATCACTCACATACATTACATACAGTACTCTGCTTGCAATAGTAAGTCCCTGCCCCCCCCCCCCCCCCCCCCCCTACATACACAGCACATTATTTCATCAGGAAGCTTCTCCAACACACATCCCCAACATACTTACAGCACACTGCCCCCCCCCCCCCCCCAATACACAGCACATTGTCTCATGAGGAAGCTTCTCCAACACACATATTGCACACTGCCCTCTCCCCACATACACAGCACACTATCCCATCTCCCCTGTCATCCCCCCAACACACACACCAAGACCCCTGGCAGTTGGGTTAGCCCCTTGAGCCGTGGATCTGCCCAAGGTTTCTTCCTTGGTAAGGGAGTTTTTCCTTGCCCCTGTTGCTCTTGGGTGCTCCTTGTTGGTGCCCCCCACCCAATCCCAATCCTCCCCCACCTTTTTTATGCAGCCCTTGCCACTTAATCTACTAAACCCCTCTTCTACTGCACTTTTTACCCCCCCCCCATTAATGCACAAATAGGCTGACACCAGACATAATTTCACTGCATTTCTTACTTCCAGTAACTATATGCATGTGACAATAAACTTCCTTGTATCCTTGTAACCCCAAATGTTAATAACTTTCCTTGCCTATTTTAAGTGGGTATACTGAGATGGTGATGCTTTTTAAGTGGGTATACTGCATAGTCCTGCATATCACGTAGAATACACCACTGACTTACTGAACAAGGGATTTTCTGTGCATGGATGTTGACCGGTTCTTGGCCCCTCAGTGTATGATGTGGCCCCTGTCTCAGAAAAATCCTAGAACCGCCACTGACAGTGCGTACAGGATTACGGCTGGCGGTGCCACTGACCAAGGCCACAGTAGCCTGTGATCCTCTGATTTTCAAAGGGGAATCACGGCGAACGCAAGGGGCAACTCTTCTCTTCAATTTCCCTTCCAAATTACTTTTTATGACGTCTACTCTTCCTGCAAATTTAGCGGGATCTCTGTGTGAAAAGGCCTAAAGCAACCCTGGGTTACATCTGGGTAGGTTAAGCTCCCTTCGTAGTACAGGCCCCAGGAGAAGCAACATAGCTATTTGTGCTGCCACCTGCTGGGCAGTTAGAAGACACAATTACCCATTTCTTCATGTATTTGCCAAAGAATACAAAGTTGAATGCTTACGATGGTGGTGGATGACATTTTTTTGTTCTTGCTTGGGCATCCAGTGATCATTTCTCTGCTTGTCTGCATAGACCAAGATTAAGTTAGTATATAATATACACTATATGGACAAAAGTATTGGGACACCTGCATCATTCCACCTACAGGAACGTTAAGGATATACCATTATAGGCATAGAATAGTGATAACAGTTTTTTTTTAGGGAAACCTTTCCACAAGATTTAGTTTGGCTGTGTTTTTTGTTGTTGTTGTTCATTCATCTAAAAGATCATTCATTTGTGAGGTCATGCACTGATGCTGGATGAGAATGCCTGGCTCCCAATCTCCATTGGTTCAGAATCCAGATCAACAGATCAATGGTGACCAAAAACAACAATCTGATTTTGGCAGCTGGGCCTAAATGGGCAAAAAGACACCTTCACTTCAAAAGCACTTCTGATTAATGTTGGTTTCTCTCGTATATTCCCACATCTCCAATAAGATTCAGAACAGTGTTGTTGTGCCTCAGATTCTTTGACTCTGAGGAAGTCACTGTGCATCAAAACGTTATTTATTTGCACCATTAAAATCTTCAAAAATAATCGTGTGCTCCGGTGCTTCCCTAGGTTAAGTTATTTGAAGAGGCCCAGGGCCTGCAGCTGATTTAGAACTATGTGTTTATTCAGCTCCAGATGGAGCTAATGTCATGATTCTCTATTAGGAAGTTTTGTTTAATGTTCTCACACAGGAATTGTGACATGCACAGAACTATGACCTTATGTGTTCCATTCACTTTTCCAGGTGAGGAAATGGACTCTGCACTGAATTACATTTAAAAGACCAATAGCTGGAGAATGCGGGCATCGATCCCGCTACCTCTCGCATGCTAAGCGAGTGGTCTACCATTTGAGCTAATTCCCCTGTGGTGAAGGCCATATTAGCACACTGACACTGAGTTTGCCACAGGAACCCCCGAGCTGGCAGAATGGTACTTGCTAGTGAGTAAATGTACCTTGTTTTCCAACATGCCACATGCATTCCAGTAGGCCTGCACGATTCAGGGGAAAATGTGAATCACGATTTTTTTAGCCTAAAATCAGGGTTGGGTAGTAACGGATTACATGTAATCTGGATTACGTAATCAGATTACAAAAAAAAAACTATAATCAGACCAGATTACAATAAAAAAAAAATGTGTAATCAGATTACAGTTACATTGTTAGGGATTACCTGATTACATTTTATCATGCAAACAATGCAACTTTTTTATGATAGCCTAGCTATCTTTTAATTTGACAAACTTCGGGCTTGCCAGTGCGATCCCCGACCAGTAGAAAAAATGTGGGCGGGGGAAGTGGTTGAGCACTGCTCTCCCATGCCCACATCCACGGCTGAAGTGCCCTTGAGTAAGGCACCTAACCCCTCACTGATCCCCGAGCGCCGCTGTAGCAGACAGCTCACTGCTCCGGGTTGGTGTATGCTTCAACTCACTGTGTGCTCATTGTGTGCTTCATCTAACTGTGTGCTCTGTGTGCTTCACTAATTCACGGATTGGGGGAAATTTCCCTCACGGGATCAATTATTTACTATTGGGGCAGGTCTGTTGGCACTCTGCCTGATCTTTTCTTCCTAATCTTAATGTAGCCTCTTGTTTTAGTGTTACCGTTTACTTTGAGAAAGTCACCAGGTCCCCCTGGTTGAAAAACATCCCAAAGGAATAATTTTCTCACCCCCACAATTGAAATGGACATGGTGTCATTCAATCTCAGGCCATGTCCCTGGGTCAAAAAAATCCAGCGAAAGCTAAATTCATTGTCCAGGTGTGCCCTTATAAAGGTTAAACTGAGTTGTGCATGTTTGGAGAATAGTGATCCATGATCACATCCATGATGACTAAGTGATCAATTTTGGGATGGGGTGAAAATTTCAACCACCAAAACACCACCTCAAAGTAAATGGTAACACTAAAACAAGGGGCTACATTAAGATTTTTGGAGGAAAATATCAGTTAATTCACACAGCAATGCTTTACTCAGAGCAAAGAGATTTCTTAAATGTAATGAAATAATAAAGAGAAAAATAGAATGAGAATTCTTTCATCAATTCAGTGGTGGTGTTTTTTACTTAAGGGACATATTTATTGAAGTAATCTAAAAGTAATCCTAAAGTAATCAGATTACGTTACATGTTTTTGGTAATCCAACTGATTACGTTACTGATTACAAAAATTGCCATGTAATTTGTAGTCATTAATGGATTACATTTCAAAGTAATCTGACCCAACCCTGCCTAAAATTGATATCACTATTCTCTGCCACAATCCCCCCCCCCCCCTCAAAGTGTAATATTTATTGCACACATGAACCATGACAAAACAAAACAATTTGGCAGTACCAAACATAGATTTTGGCACCTATAGCACATTGTGCATCATCACCTCAAGCCTGTAAACATAGAGGGTTCAATGAATAAAGAAAATACTGGCCACTTAAGTACAGTAGGCTACCAAAAGTACTACATACTGTATAACACATTGAACTAAATATGGTCCTGATACAGGCTCTATCTGAACTCCTTGAACATGTCTTTACATAACTAAAACATGTCAATCAACATACTGCAGCTACAGCTTCACTCTCTAGAGAAATGGAGCTTGTCAATTGTCAATTTAAGTACAGTATCAAAAACAGAATGATTTCTTAGCACACTCTTGAACTCCTTGCCTTTTAGAGAATTAACATTCAACTGGCCATTCAGTTCGGTTTGAGTGGTTGGCTGATTCTCGTCATTAGTACCCAATGTTTTTTGCAGTAGTCTACTGTAGGCCACAGCTTGTTTCTTAAAAGTTATTTTTTCCACTACTGGTTAATTTATCAAACTGGTGCTTTCTCTACGTCCTCTGCCAATTAAGCCACGTAGTAGTTCGGTAGAGAGACATTTGAATAAATTAGCATTTGCGATTGACAACGTTGTGATAAGTACAACAACAACAACAAGAACAAAATTGTCTAGGCTACAGCGCGACAGTTGTTGTCTGCATGAAAAGTCCTTGCACACGTGGTGCGGGCTGAAGCGGTTTGAGGGAGAGCAGTACAGGGAGAGAATGCGTGCTCTCTCTATAATGTAAGAGTGCATCTAGGCTAATCTATATTTTAAATAACTGCGTGCTGCTATGGAAAAAATAAGTCAATATATTTGAGATAGAGTAACTTAGGAATGGATGAGTTATTCAGCCTAACTGTAACTAATTACTGAAATTTGAATTATAATGCGTTACCTTACTTCGTTACCCAATAAAGTAACTAAATTACAGTAGTGCATAATTTTATAATTTGTTACCCCCATCACTGCTAGTAGACTGCGTGGGTTTTAATCAACATCAATTTTGTTTCTTTCCTGTCGCACTAGTTTGACAATGCTGCAGCCTCCAAGGCTTTAGACAAAGATAATTAATGCGTTGCAAGATGGGTCGTCCTAGTTCATGTCTATGAGGGCAAAGTGGAGTTCAGTCAGAGACGGGCTCTGGTTCAGTCCCCGTCTGCACAGGGGCGTGTCACTGACATATGACTGACGTTTGAACACCTCGGTTCCACGCCAGACAGAAGCCGGAGTACAAAACAAACTTGGTGTACACCTTCATTAATGTTGACTTTTCTCCCGGCTGCAGGGTCATACTGTCACAACATTCTCCTGAAATGGGGAGGAGGGTTTGGAGATCATGATACCGTGTCCGAAATGTGCATCCATTGCTCAGAAAAATAAGGCTTTGACAAATTCTGGGAAATTCTTGGATTCTGCCATAGACCTCAATGTTAAAAAGGGTACCCTACCTTAAGGGTACGCTACCCTATTTGCATACATTTCCGGGGACAGGAAATGGCCTCTCAGGAAGTATCTTCGTAATCAACCATCTTTGCTTTAGAACCATAGACATAATATACATAGACGCCGCATTGGCTGCTGGAAACAAGAAATGCAGCCGCCATCTTGGACCGGTCATACTCCTCATTGCGTTGCAGCAGAAAACACAAGATGACAGCACTGTGCAGCATGTTCCTGCTCAAATCGGCGGACCATACTCGGGGGATTTACTTTTCACAAGTAAGATTTAACATTACCGTACTATTGGTTGTATTTTGTATTTTCGAACAATGTGGCCTGTATCATAGCTACATGTATGACCTTTGCAGCAAAAAAACCCGCGTGAAAATCTGTTCGGTATTCAGTGAGATATGATTAATTAAGTGTGCTGACAGCTCATTGCACCGGCCAAACAGATTACACTGAGTGGAGTGGATGACCGGTCCAAGATGGCGGCTCCAAATCTCGTCAGCGCTAGTAGGGAGCAGCGGTCGATGCGGCGTCTATGTATATTATGTCTATGTTTAGAACTACCATACTCTCTCCACTAGTGAAACACGTGACTAAAAGGCGCTTTGTCACTGGCCGAGGGTGAAGCCCTGTGGCCGGTTGCACAAAGCACCTTAAGTTTTTTTCCCTTAAGTATGACCCTTAAGGCTTAATTTCTCCTTAGGTAAGGGATTTACTTAAGGGTGTTACTGAAGGCACAGAATACCTTAAAATGTTTCCTTAGTTAAGAGAAACGTTAAGCGATTTACTACATTGAAAGGGATTTTCCGGCACAGAAATTCTATAGTTTCCACGGAGATTGTTCAACAGCTGTACTAGCTGCCTTTGCCACGATGCCGTTAATCCACCAAACACAGTAAAGCTTAGCTGCTAATGATCTTATCATTCATCTTACCTTTTCGCGGAAATTATTCAGGTAGCAAGTAAAGCATGTTATATACATGAACTGAATAATACTAGTTGGCAAGTTAGAGATGATCCTGACTGTCATCAGTGCACCAACGTTTGGCCTAGCGAACCGAACCGAAGCTCATAGGCTAACAAGACATCCACATGAATTGTTAACGTTAGCCTACGTAAACTACACAATAACAACGGCATGTTTCTGATAGAAGCTAGGCCTATTTGACAGAGTAAGCATATTAACAGAGAGGTTTTATTTTGAATTGTCAAAAGTAGTTAATATACTTCATTTATCAGCATTAATTCAGTTAATAATATGGTTAAGGTATAGTCAGATGTCCCCAAACATAAGGGTGTTTGTGCAACCGTTTTTTATTTTAAGGGACCCTTAAATCAGATTTTAAGAGAAAAACTTAACTTAAGGTGCTTTGTGCAACCGGCCACAGAACTTTGTGAGAGAAGGGAGAGCATTGCGGCGCTTGGGAGCGCTTTAAAACTCACAGAAAAAAGTAGTAGCATTTGTGATGCAGTCGGCCCGTAAAATTAAATGAGAATTGAAGTCATATAAATATTAAATCGTGCGCAGGGGTGAATCGAGATCACGATTTTATAACGATTTATCGTGCAGGCCTACATTCCACATGTTTTTGGCTTCAGAGCAAAATCCTCATCAGCGGTCACAAACATCTTAAACGATTAGTATAATTTTGATGTAGTCTGGACGTGTCAGTTGTCCAGTTGATCATGGTTGTACACTTCCTATTGGTGGGTCAGATGAGAAGGACTTGGGTGATGACTTTGTGACAATTTGGAGGACAGCATGTGGACTGTCAGGCGAATCTCAAACTAAACCAGAACTCTCCTCTTCTCACTCCCTGTTTGTCTGTCGTTATCTGTTCAGCACAGAGTCCCTATGAAAGAGAAATAACAAATTACAGAGTGAAGCTTCTTATAATTCCACAATCAGAGTCCATAATCACTGTCATTATCTGATATTAGAAAGAAACACCTTTAAACTGGGTCTTAACTGGGGTTTTTTCCCACTCTTGTTTCCATGTCTTGGTAAACATTCACACTTTGTGCAACATATGAGTAATTTCAAGACATGGCATCTGAAGAAGGTCATCCGTGGTCTAAATGGTTTTCTTTTTGAAAGATTAGTGGGAAAATGTGTGGCTGTGAAGCAGAGCACAGTGAAAAAGTGATCACAGAGCTGCATCCGCTGACAGTCTCGTCCTTGACCCGTCTGGTGTTCCAGACTTTCCCAGCTATCTCTTACAACCATAGCAGAGTGACGTAAGAGCCTGACTCAAGACGACGGGAAAATTGTCAACATTATGTCAGTATGTTTCGAGAAATTCCTAGAAAAATAGTCAAAGAAAAAATATTCCTAGAAAAATAGTCATGACCAAGTCCTGTGCAAGGAGAAGTGCCACTGGGAAGGACTCTTGGGAATGTAGTTTTTTAAGGATAGTCGCCTTGGTGACTCAACTCACTCCAGTGTCTAACGGACACCGGGGATTCCGTGGGTCACTGAGAGTGGGCTGGAGTATCTGCGACACCATGAAATATGAATCATGGGAGTACAAACTGTCTGCCCTGTTCTCATCCACAGTCACCACTAGTCACAGGATCCACAGGGAAGAGTTATGTCTGATTTCATACAAAAACACATGTGAAAACACACTGAAGAGTCACTGTGTGTGTTCATGCACATGATTTGTACAAGCCAAGGCTGCATGCACTCTGACCACAAACCAATGTCATTCAGAATGAGGCTCCCTTGAAAAAGAGATGCAAGATCTCAATGGGACTCTCCGGGTTAAATAAAGGATAAATAAAATAAAAAATAAAATGGAGTCCCATGCCTGCATCATTCAGAATGGAGTCCCACACCAGCATCATTTAGTCGTCAAAATGGAGTACCAAACCCAGAGCCGTATAAAGGTCAGGACAATAATAATACGCTTTATTTGTATAGCACCTTTCATACACAGAATGCAGCTCAAAGTGCTTTACATTTGGAGCATGTAACACAATAATAGAGTCAGTCATTATCAGTCACTCTTCTTGCTGTAGCCGTTTATGATCCAATCAGCAACATATCAGAAATATAGAAAATAACATGTAACTTATAGAGAAGAATCAGTCATTCCTCTTCTTTGCTGTGGCCGTTTATGATCCAATCAGCAACATATCAGAAATACTATTATACTACTATAAATATATAAAGGCTTTGCTTCAGATGCTTAGGTTAACAAATGCTTAGGCAATGTTTTATGCAAATAAAAAAAAACATGTATTAACCGTACCTGTAAATTAACCACAGTGCCCAATAGCCCAATGAATCAGAATGAGATGTGCTTTAAAGGAGAATTCTATTCTTTTTAAAGGTTGTATCAGTGATTTCAGGCCCAAAAAAGGCCCAAACATAAATGATCACATTCATCTAATCTTTCCTAACGATCCACTCACTGCCTCCCCCATGAGCAGACCGTCAAAAAACTGCGTCTCTTTAGGCAGCCTAGGCTCCGAGATCTGTACACAAAAACAATTGCTACCAACAAGGGTTGGCAACCCCTCAAAGGCAAAATAAGGTGTTTCAACCAATAACCAACGAGATGCGCGTTTAGGAGAGTTTTAATTGCACGGGAGTAGCGAGCTAGCTCTCTGTTTTGTTTGAACATCAATAGAAGTGACGTATCCCCGCTATCGCTGATAAAACCTTTAACATACTGTAGATCTCTGTTTCTCGAGGTCATAAAGTACGGTACGGAAAAAAAACGGTCAGTGCTAGACGTGTCCCTTGTTTCCAAGTATGCATAGAATGTAGACACCAGCAGGCCTTACTGGTTTAGCACACTAATCCATGCTTGGACTTCATAAGCATTCATTGCATTGTAAGTATTGTAGGTTGCTATGTGTACCTCGACTATTAACTGAGGGCCTCTCAAGTTGCCTACCAACACATTTCTAAATACTTTCATACAACAGCATGTGGATTGACACACAAATATTCACGAGTCATCTTTCCTGGGACTTGAATGCTCTTCAATATTATTTATTGGTCCATCTATTTATAACACGTCCCTTGAAATGTCCTGCTTCAACACCGGGTGAGTACAGAGACAAAAAGATGAGAGAGCTGTGTCCTGTTGACTATTCCTAGGAACTGCTAATGAGCCATGGGAACCATAGATAAACTCCCTATTTTGTAAGTCGCTTTGGATGATAGCCTCAGCTAAATGACAATAAATGTAAAATGTGGTAGGTCACTAAAGGCCTATGATCCCACTGAGCTGGCATAAGATACGCCTGGGAGAAAGAGGCATCTGAGGATAACACATTCACTGGGAATAGACTCCCTGGCCCAGAAATGCTGAGGCTTTTTAGATTAAGCTCCTTTGACCTCTCCAGAGCTCTCTCTCCCTCGGTAGCTATAAATCCAGACAGGAAGCCCCTGACGAGTAGCCGACCGGCACCTTGGGTTCAGCCTCAATAGAAATGTACTATAGATTAAAATAGTTCATGTGGTGTTCTCAACACAGGAATTAGTGAATATGTTATTTGTAATAGTTTTGGATGTATATGGATAACTGTGATTGGTAATGAGATGTGGGGAAGGTCTCTTATTGGCTGGTAGTAAAAGTATACAAAAACATTTCTTTCTCTAGGCTGCTGTATTGGTACTGCACTGTGCTGTGGAATAGCTAGTGATACGTTGTTGTGTTAAAAATAAAAACTGTAAACTTGTGTACAATATAAATCACAACATGTATTTCTGGTTTATATTTTAAAGTTTTAAAAAAAGTTCTTTTAATGTTTGGTTATAATGTTGGCTTAGTAAATATTTAGAAAAGGAGAAAAGGTCGCAGTTTGCAAATATCAATCTTTGTATTGCATGTTATGCAATTAAAAGATTGATATACTGTATCAATGTGGGACCTTATCTCTTTTTTTGACTACGTTTTCTTCTAGTTTAGCCCAGCACTCTTAAAAATAAAAAGAGACTGACTGAAATGAAGCCTGCCCCTACCCTTGAATTCTCTTGATCAACAATTAAACATGTGACTGTAATTTCATATCAAAAAAGTTATTGTAACCTAGAAAAACCTAGCCAGAACAGGACACCTTTCCGATTAGAATCTTTTCATTCCCTTATTATCCCATCCCAACTATCTCATAAAAGTGTCCTTTCAAGTTCAGCTGGAAGAGGAGTGGTCAGTTAAAGTGTAGAAATACTGTTTGTCCTACACACTGAATATTTTAGTGATAAGACATATGTGAAATTGTTGGTTATCACAGTAGGTCTACACTTAAAGCAACACCAAAGAGTTTTTTATACCTTAAAATAATGTTTCCAAAATCGTTTCAGTGGTTCATCAACTCGTAACATGGTGAACAGCAATTCTGCATTCGCTTTGCGGCCCTCTATCGGCTATGACCGCACTATGTAAGTTTGCCAGATCGGGTAGCGGATCTATGGAGCTAAATTTGTCTCAATAATATATATGCGCAGAGGGGGATCCACAAATATTTCTTGATTTGCATGTGTGTTTTGATATCTACAAATAAGTCTGGCCTCGCAGGCGTAGTCAAATGACTCACTGAACCCCTGTACCAAGATGGCGGCCGTATCGACGCATTCCAAGAGGCTCAACGCGACTTCTAGTGTTTATTTCTATGATGAGTCCCATAGAACAACACTGCCATCTACTGGATTAGAAAGTGTCAGCAGGCTACTTGTGGATCTGGGTGGCTTCTCTGCGCAAAGTTTGTCTCAAAAATACGTGATCCACAAATGCTGATCCACAAATGCGAAAACGAAAACTGTGTGTGCTGGTGATCTACAAATGCAAAATTAGATTTCACAAAGGCAATTTTCAGTTTTACAAATGCCATTTCATTTACAAATACACATCTACAATTGTGAAAACCAATTTACAAGTTACAAATATTTTTTTTATTTGTGGATGTCAAAACACGAATGCAAGTCAAGAAATATTTGTGGATGTCGCCATCTACTGGATTGTGATTTCTGTGTGCCGGTGAATTAAAGTAGGCCTATTTACGTGTGGATTTGTGTGACTTTCATGTGAAGAACGTCTCAAAAACACGTAACTTTGGAAAGCGAAGAATGCGTGTGCTGGTGATCCACAAATGCAGACTCACATTTCACAAATGAAATTTTCGGTTTTACAAATGCCATTTTATTTACAAATGCACATCTATATTTGTAAAAATCAATATACGAGTTACAAATATGATTTTTTTATTTGTAGATATCAAAATACACATGCAAATCAAGAAATATTTGTGGATCCCCCTCTGCGCATATACAAATATTATTGAGACAAATTTAGCTCCATACGGATCTGTAGTTCGATGGAATGAGACATAAGAAACTACAAATTTGACTTGCATCTGATGTCGCAATACATCGTACTTTTATAAGTCATGCAAAATATTCTACCTTGTCTGTGGACATCGTTATTTGCAAAGCCGGTGCTGGATAAACACATAGCGTGCGTGCAACAGAGGGAAAGTTCTTTGGTGTTGCTTTAATCCCTATCTCACATCCTTTGCCTACAGTTGGTGCAAATTACTACATAGCTGCCAGATCCTAGGCAGAACTATCTGCTTCACATTTATATGTGGTTACTGGAAATGTTGCCGGAATTGTTGACAAGTACTTCATTCCTTCACCAACAATAAATGTTATTGGCCAGTACGGGGATCGAACCCGCGACCTTGGCGTTATTAGCACCACGCTCTAACCAACTGAGCTAACCGGCCATACGTAGGCCCTGCATAAACTTACAATAATACAAACAACAACTGTACTCTTCGTGTGCTTTTGTGAGACTGTTAAAATTAAATTAAAGTATTGAATTCAGAACATGTGTAAAAACACTGTTTCACTGTGCCGGTGAACTGCGCATTAATTATTTAAAATACACTAAAATACTGGACAAAAGAGAACAGATGTTTCTAACGAAACTGTTGTTTACGAAACCAATAAATGTCTGAAAAAATAGCCATCTGTTTGACACATGCAAGTTGAAAAGTGTTCCTGTTTCACAAAAGTTCTCAGCTTAGCCTACTAATTGTTGCAGTAGTTTTACTAAGATAGTTAGTTATTCAACTGAAATAATTAAAATACACTACAAATTTACATGCCGTACGAGCTCCTCTACAGCAATTATTTTTTTATTTGCAACATGACCATACTTTCACTGTCACAATGACGTCATGATCACAAATTGCAATGGGGTGAATCACTGCTTCTTTTTGTCAGAGAGCATGTGTCGTGTACACTCTATATAGCGCTGCGCTCGGGAGCGCACGGCGAGCATTTGGAGACTTTAAAACACGTGCACCGAATACTCACAGAGAAAGCACAGCATTGTGTCCGTGAAGTTGTCCCTCTCCTATCGAACTGTTACAGTATATGTGTGAACAGTAGTAAGCCAAAGAGCACTTTGAGATGGAACGCACCATTTCCGTTTCAGACACAAATTGCAAATTCCTTGGCCCAGACAACCCAGGGACTCCAGCGGTTTCCGCATCCATGTTCGCGGCCGGGGTTCTTGGAAACATCTTCGCGTTGTTTCTGTTGGAGATACGACGTTGGAGGAAAAGTCGCTCTCTTTTTCACGTTTTGGTTACTGCTTTGGTTATCACGGATTTACTCGGGACGCTTGCTGTGAGCCCGGTAGTTCTTGCCGCATACGTGAGGAAGGCGAGCCTGGAAATGATGGGAGGCAGACCTCTCTGCAACCACTTCGGCTTCAGCATGACATTTTTCAGCCTGGCCACCCTGTCCATTCTGCTGGCCATGGCTGTGGAACGTTGGCTCTCCATTGGGCACGCGTACTTTTACGAGAGGTACATTACCAAGCGCTGCGGATACTTTACGATTCCTCTCATCTACCTAGTTTGCTTTGCATTCTGTACACTACCTTTCGCGGGTGTTGGGAAGTATCTGTTGTATTGTCCCGGTACGTGGTGCTTCTTTGACATGCATCCTAAAGAGCGCCTAGGTCAAATTTACGCGGGACTCTACGCATCTGCTATGCTCGTGATGATTCTGTGCACTGTGTTCTGCAATGGATCTGTCGGCTATCATCTGTTTGGCATGTACCGGAGGAGAAAACACAATCGTGGATCGTTTCGAGGACCGCGAGGTCGTAAAAGATACGAGTCCATCACTAAGGAAGTAGAGCATCTTGTCCTCCTCGTTGTGATGACCGTTTGTTTTTTATTTTTTTCTCTTCCGCTTGTGGTAAGCCAAGTTACTCAACACTTCTGAAATCAGATGTAGTAAGATTCACCCCTGTAGTCGGATAGTAGTTGGTATTCACCCATATATATTTGATTTGTTTAGAATTAGCATTGTTTTAGTTCTTGCCCAAACCCCTACTGGCAATAATTTAAATGTAGAATTGTCAGCTTTATGTTTTGATGCAGTGGCTTGTGTGTTCTTCTAAGATCCAGGTGTACACAAACTTCTTCCGAACTGAGACCAGCCATGAGAAGGACCTCCAGATGCTCCGCCTGCTCTCCTTCAACTCCATCGTGGACCCCTGGGTCTTCATCATCCTCAGCCCCTCTGTCCTGCGCTTCCTGTGGGGGAAGCTGTGCCGGCGGCAGCAGCAGCCACTGGTCAGTGTGGAGAGGACCATCCACACCACGAGACCCATCAGGCTTGATACCCCAGCAGATGGTCACAAGCTGCCTGCACAGACGCCTGTTGCCCTCTGCCCGTGAGGAGTGACGACCAGAGATAGGGCCTGGATGGTCAAACGTGGTGCACTGTGTGGCCCACTGTGGCATCCATTCGCAGTGGATGATCCAGTCAGATTGAGGGATGTCCTCCTGACAGGTTGTGTCAGAGGTCAGATGTGTGGTCACAGCTGTGGACCTACATGCCTTTGACTAAATGTGAGTGGACAGACTGCTCGAGGAGAGAGGACGGGACACAGTACAGAACGATCTGAGAAGACAAGAACTAACTGCAAGAACTAATGGAGTGCCATCATGACTGCATGGACAAGATGAGCGCGTCACTGCACATCACTATAAATTCAAGATAGCACCAGTGATGATTTTATGAAGTTTTAAATCACAAGCTTAATCTAATAATGATCAAGGCTAAACACATTAAATACATGCGTCCATGAAAATATATCAGACAGCATTTCCATGCACACAAGGAAAAAGGAAACAATTTAAAGGCACAAAAATAAACTCCAAAAGGAGTTGTCATGTCAGTTGAATTGTACAGTGTAGTTCAGTTCATGTTTCTGATTTCATTGTACACTGGGGGGGATACATAAATAATGTATATACAAAATGGATAAATAAATGAAACAATCTGTGGAAAAAAACACTCCCAGGAGAATAGCGGTATGGTCTGTAAAATGTGAACCTAATTTTCATCATGACTGTTTGCTTACAAAAGGTTAAAAATATCACAGGATGTTGCCTGAAGCCCATGAGGGAACTGAGGGCAAGTCATGTATAGTGTTCAACATGTGACGATTAAACATTCTTAACCCCAGAGGGCCATCAGCAATGTACTGCTGGGAAGAATCCAGACTTCTACAATTTTATAAACAATATAGATTTCATTGTACCCTATGTCAGAGTCAGATACTTCAATTAAAATTGCGTTTACATCTACATCTGCCTTGCTCGGTTTTGGTGACTTTTGCAGGAAGTATTTGAGAGCTTGTCCACACAAGCAGAATGTCTCAGGGCAATTGTGACATGAAATAAATCTTATTAAAATCAATCTTATTTGAATAAAGTTTGGTGGGAAGTAATGCTTATATTATATGTGATGCTTAATTAGTTACCTACAATTTCCTGACTATTAATTAGCAAAAGTTAAGACATTGATTTTGAGCAATTTCTCTAGCTATGAGGTTAGTACACTGGGGTGGGGCCATATTGGGTTATGGGAAATGTGTTTCTTTTCTTCCCACTAATTATGATTCATTGGGCTGTTGGGCACTGCGGTTTATACACAGATGTGATTAATCCTAGTTTTATTTTATTTTTAATTAGCATAAAACACTGTCCTGCAGTTTTAGTTTAGTTTTTAGTTCAGTGAAATTAAAATTAAGCACAT
The DNA here is from genome assembly GCF_018492685.1 of Alosa sapidissima. NCBI lineage: Eukaryota > Metazoa > Chordata > Actinopteri > Clupeiformes > Clupeidae > Alosa > Alosa sapidissima. Next base: position 22,456,036 of record NC_055962.1, on the reverse strand, counting down.
TAAAGAATCTTTAATGGGAACAGATGAGGATATTTTTGGTGTGAGTGTGAGCAGTGCTACAGGAAAGGCTGGTTAAGCAGAGTGCAAAAGATATGGAGCAACATGTCCAAATGAACATGACACTGTACATTTAAGAAGATCACTAAACCACAGAGACAGACTATGTCTGTCATAGCCAAAGTTAACACAATACAGTGAAGTCTAGCATGTCATCCTTAGATCAGGTTAAACAGTACACTTTGTGTGTGTGTGTGAGAGAGAGAAAGACAAACTCAACATTGCCTGTGTGACAAGGGTTTGTGTATAACTCCTTTATCTACTTAACAGGGCCCTGAGGAGGAGGCTCCTTATAGGGTGTGAACAATTCTCTGTGTTCTGTTTGTCTGTCAGTGCTCTTTAACAGTGTTTGTTTAAGACTTCATCCTGCGATGTCAGTTTAACTGTGTTTATTTCCGACTTAACCTGCCCTATGAGCACTGTCATTTTATGTGCCACAAAGTGTGCAAACAATTAGTAAGCAATCTTCACACTATGGATCAAAACTGAAGTAAACATGGTCTTCTTCATCTTCATCATCATCTTCCTCCTCCTCCTCGTCCCCATCTCCGCATAGCTAATTAAATTCCCAGGCCTTTCATGCAACACTGTTCCAATTAAGAATTTGAAACAACACTTAAGTCTTTGGATCACTGTGCACCTCAGGCTAGGCCTACTTCATCTTGCGAGGCTGTGGTTTGTTTCAGTAATTTAGTGATCTGCGTATGAATTGGTTGTCTTACCCCCAGAGAGAGAGAGAGAGAGAAAAAGAAAGGACAGATGTGGGAGACTCATGACTTTATAACCTGGATTATTGTGTCCTATACTGCACACTTGACTTGGACTCTGGTCTACAGGGCCCAAGGCTTTGTTCCATGTTCTGTGGCTTTGAGTATAATTAAGCCTCGGTTCTCAACAGCGGCAGTAGTCTGTGTGTGTGTGTGTTTGTGTGTGCAGCTGTGTGTGTTACACATTGAAGAATTTAAGATAACTGGCGTCCGGTTCTCATAGTCAGTACAAAAATATATGCTCTGAGAAAAAAAAATCTATGTGACTCTTGTCTTGTTCTGTAATTCAAAGCTAAAAGTTCAACATGGCTGAAGTGTATTAATCAGGAAATGTCCACAGAGACAAGCATCCTTGCCGGCCAGATATCTCCCATACAGGCTACCACACAGGATAGGATATAGTCCAACAGTGGCAAAGTTCAGAAATGCTAAAATGACTTACTGTAGCCTAACTTTAGCCAGTAAAGCTTTTGTTCATCAAGGGGTTAGTGCAGTGGCTCTTAAACTTTTTGTCTGGCGACCCCCCAAAAAACATGGGCTAAGTCTCGCGACCCCTTCTCTCTAATCGGTGGAATTTGGTTTCCAAATGTAGCGAGATGGGCATTGGAAGCAGAGGCAGAAAATGTCTTCTCTCATAGGTAGGCAATGTCAACATCAAAGGCATTATGTCAATGGCAGCTTTTGACTAAAAACCTTTAAAAAAATGTCTTTAATCCAGACTGCAAATAATTTCGCGACCCCTCCAATATTTTTGGCGACCCCCAGTTTGAGAATCACTGGGTTAGTGTGAGCAGTCTGCAGACAGTGACCATTTCCCAAAGACAGACTGGGAATGCAAACACAGAGCTCTATTAAAGAGAAAAACAAACAGCTACTTGCCAATGTAAATATTTCTGTTCGAAGCGCAGCAACGCAAGTCTCACTATTGTTTAGTATAATTAATGCTTCAGTTCAATGTTCCTGTGCTCGTCAGTGTCTAGTGCCATCACGCACAGGCTGCTAAAAGTATCTATGTGGATAGGCTTGCCATAAACAGAGGATCTTTGTAATATACACAGACTTCCATTAACAGGAGGCCTGGATCAGATGCAGATAAGATTTACGTACAACACATGCCTATATAAAAGAAATGCAGGCTACTCACACTATTCTGTAATACTTTATTCTATAATATTTTTTAAATATAGACAAAAACGCCTCATAAAGAATTATCGTTTTTTTAAACGTTGACATGTCAGGCTGGGAAAATCTCGAATGGGAATCGTTTTCTCAAAACTGATGTAAAAAATATAGGCATATTTTTAAAATGTTCTTTGCTTCTGAAGAACTTGACACCATTTGTTTCTGCATTGGTGGGCCTTTGTTTTCAATGTTATTAAAAAAAACATTTGACTGGAAAACTCCATGTACCTTAGTCACACATGGCCCTAATTTGAGATGTCGAAATAACACACCACACTGTAACCATCTGAAAATGAGGTCAGTAAAAAAAAAAGGATCCGATATGTCTCACATGGATCTCAGTATACAGCAAACGCTTAAACAATCTGTGTCCTCTGTTTGTGCACGTTGGCCAGACAGAGCAGCTTTGCTGATCAAAAGGAAAACATGCTCACAGTGACACAGTCCAGGAATGTGTTTGTGCAAAAGAGCTGAGTTTGAAGCTGCGCTTACACTATACACAACAAACACGACCTCTAAGCTTATGTGAGCACATACACATCAACACCCACTGTTGCAGGCACAGATATTTAGCTGACTGTAGTGCGGAGCTGGAGTCAAGGTGTGTCAGACACACGGACCACATCAGAACCAGTCAGGTTTGTTCCCAAGTCACCCTGGCCGGTGGCGTTGTGCCCATTGAAGCTAGGCAGCGATACGTCCACATGCCAACATGCCCAGACTTTGGTTAAGTTCCCCCCAAAAGTCTTTGAATATGCAGATTCAACATAATCGTGTCATCATTTTCTGTCTATCTCACTCCCCCCCCAACTCTAATCGTGCCCACCCAAAGTTTTAGCTTGCGTAACGTAACGTCCCTGATGCCGGCCATAGGAACCATGCTCTTAGGATTGAGGAGGCAGGGGTGTGGTTTGGCCAACTCTGGGCTGAGGCATTTGTTTTGTCCTAGACAGCAGTGCCCACTCTCAAACACAGATGGGCCAGCTGGTCCCTCTCAGCAGCAGGGGAAAAACTGTGGGAACCGAAGGCCTTATATACTCCATTACAGAATAGGGGGTGTGGGGGTGCTATGAGAGCACTGTGCCGGCTATGATTGAGTTAGCTTTGTGTTTAGAATAAACATTGTGCAGTATATGAAAGGGAGAAGAATATCAATAATGGAACATGATGGTATTATCCATAAAGAGCACCTATCATTGGCAAACACTGCATACTTTTTCCCATGCTGGGTCCAGTGAAACTTCTGGAAAAAAATGCTTAATATAACAACTGAAAAATATTCCTATTTTCAAAATCATTCCATTTAATTGCTGATAGCGCTGAATGGGTTTGGGTTTTTGCTAATATATTTCATGTTTTCACAAAAGTGTGTTCGTATGGGAACTCTGTGGTTTCATAGTGATGCAGGGAACGTATTTGTGGAACTCTAAAATAACTTGAGCACTTAACCTTGCAAATTGTGAGAGCACTGGTGACAATTTGAAAACATTAATGTAAAGAATAATATGAGAAAGATCAATACAGTTTCAAGAAAAGAGCAAAAATGCAACAAACAAGGTGCAAGAGCCCTGTTGAGTCAATATGTTTATCAACGCAAAACTGCTTTTCTTTCTTGTTTGTTTTTTCTATGTTGTCCTTTTGTTTCTGTGTAGTTCTTGCCTGTTCCCTCCATTAAAAAAAAAACAATTCTTCTCAACAATCCCAATGAAAACACATTTCTTCTTGACACTGTCTCTTTTGAACATATTCATTATTTTAAACATTGAACGTTTGAAAGCTGTCTCTCTGTTCAAGGAGCTGCTATATTATTTTTAAAATATGTAAATCTCTGGAGTGACTATCCCTGTTTATGGTTTTGGTAGCAGATGTTTTCATCCAAAGCAACTTAACATCAGAATAACAATGAGCAATAACGCCAAACATTAGGCCTATACAATAACATTGAAAGTAGCAATTCACAGTCTCAGATTCAGGGATGGATTACTGCACAGGCCTAACGGGCCCAGGCCCAGGGGCCCAAGGGGTCAGGGGGCCCTGAAGCCCAAGCCTTTGCATGGAATCATTGCCTCAATATCAACAAATCAGGATGTAGGCTATGAATCTGATTGAATTTAGTATTGGCCATCCCCAAAATGCACCAGAATACAGGAAATCACATCAAACAAATTAAAAAATTTCTTGGGGAGGACCCCCAAACCCCCCCTCTCACATATACGACAATAAGTGGGGGGCCCTTAATACATCTGGGGCCCGAAAGTTCATAATCCGCCCATGCTCAGATTTGGGGATGGTTTGAGGATTTACAGTAGGAGAAGTTTTTTTGGGAGTTATCAAGACGTGCATGTTACATTATGTTCCCAGGGTCTGAGACAGGACAGTTGAGAAGGATGGGGTCATGGACTTCCCTATGACCCTGAAATGATCTCGCAAGGCCACCGTGACTTTCTCTTCCTGGAAGCACATCCTGCAACTGGAACACATCACAGCAGCCTGTGTATATTTGGACTTGTGTTGGTATACAGGGTTGAAGTGATGCTACTGATTTGTTTAGCACTGAGTGGTGTTGTTTAGTGTGGAGAGGATATTCGGGGGTGAGGGGGTCACAGGAACTCACTCTGGGAGTATAGCTGTCATTGTGCCGTCATCATTTACTCATATGCAGTTCATCTGACCTGACCTGAGGTTGACAGGCACTCATTTCCAGTCAAAACACACAGCGACCCTTCATAATTATGATTCATAGATACCTCAGAGACAGAAATAAAATATCATTAAAATAGATGGACATGGGGTAAATTACAGTAAAGTGCCGCCTCTTAAAAAAACAAGACCTAGCCTACACTTCAAGTTTGTTATTGCCTTCGGCTATAGACAGGTCATTATTACAAAATTTCTCGATCGGGTTGATGCTTGTGTCAACTCTGACATCACAGTAATGCCTGAACAAGCACTCAGGCCAAAATGACACATTTTCCTACCATGGAAATCCAGAGTTCTCGTGAAAGCACAATTTGAATTGTGTCTGCAAGAGACTCTGGCAATGAGTAATGATGCACGTTAGGCTACTTTTGCCCCTTGCTTCGCGGGGAACCAATCACATTGGTGTATGATATATGCGGGCGAGAGGCAAGCTAATCAGATGATGAAAGTGCTGCAACATTGGAAGTCCGGAATCAGCCAGTAAACATTGGTCGTCGTGTTATCCAATAGCGTCGAAGTCCGGAATCAGTCAGAGTAAACATTGGTCTAGTGTTATCCAATTGCGTGCAGTGAGATTTTCAAATGCATGCTTGGTGTCGCCCCTCGAATTGGGTCATTACATCATTCGTGGCCAGACCCTTAATCTTTCTAGATTGCAGGGTCTGGATTTTCCAGGCTATGTTGCTCCCTCAAAACACTTAAAACATGCAGCAAAAGCAAATTCTGCCTTCAAAGAACTGACTGCTGCTGTGCAAAAGAAGATGCTCATGAAGACCAAGTGGATCCCAGTTTCTTCAAACAGGTCAAAGCAATCGAGAAAAACTGTAACCCTAGGAAATGGGAAATGTGCAATGCGAGAGTGAGCGTAAAAGTCCTTGACTTTTATTATGACACAACATCCCGGCATCCTGCGCCGGGCCGGAAGTAGACTATGTAATTCTTGTCGCCTCGAAAAACATAGGTGGGCTCACTTGAAATGTCTCTATTGTATTTATATTAGATATCGAATACAGACTAAAGACCCTGTATTCCATGAAGTTGAACTTTGTGCTGTAGGTAATCTGGTGGATATAACGAATAGCGAAGTCAGATATAGGCCCACGAAATTTAAGGTAAGACATTGCTCTTATCGACATTTGATGTGTGAATGAATGCATCCCTGTCTGTCGGACTCTAACGTGATTATTCTGTTGTGATTTATATGGATAGTGGTCTGTTTTGGGTTTAAAACATTTAACATTCCATTGCACTAGGTAGTCCGTGACTGTGAATTGTCAAACACCAAATAGTTTATTCATTCGTAACAACACAAAATATTGAAACTAGTGATAAACTCACCTGGAGAGGAATGTGACAGTAGCATCAGAGATAAATGTGTTCTAAGTTTCTAAGACTCTAGATAGAACATTTAACATTTTAACATATATGAACATCTACGTTTAATACTGTAGCCTAGGCTACATTTGCTGCATAGGTCAAGTACGGTAGCCCAGAATTCTTCTTAATGCACAGTGTTTGGTTGTTTTGCAGGTCCTCTAGTACCCAGCGGTGGTCAACAGAACCAAAATGGCATCTGCCCCTGCGCAGCAACCCACACTCACAGTGGAACAGGCTCGAGGTATAGGGCTACCAATCAGTAGTTGGCACATTTGATTCATGTACACTTTCAAAAAATGGTGGAGACAGTTGCACAGTAAGATTTAGGGTGTTTAGGGTGGTATGGAATAGATTGGAGCAGTGTTGTTGATCCAGTAGTCCAGAACCGAAGTGTGTGATTAATTTGTGTGTGTGTGTGTGTGTGTGTGTGTGTGTGTGTGTGTGTGTGTGTGTGTGTGTGTGCGTGTGTGTGTGCGTACGTGCATGCTTGTGTGTGTGCAGTGGTACTGAGCGAGGTGATCCAGGCCTTCTCTGTGCCGGAGAACGCGGCGCGGATGGAAGAGGCCAGGGAGAGTGCATGCAACGACATGGGCAAGATGCTCCAGCTGGTTCTCCCTGTGGCCACCCAGATCCAGCAGGAGGTCATCAAGGCCTACGGCTTCAACAACGAGGGCGAAGGTAAGGTCTGGAGGGTCTGAGCTGGAATCTGTCTGTGTCATCGATGTTGTACTTAGCTGTGTTCTCTATTATGTAATTTTGTGTTCTCTTTGTTGCTATCATGATCAATGTGATATGCGTAGCTTCTGATGACACATGGAAGTGCATCTATGTGCATGTGTAGGTGTTTCAGCTGTGTTTATTTTGCAGTTATGTCACATGTTATTTTTATTTTTTTTATTTTTAGTACCCTGGCTGGTTGTAGTACCTGCTGGGTTGATTATTTCAAATCAGTGCTCCTTACTCAGCGTCACAAAATGACTTGGTAATCAGAAACAAAGCAATGACATGAGATTATTATAGTAAGTAGGTAAGATTTATTTATAAATTAAATTTTAATTTAAACACAGCTTTCACTGACAAAACAAAACAAATTACATAAAAATAAAATAAATGAAAAAGGTAAACAAATAAATACAGTGTGAGACCTACAACAGCAGACAGACACAGATCAACAGCAACATGACAGCAACAACAGTAGGAGACATGAAGAGTTACAGATATGGCAACAGAAGGAGGGTTAGGAAGCTTGGAAAGCCAAAGAATAAAGGTGGGTTTTGAGCCTTGACTTAAAAGCAAAGATGGAGGGAGCATTTTTAATGTCCAGGGGCAATTGGTTCCGCAGCCGTGGCACTGCAACTGCGAAGGCTCTGTCACCTTTTTTTTTTTGGTGGGGGGGGGGGGGGGCTTTTTATGCCTTTAATGATAGGACAGTGGAGAGTGACAGTAAGCGAATGGGAGAGAGAGCAGGGGTGGGATCCGGAAGGTACCACGGGGCGGGAATCGAACCCGGGTCGCCGGCGTACGGTGCATGTGCCCCAGCCAGGCTCTGTCACCTTTTTGTTTGAGCCGTGACCGAGTTACCTGGAAGTGGGCTTTGCCTGTAGATCTGAGAGACCTGGGGACTTGGTGGGGATGGATGAAATCAGTGGCCTGCCCATTAATATACTTAAAAACAATCAGAACGATCTTGAACTGGACTCTAAAATGAACAGGTAGCCCATACAAGGAAGCCAGGACTGGAGTAATGTGCTCATGTCTCTTAGTTAGTACCAGTCAGCAGTCTGGCAGCCACATTTTGGACCATCTGCAGATGATTGATAGGGACTGGGGGAGGCCTAGAGAGAATTGAAATAATCTAGCCGTGATGCAATAAAGGCATGAGTGACTTTTTCCAGATCATAAAAAGACAGAAAAGGTTTGCGTTTGGCAATTTCTCGTAACTGATCAAAGATGTTTTGACAAAAGATCAGATTTGTTTGTCAAGACAAAGCTCTGAGTCAATGTTTTTAGCATGAGACTAGAGATATGGGCAAGGTGATCTAGCTGGCTGGCAAGAGTGTGTCTAGATTTGGGAGAGCCAAAAATGATTGATGCTGTTATAATTACACTATTATAAAACACTATTCACGTGTCAACAGCTTTCATTTCAAGTGTGTAAAGAAAATGACATTAAACATGTATCAAGTTATGTTTTGTAATTTAATTTTATCATCATGAATGAAATGTGTGTCCTGTGCTCTTTCAAAGATTCTTTAGAGGTTGATGAACTCTGTTTCTTGTTTCATAAGGATAATAATAATGTCTTTTTTCTAGGTGTCCTGAAATTTGCCAGGCTGGTGAAAATGTATGAAACACAGGACCCAGAAATCGCAGCCATGTCTGTCAAACTTAAGTCCCTCCTCCTACCACCTCTTTCAACACCTCCGATTGGAGGAGGCATCCCAGCCTCCTAGGCTGGCCAATGATCTGTGTGGAAACCACATAACTTTACTATGGTCATTCTGTGAAAAAAAAAAATGAAATTGGAAAAAATGCAGGAGCATTTTTTCATTACAAAAGGGTCATTCGTAGTCTAATGGGATTCCATTACATTTTTTTTTATAACATTCCTATGGCATTTGTCTGGAGTTCAGTTCAACAGAAGGACCGCTACCCTCTTTGCCAACATGTAAGCCAATGCCATTGTCCAGGCTACTGATCCTGTTACATGTGCTCAAATAATATAAAGGCACAGGCCATTATTCATTTTTACCCAGGTTAGAGATTTGGAAATAGATGTGTGTTTTGCTTATGCTGATGATAATGACTTTTCAGACATGTCTGTTTTGTACCATACAGCCTACCTAATGTTAAAAGACTACTCAGTTTAAAGTGCTTATTTCCATAATGCATATGTTTATTCCTTATACTCCTGCTCCTATTACCCTGACATTTTAACACATTTTCAGTCCTGTGCATCTTACCTTTTCTGTCTGCAGAGGAAACACAAAGTAGATGCCACATGACAGTTTTGTTGCACTGACTGAGAAGGCTTTTATATTTAAATGGAAACATTGAATAATGAAATGGAGGGAGAACCATGAATGCCAACAGCAGCCAATTTGCCTGTATGTTTTAAAACGTGTATATATATATATGTCTCATCTTCTACATCGGTTGACAGCTTGCCTACTATCATTGAAAATGAACAGTTGGTTTGTGATTGTTATTATTTCTTAATAAATGTGTATTGGTAACAACGTGGTCTCATAGACCTTACAGTTAACAAAAGTTGCTGGATATTTTTGATTACCCCAACTGGTAATTAACCTTTTTTTTGACAAGTGATATTTAACCTATTGTTTCTATAATTGTTTATTTTGTGTTAAATTGTATTGACATGTTGACAAGATATAACATAAAATGCAAAACAACTTACTCTGTGCCACCATTCTATTTGTCAGTTAGCATACAACATGTTTGCCCATATACACAGCAGCACAATGTGGCACATTTACTTAATAAAAATATCTTTTGATGCTGCAGCAGTCACTATTCAGGTAGTTACTGAATGATTTAAGTTTTCATTCCAGTAAGAAAAGGTTGTCTCAATCTATGCATCTGACATTTGTTGCTAATTGTCTTATATTAAAGTATACTTTTTTTTACAATTTTCCAGAAATTTAGTTAAGTGAGGAGACTGCACAATTACATTCAGAAAAAAGTAGTTTCAGTCAATCTGCTTTTTCTTCAAGCTGCCCATGAATGGAACTCAATACCAACCCACATTAGAGACTTAACAATACACACCACATTCAAATCCACCCTAAAGAAGAGGATAATCAGCAATCAGACCTATATCATCCAATTCTAACAGAATGTCTGCGTTTTTTTGTTGTTTGTTTTTTTACCGGCAAATTATGCTGCCTAGGCTATATTATTATTTCTTGTTGTTATGTGCTTTGTGTCCTTTAACATTTACTATGTACTATCATATACCATGAAGTGTATTCTTTTGTGGTGTAGGGCCTATCTGACCGTTTAACACCGGTCCATGGACAACAGAAATGGCATGTTTGCATTTCATGTTTATTAATGTGCAATGTCCATATCAAATAAAAGTAAATAGGCAAAAAAGGCATCTCTTCTCCATAAACGAAAGAGGGAGGGCGCACAATTTGGCTAGTTATCACTGGGCTGTTACTCTCTTTTTTACTTCAAAAGAACGATAATCCCATCATCCCTCAATATTCTAAGAGTGGTTGGTCATATATGATATCACAATGCTAGTATTTATTAGTCACATTTTAGCCACTTGTTTGATGTCTTGCAACGTTGCTACGGACGCACATTCTCAGGTTTCTGAACTGACGTTGCCTGTTGCCTTGCTTTTGGTGACAGCCGGCAGTGTTCAAAGGTTGCGACAAAACCATCTTTATTGTGATAAACTATTGCCATGGCAAAGGCAAAACACGACGAACTGTCCGAATTAAACGTGCGGAGAGAGACGTGGTGTCGAATTGAAGCTGACAGTAAATTCTGGCAACGACCAGAGAAGAGGCACTTCGGCTGTCATCTTCAGAATACCTACGATATTAGTGCGCTGAAAACAGCTCGGTCAGTGGAGCGAACCGGCTGGATGGAACACACTCCGAGTGCCCGAAACATCGAGCGAAGACACTTCGAGGAGAGTTGTGAGTAGCTATAGTCTACCCGAGTCTTTTCTTTGCACTGATAACGTTGGTAATGTAGCCTATAGAATAGGCTAATACGTCATGTTTTTTTAATTCACAGATAAGTCCAACTTGGTATGAGGACGACACAGAGGATTCCCAGATGTCTAACAGATAACGAAATAGATTATTAAATACTCAGACTGTCTTTTGGTTTATTTGTCTTTAGTCTAGATCTATTGAACCCGGTTCTGGCTCCAATATCGAATGCCCCAAAACCGAGGACAATGATATTGATAGGCCTATGCTTGTAAATGTCTATTTCAGATAGGCCTACTCTATGCTAGCCTAACCTAGGCCTACATGTCACCTACTGAAAGTTTGATGATGTAACAATGATCTCAAGGCAAAAATGGTCAAGCCAAAATTATTTGACATTTAATTCGGTCAAAGAAAATAAAATACATAGCCTACAACAAAGCTCAGTGAAGTCCCTTATAATCCATTACAGTTGTAATGTCACCCTTATGAGTATGTTTTCTAAAATAAGCAAAATGTCACATCTTGTCAGGAAGTCTTGTAAGCTTACTTGTAGCCTATGCTGTAGTGTAGAATCTCCATAAAAATACCCCCACCCACCCACCACAAATGTTCTTCCCTCTCCCACTGTCTGTTTATTAAAGGTGCAGTCAGGGATTGTGCAGGAAGTCCTGTTTGTTCGTGTTTATTATTTAAAATTATTAGCAGATGCTTTTTTCCAAAAAAAAAAGCCTATTTTAACCAAGGACCAAATGAAACGCAGGGAGGTAACTCAGCCCTCCCTTCAGTATTCAGAGAAACTCCACGCAGGTTTTTGTTTGGGGTATAGGCTGCCCCCACTTTGTTTGCCATTTTTGGAGCCTATGCTGCATACTGTATAGACTGTTTTTTACAGTGTACTCACTGAAATGGGCAGCTGTTGGATCGTGAGGAGATGATTGCTGAATGTGACAAAAACATTTTATGGGCTTGAAATTGTGTAGCTGACTGCACCTTTAAGCACATCACTTTATTATCTATATCCAAACAGCACTATAATTTGGTTGCAGGATATATAATGCCTTGTGCCATGATTAGGAATAATAGTTTTCCACAAATGATAAAAAATAAGGCAGGTTCATATTGCATATGAGTATTGTCATATGGCTCCAAATCAGGGGTGTTTCAGGTGTCAGTATGAAACATTGACAGAAAGAAACAGCTGCCCACGAGGCAGGGTCTGTTTTTTTGTTGTTGTTGAGGATACTGATTGTCTGTCTTTATAATCATTAGAAGGAATATTTACTTTTGGTTGGATGTGTGAAATGTTTATCCATTAGGACAGTGAGAAAATAACTTAGAGCCCACAATTCCTCTGACTATTTACAAATGCAGAACCATCACAGTGCATCAAAATAAAGTGCCTTCAAGAAACATCTTTGTTACAGTTCTATTGAGTAGAGTATCTTTTACTCCAGACGGAAGTCTCAGGCTTCAGAACAAGAGTCCTTGCTCGCTTGCTTTGGCCAACAGTAGACAGTTCCCATATCGAGCCAGCAGGCTGCTCCAAAGTGCAACGAAACATCAATATAATTTTACTTCACTTGAAGAAAAGAATGAGATGAGAGAAAAGAGACGTGGTTCACGTGGTGTGAAGAGGTTTCAGAGCATGCTCGTCACATCACATCTCAAAGTGACGGAACATACTCTCCACGTATTCTAGAACTCTCTGCCAGTCTGGTCCCCCCGCACTCAACATCTCTTCTGCCATCTGGTAAACAAATAAACAAGCATACAAACAAATGGATAAGTAAATAATATTCAAAATGAATCAAATGATGAAATATATAAAGGTATACAGTAGCCTATATCTCACCAGTGTAGCTGCTACTCCCACACTTTCTCCAGTCCTAAATGCCAGATCCAGATTTTCCCTCTGAAAGCAGATGCAGTTAGTACAGACACAGATACAAGTTATTTATGTATACTATCTGTTGTATATTTCATGAGGAAAAAAATGTAACTAAAGGAACTAAAATGAGATTTAAGAGGTTGGAGTGGGTCTTTAAAATGTTTTTTCCAGTTAATCCTTAGGGACAATATTTCTTTTAGAGACAACTGTAAAGATGTTGATTGTGTATAACTATTTAACGTAAGTTAAAGTTAGAATGCTGTGTGACATGGGCCTAGTTTCCTGACCATATGTGATCTATGCATGTCCGAGTGTGTGTACCTTATTATCTGGGTTGAGTGTGCTGTAAGGTATATGCGTGGGGAGGTAGGTGTGGTAGACCGCACAGAAGGCTAAGCCATCTTCCCAGCTAGTGCTGAAGTTCGTGATGTCAATGTTCTGGCAACAGAAAACCCACAGCAGTTAACAAGCAACTACTGTACATAACTACACGCAATAAGATAAAGGACATACTTTAATACACAAATGGCTATTAGTAGGGTATTTAATAACCTCTTCATAGAGACATGGGATAAAAATATGAATGGTTCAAAGGTTGATCATATACAAGAGCTGACCTTGTAGCCCTGAGTTCGTCTCTGACACCAGCGTAATAGAGAGTTCCTCCTGGATCCGCCATGACGACGCAGCAGCATACTGAAGCTATCGTCAGGCCTGATATTAATGCAGAACAAGAGGGAGAGAGATGCTGAGAGAGGGAAGAGGTGACTCCCATGACATAGGGCAAAGTGGGAAAGGGGATGACACATGGGGCAACGTTTGGAGCAATGTTCCTGGGCTAAAGTTCTCTGAGAAAAAAAACCCTATATCAATGGGAAATTGCCAAAAATAATGATACTCAGGAAGACTGCCCAGCAAAAGTGCTCAATGAGTTGCTTGGAGTATCATTGCCTTTAGTTAGAGTGTGTGTACTGTATGTGTATGTTGGCAGATCCTTAGTGGCCTCACCTTATTTTACTGACTGAAGACACATCAATGCTTTGGTCATCATCTGGTTTACCTGTGAGATGCACATGCAAATAGAAAACAATTTTAAAAGGCCCAGCCTTCCGTAAAGCACACATACTCACACACCCACACACACACATGCACACACATACACACACACATGCACATACATAAACACACACACACACAAACATTCAACACACTTGTGTAAAAACTGGACCAGCTGTCTTGGCGTTGCAGGAGTAGGTCCAGTCTCCTTCCTCTCCCCGGCTCTTGACTCTGAGGACAGAGACCCACCACAGTTGTGAGAACTGCCTGCACTTAAGCTCCATTCACTCTGTTTAGAGAGTGGACTCAGTGATTCAAGGCTTGAGAGAACAAATTGTGTATCTGAGTCTGCCAAAGCTGCCTCAAATGTTTTGAAAACTCCTGGAGGTTTGTGATAAACCCCGATAAGATTACTTCTCAGTCAAACATTCCTTTTTTTCTCTCCATTTTTTTCTCACAAACACACATGTTCAGACATAGCAACCCCACACACCGCCACCGAAGCCTTTCACCACCAAATTGTAGATAGCGATTCAGTTAAATTTTCGTCACCAAAAATCCACTGTTTATCGAATGTTTGCAGCTGAAAATGTCAGTGCTGTGTGTATGTGGGCAGGTGACATATGGTGTCGCTGCACTTATGTCCATGGCGGCTAGGCGCGGAGGACCTTAATCCTATAGCTGCTTCACCTGGCTAGCAGGTCCCACCACGTCCGACGCTGTTTGGGTGACTCCAACACCACCGCCATGGGGCGACTCCGATGGAAGGGGCAGCCGGGAGAGGCTCCTGGATGGAATGCAACACGGACAGAAGATCACACCTGCACATCAAATATGAAGGAAATCACTGAGCCAACAATTATACAGAGTTGCAACTAAAAGTTGAGTAAACTACTGTACCTATAACTGGCTTAAGCGGAGAAAGAACTGGACAAGACAGATTAAACCTACAGTTTTTATAAGCAGTAATGCTTTAAAACTTTGATGAATATAATCCACCTAGCCTAGAAATCTAGACGCACCCTAGCCAGGGTAGTCTAGCAACTCTCCATTGGCTTGCGAGCTGGAAAAATTAAACTTTGATAAGGCCAATCACATCGTGTAAAGAGTCGGTAGGTGGGCTTAACATAATGATTGATGGCATAGTTGCAACGGTTCGGCATGAATTCCCTGCTACTTGAAAACAAAGAAGATGGATGTTGAGGTTGGCGAACAGCATGACACGAGTTAAGCTTTTTTTAAGTGGGCAAAAGTTTAAACTAGCCAACTAGCTCCGCTGGTGGGAAAATGCATGGGACTCATTAGTTGTAGCGCTATCCTATTGCGTGCTGAGGGAATTTGAAAGACAACCGATTATCCCGCCCCTTGTGCAAGTAGCCTATTGTCTCTGCGAGACACTTTGGCATTGAGTAATGATGCACGTTACTTTTACCCCTTGCATCGCGAGGAACCAATCACATCGGTGTATCTGATATAGGCGGGCCATGAGGCGAGCTAAACAGATGACGACAGCGCTGCAACGAATCAGTCAGTAAACATTGGTCGTAGTGTTATCCAAATGCGTCGAGGTCCGGAATCAGTCAGTAAACATATTGGCTATAATGTGATCCAATTGCATGCAGTGAGATTTTCAAACGCATGCTTGGTGCTGCCCCATGAGTTGGGCCATTTTCATTATTCGTGGCCAGACCCTTAATCTTTCTAGATTACCAGGGTCTGGATTTTCCAGGCTAGTGCATTACAATATTAGGGTAATATATTACATTGCATTATATAGACATGAAAACTGCAGATTAGACTTGTTGTGCAGGCTCACCTGGACCTCTCGGACAGCATGACGATCTTCCGCGGATCCTTCAGTCCGAACCCTGGCAGAGTCCTCCTGCCGTAATCCACCACTCCCCTCCCGCACGCCCTCACCTCTCCTTCACCTGCCGACCCCTCCCCTGGCCTCCCCCTCTCGCTCCTCGACTCCATCTCCTCCCTCGTCTTTTTTCCGCCTCTCTCTCCATCTCTCTCTCCATCTCCGTCTCCATCACCCCCTTCTGCTTTCTCCCGTCCACTCGTTCGGCCGCTCCCAGAGTCTTGCGCTGGTATCCTGGATGGTGGCCTGGCCTCTGCTGTCTCCACTGTTGCCGCCCTGGTCTGGGTGCTCTTGTCCAGCCGTGACTGTCTGCTCTGGGCCCTGAGCTGCTCCTGCTCCAGGCGCTGGCAGGTCTCGGCGTGCTCGGTCCTCAGAGCCTTGAGGTCACTCTCGGCCTGCCGCAGCAGCGTCCGTGTGGCCTCCAGGCGCTCTGTCGCCTCCTGCTGGCCCAAACGCAGCTCCCTGGCGCTCTCCTCAGCCTCCACGCGAAGCCGGTCGGCCACTGCTACTGCCACCTGCAGGTCGGACTGGAACTGCAGCCACTCACTCCTCTCTGACTGTACGGGGGACATCACACACATCATGTGCAAATGCCTGACGTCCTGTCATGCACAGGAAAAGTGAAACGCATTCTATCCTACTGTAGCGCCTCTTCTCAAACCCATGGTGCTCAAAATACACAAATTTATACATTATATCAGATAAATATGATCAGATAAAATGTATGCTACTTATCCTATGCTATATACTGTGCTCAGATATACAGTATAAATGCTCCATATATGTGCTCAGATAAATATGCCTACAACACAAAACTACAGTAATTACTAAAGACATTCTTGAATCTCCCCTTGGGGATTAATAAAGTATCTATCTATCTATCTAATAAAGGTACAGTCTACCATTCTTGCGAAAGGTTGCTGTTATTTGAGCTCAACAACCCTTCCATCCTCCTGAAGCACAGCATCGATTGGCTGAAACTGCTTAAGGCTCAGTCTAAACCATTATGCTTCTTTGCCCTTTACAGTGCGCACATTACAAGGACAGCTAGAGGGCAATGTGGAGCAATCTGCTGAATTTGACAAAAACGTGTATTGCATTCTAATCACAGACTGCACCATTACAGTAATAGCTAATGTCAGGCAAATCAGGTCAGCTGTTCAGTCTGTCGGTTAGATGTCAGAGACAGGGGTGATTTTCTTTTAGCAGTACATGCAAACACACACTTCAGAAGTGTGTGTGTGTGTGTGTGTGTGTGTATGCTCCTGCAGTTTCATGATATTTCTGTGAGCTTGTTCTTAAGTACTAATATGGCCGGATGACGTAGGTAAGTGTTGGCATGGGTTTTGACAAATCACCAGTTCATCTCACCACAAACACATACTCCTATGATGTATGCATTCAAGTCGCTTTTGATTAACTGGTTTATTTAAAGTGACTCCAAGTGTGCGTCATTACTGTACACTTTTGGATCAGTGTCTGTACACATATTAGTAATGTGCTCTCTCTTTCTCTCTCTCTCTCTCTCTCTCTCTCTCTCTCTCTCTCTGTGTGTGTGTGTGCAGTGGCGTCATGCCCATTGAAATAAATAGAGGGAGAGCAGATAGCTTACAAACGTTCAGAAAAAGTCCTGTTGGTAAATTTGAGGAAAAGTCGGTAAAGGGGCTATTTCACACAATTTGAGGGTGCTGAATTCAAATATTTTGTTTACCAAGCTCAATTTTGAGGTTTAAGCTTGCTAATTAGCATAATTAGCATAATTCACATACTTTTTGGTTTTGCCATCAGATATCATAGGAATTGCAAAAAATAAGGCATTAATATACTCTTTATGTATCAGATATGTTGTGGGACAGGACAGGAATTACCCCAATGACCCTCAAGTAGCAAATGAAAATAAGCTCAAATTAAAATATAAATTGAAATAATAGCTAAAATTCAGTATGACAGAAAGAAGCCTACAAAAAGAAAGAACAGAAAGTAGCCTACAAAGCCAAACCCCTCCCCCACATCGGACAGTCAGACCACATTAGCATCCTGCTGCTGCCCCGATACAGACAAAGAGCAAAAGTCACCAAACCAGTTCTGAAGGAGGTGAGAGTGTGGCCGGAGGGGGCCGTATCACAACTTCAGGACTGCTTTGAAACAACAGACTGAGATATTTTCAAAACAGCTGCCACCCACAACAACCACATTGACATTGAGGAATACACAGACACTGTGACCTCCTACATCACCAAATGCATCGATGATGTTACAGAAATAAAACACATCACCACTCGGGCCAACCAGAAGCCATGGCTGACAAGAGACGTCCACAGACTGCCAGAGGGCCAGAGACAAAGCCTTCAGAGCTGGAGATGTAGCTGGCCTAAGAACAGCGAGGGTTAACCTGTCCCAGGGCATCAGGAAGGCAAAAAAGGATTACACAGACAAAATAACACACTTCAAAGACAGCAGAGACGCACAGAGCCTGTGGCAGGGCATACAGGCCATCACTGACTACAAGCCTGCGCCACGGAGCTGTGAGAACAACACCTCCCTGCTAAATGACCTGAACAGTTTTTTCGCCCGTTTTGAAGCACAAAATGACACTCACCCACAGAAAACCCCACCTCCCCCCCACGACCAACCCCTGTACCTGTCCTCTGCCAGCGTGAAGAGGACACTAGCCACCATTAACCCACGCAAAGCAGCAGGCCCAGACAACATACCAGGCCGAGTGTTGAAGGACTGTGCAGATGTTTTTACAGACATTTTCAACACCTCTCTGGAGCAAGCAGTCATCCCATCACCATCATACCTGTGCCAAAGAAATCATCACCATCATGCTTCAATGACTACCGTCCTGTAGCACTCACGCCCATAATCATGAAGTGCTTCGAACGGCTAGTTATGTCACACATCAAAGCCACCCTACCCCCCACCCTGGACCCCTTCCAGTTTGCATACCGAGCCAAACGATCCACGGAGGATGCAATCTGCTCTGCCCTCCATCCAGCCCTCACCCACTTGGACAATAAAGACTCATATGTGAGAATGCTGTTCATAGACTTCAGTTCAGCATTCAATACCATAATACCACACATCTCATCAGCAAACTGGACAAGCTAGGATACTGCACCTCCCTCTGCAACTGGCTGCTGGACTTGTTGTTGCAGAGACCACAAGCAGTACGTGTCGGGAACAACACCTCAAGCACTCTGACCCTGAGCACGGGGGCCCCGCAAGGGTGTGTGCTCAGCCCCCTGCTCTTCACACTGCTAACACATGACTGTACAACCACTCACAGCTCCAACCATCTGGTGAAGTTTGCAGACAACACAACACTGGTGGGCCTCATCACTAAGGGCGATGAGGCTCACTACAGAGAAGAAGTAGACCTGCTGGCTAAATGGTGCAAAGACAACAACCTCCTGCTGAATGTCAGCAAGACCAAGGAGATTGTTGTCAACTTTCAGAGAGGCCACAAACAACTGCCACCACTGTTCATCGACAGAGATGCTGTGGAGAGAGTGAGCAGCACAAAATTCCTGGGGGTGCACATCAGCGACGACCTCTCCTGGACCACCAACACAGCATCACTGGCGAAGAAAGCCCAGCAGCGCCTCTACTTCTTTCGCAAATTGAAGAAGGCAAGTGCCACGCCTCCCGTTATGACCACATTCTACAGAGGGACCATCGAGAGCATCGTGTCCAGCCGCATCACAGTGTGGGGCGGAAGCTGCACAGATCAGAACAGGAAGACCCTCCAGAGCATTGTTAACACAGCTAAGAGGATCATTGGCGCACCACTCCCCTCCCTGCAGGACATTTACACCACCCGCAAAGCACTAATGATTGTCAAGGACACAACCCACCCTGCAGACGAACTGTTCAGCCTCCTGCCCTCTGGAAAGAGGTACAGGAGCCTCCGCTCCCGCACCACCAGACTTGCAAGTAGCTTTGTCCACCAAGCAATCAGGATACTGAACACTCTACCCACTCTCCCATCACTGACAGCCCCCCCACCCACCCAGGATCCTGTCTACCCTAACCCCTGTACTGTATTTTTTTTACTGTAAAGGCGACTGTGCTTGCCTAGTTAAAACATCTCACTGGTGCTCTTTCCTATCATTCAAATCCCAGCCATGCAAAACAATGGAAGAGTGTGCATGTTTGAGGGTTGCTGAAGAGTGCTATGGAGATTGCATTATTTGCAAATAAAAATAACATTTAGACAAGATATCCTTTATAGTGCAACAAAAAGAAACATTCTCCAGTGCATCATTACTGCATATGATGCTGAAAGGGAAGTGGACCTAGGACAAATCCTCTGAACTGATTAATGTCCCTGTACTGTAGCTATTGCAGATAGCGATGGTTATTTGTGAAGTGGAAATAAGTAATCCTCACTCAAGTGCTGTCTAGCAAGATGGAATGTCCAGTAGTGATCACTGCAAAAACTGCTCATTCAACACTGGTAATAGATGCTCAAGATCTAGTTATGTCTTTAGGGAACCCATCTGACTGCAGCACATTAAAGAAGTATGCAGGAAAGTTTGTAAGAAACTTTTGTATTGTTATTTGGTATTTGTTATGTGGTAGCAAATGATGTTGACTATCAAAGAAATAGACCTAATGTAGGAATGCACACAGATATTGCAACAGATACGCTCAGGCCAATCCAAACTTTTCTCATCTGTTGTTCCTCGTTGGTGGAACACACTGCCAGTTCCTACAAGGGCAGGGTCATCCCTCTCCATTTTCAAAAAACTCCTGAAGACCCAGCTCTTTAGAGAACATATCCTCTCATAGCACCACTTACAACAAGTCTTGCTGATCCTAGCACTTACCATCCGTCTTGAACTGACACTCAACTGTTTAAAAACAGCACTCACTGATGCACTTATTCTTACTGTACTCTACCATTTAAATTTAAATATCCTAAAATTGTTGAGAGAATTGCTTTAAAACTTAACTGTTACCATGTTGTTAGTCGCTTTGGTTAAAAATGCGTCAGCCAAATGTAATGTAATAATAGGCCTATCTGATTTAGACCCAAAGAGTGGTTGAAACGTACTTATTAAATTACACTGGAGCAAAGAAGACCATCTTCACTTTTTTCCCTTTGCAACTGTCAAAGAAATCCCATAAAAACAGGAAGGCCTAGGGTAGCCTACATCAGATGGCCTAAAGATTAGGCTCTTCTGCATAGCATTAAGTGATTTGCATGCAGTAATTTGAACACTGACCTTGATCTAGCCTACTTTGGCTATTTAAAGGTAATTTATTGCCAAAACATCACACAATATAAAGGAGCTATAACAAACAATAAAAGGCTTAATCACACACAAACTACTATTTTATCTGACTACAAAAATAATAATTATGTAGGAAGTTTAGAAGTTTGAAACCCAGAATTGACCAAAAGTGCACCAAATTCAACACAAATGACTCAATACACTTGGAGGAGGCCTGTGTCCTTTCTTTTCCAGATATTTTAGGATTTCGATATCGCTTCAGTATCGAGTATCAAGATATTTATGGCAGGTATTGTATCGACGTCATAATTTTGGTATCATGACAACACTATGCCAGAGCCACTCTGTTTTCTAGATGTTGAGGATCGGAGGCTCTAACACCAACAAGTGATGCTGCTCAATGGCATATTAGAAGAGCACATTATTAAGCTCTAGTATAGAGCTGCACAGTCCCGCCCACAGCCAAAATGCGGTTAGGTGCCGGATGTAAGATTCCCATTCATTTGTCCCATTGACGTTTGGAAAAATCCGTATCTAAAGAGTTTTACAGCATGTCTTAGGCTAATCAGCTACGGCATAACTCATAAGCATACAACATATCATTTCAAGTGAAAAAACGAAGAGAAAATCCAAAAAAAGTCAAAGGTACAAGACTGTGTACATATTTTCATTTCCGAGAGAAGGAACTACTCATCCCATAAACCACCGCGCCTCACTGAATAATATAGGCAAAATCGACGCGATTTATTTTGCCATTTAAACCATTTCCAACCGGCGACAGCACGCGAACCCTTTTTGATTTTTATATAGTGAATGTGCAGTTAATAGCCGTTATTTCAGGAGTAATCGTGTAAATAATAGTGTTTTGATATTGAATTTTATATTTATCATCGTGTATTTTATATCGTGTGTGTGTGAAAGCGGTTAACGTTAAAGGAACCATATGTAAGAAATGTATCTCAATTAATCATAAAATGGCCCTGATATGTCACTAGACATTAAGAAATCATGTTCATTTCAAATACTTATATCACTGACAACAGTAATTTGGCCAGGATATTGTCATTTAAAAAGTGAAGTTGCAGCCCTCAACTGATGTTGATGTGTTTTGTCATGTCATGTTGTGTTTTGGCCTGATGCTCCACCCTCCACCTATCTACTAATCACAAAGTCAGTAGTGTTTTGGTATCCGGGTTGGCAACCTCAAGTCAGGGGGGAGGGGGAGGGGATACACCTCTCTACAGTAATTTGAAAGTGATTGCAGTACCACTTTTGGCCACAATCTTACATATGGTTCCTTTAACGTTAGCAACATGGTGCAGTGCTTACCTGACTGTCATTCTATGCTGTCATCACTGCTCAGTCGGGCTGATGCATGGACCGGTGCATGGTCTGCTCTTGGACCACCATATTCAGTTTATTAATTTGCCGTGAATTATTACACAAAATATTAATTAAATGCACGAAGAAGTATTCCTAGGTTAATGATTGATATGAATCATACAGTATGAGGTACGGTGTACATTTTAGGACATCCTCAGCTGTCAGACTCAGGTGTCAGACATCAGATGAAAAGGCATCAGGTCTCAGGAAAACCGCTGTCAAGTTTACGGAATTACACAGTCATGTCTCAGACATCAGATGAAAAGGAGTCAGGTCTCAGGAAAACCGCTGTCTGACTCCGCTTTTCCTGAGACCTGACTCCTTTTCATCTGATAAAAAACAGTTACGTTTTTATGGCTCCCAGTGACTTCCGTTTTACTTCCGCTACAAGGGACCTATCTTTCAAAAAAATATGAACAGGAGTTAATGGAGAGATAACAATTATTTTTTGGTCCAGTTTGAATTGTGCCACGAATTTCACATATGATGTGTGTGAATTTAAAAGATAATTTTTCACGTCAAGAAAGTACTGTTGTTCGATAGACTTCAAAAGTTATGTTGGTTTTGTGCGAATCCGCTCAGTGGACTACATCTCTCGTCTCGAACGATGTACGTCACCAACGTAATTAACGATAAGATTAGCTGTTATGCTAGTTAACGGTTGCATCTTGCTGCCTGCTATGTCACTTAACAGTATCTAATGTACAGTCTATGGACAAATACAACTTACCTGATGTGTTTAATCCTCTGACTCATGGTATTTTCATCGGCAAGGAAAGCCCAATTAAGACCTGTTGCTAGTATGCTTGTACAATCTAGTGTGGCTGTGAATGAGCTAACGTCACTAGCGCGACTGATGGGTTTGTAGTCGTTGGAATTACGATCTTTCACAATGTTGTAATTCAATAGTTACGAAACAAACTGCAAATGTCTTTACATGAAAAATTGTCTTTAAAATTGACAAACATCATATGGGTAATTCAAGGTACAAGTCAACCGGGACCAGAAAATAATTTCTTTTTCGCCATAGACTGGCATTCAAAATTTTTTGAAAGATAGGTCCCATGGAGGCAAATGGAAGTGGCGTCACTGGGACAGTGGCGAAGTCCCGCCCCTTCCGTTGTTTTAGATAAAGGGCAACCACTTGTTTCAGATAGCCTGGACAACATGTTACCTGGGTGTTGCCTACGCTATTAATTGATGGTAGCCTACAATAGTTCTTTGTATCGCGTAACAGCCAGGTATTAGTTGGCTCAAGGAGGGAATCAGGCTGGAGAGAGTTGTGCATGTGTTGCTTTTGCGGGATCGAATCCAGTTTAATGCTAGTTTTCAAAACATATATTTTTTTACATTTCTTTTGTCCGAGTGGCTGTAATGTAGCCGAGCGCTCATGGCGTATATGAAAAGCGACTTCAAACCGCCTAAAAACAACTTGTTTGTGAATGTCTGACAACTGCTGCAGCGCATGCACACGCAAGGAAACCAGTAGGTGGAGAAACCAGAAGGCACACAACACCGGCTATCAGTATTAAACGTCCCCCAGCAAAACGTTTGACCATGGTTATCCGTCGGGGTTTTTTGAGTTAATAAACTCCATAAATAACTATTAATTTGTCATTTTATGCCTCCTCCCTGTTGTTTCCTATGGAGTTGTCCGAGCTTATGTCCGAGTGCCGTTGAGGCTGGACTGTCATTGGCTCATCAGCGCTCTAAGGGTGGCGCTTAGCGACAGGTCAATTGACCGTTCGCAAAAGCCACGCCCCCTAGTTATTGTTACTACGCCCGTCAAACTCAGAACGGAGTTGTCTAGAAACTCAATGGTACAGTAGCTGTTAAGACTGTAAAAGTTACAGCACAAGAGACTCTCTTTTAGAGACACTCTTTTAGAGAGCCACGGACCTAAATTAATTTACAATCATTTACAATCCGTTGAAAGACTGCAGTATGACATGGAGACACATGTATCAAAACTCATATGATTCACTGATATAACTAACGTTAGCTGTGCTAGATAGACTTGCATGCATGTTACAAAGACACTGGGCCATGGCATCTGTGGATTAAGCCACACAGTCAATTCAATGTAAGTAAGATAAATAAAGATGTTAACTGTTTTCAGCAATGCCGAAAACAGTTAACATCTTTATTTATCTTACTTACATTGAGTTGACTGTGTGGCTTAATCCACAGATGTGGTGGAGCACTGTTTAGTTATGGTTTGCTAAGGAATAACCCTTTGCTTTAAAATAGTGGAGATCTGGGACGAGAGAATTTAATCTAATTTAACATAATTACAGAAAACGTAATCAAGATTGAAAGGCATTTTTCTGTATCGGTGTTGTGTTAATCCCACATATGTCATTTGACTGTCCTTTTCAACTCACTCAACTTAATATCACTATAAAATCCCATAAAAGCCGGACAAATATCAAGGCTCCCAATACATTTCTATGCCTGCACGGAGCTACTGGACTGCCATTGGCTCATCTGCGTTCGATGGGTGGGGTTTTGCGAACGGTCAATTGTCAATGGAGAAATTGCATTGAATTTTTACTTCCGGTGTTACATGGCAACTGGCATCCATGTTAACTGGCTGCGTTGATGACGTTTCACGAGTGATGACGTTTCTTTGACAGATGTGGCCGCTTGCAGATTTGTCACTTTCTGATGGAAACTGGAGACAAACAAATACAAATATGCATGACATATTTAAATGTCAAAATTGTCTGTTGTACGCTACATGAATATGCCACCAAAAAATAAATACCCAAATAATAACTCCACGTGGGTATCGAACCTGCTTTCTAAATGAAACCTCCTACATGATAACCATCCATCTACGTACTTGCACCACGAACCAGTTGATAAGTCATAGTGAAATTTACTTGACTTAGTCTATACAATTAGAAGAAGTCAGCTGATGATTGTAGCAAGTTAACATGGCTGATGGTGTTGTCTTGCTACAGCAGTTGCCCAAGCCAGTAGGTCTTCAAAGTATCGTGGTTAAGTTTTCAAACGTTTCACTGACTGCTGGTCAGGCTCTCTGTTGCCACCTAGTATCTGTATCCGGGCGGTGGTAGTGTAGTGGTTAAGGAGCTGGGCTAGCGTGCAGTAGCCTGAAAGTTGTCGGTTCAATTCCCGGCTTCCACCGTTGTGCCCTTGAGCAAGGCACTTAACCCCAAGTTGCTCTGGGGACAATGTGATCCCTTGTAATATAGCTGACATATGTAAGTCACTTTGGTCAAAAAGTGTCTGCTAAATGTAATGTAATGTAATGTAATGTAATGTATCCTAAATTGAGGAAGCGTTGCTGGTCTAAAAATAAATAAATAATAATAAAAAAACGTGTGATGAGGAGGATTGAACCCATGTCAACAGCGTGAGAAAGCAATGTATAGGCATTAACCTGTTGCGCCACAGGAGAAGCACCAACTTGTCAATTGGGAAATAAAGTATCAAAAAAACATCAAACCCATGTTTACATGTCAGCAACATTAACGTTAATAGCCTATAAGCAGGGTAGGAATTTCACGGCGGCCACGTAGCCCCTTGCGTTGGCCGTGAGGCCCCTTTGAAAATCAGAGGTTTACAGGCCACGGTGGCCTTGGTGCCCCCTTCTTTCAATATTCTGCTTTGCGTCCTACTAATAGCGATTTTTATTTAGCCTGTGGCCTGTCAAAATAATCATCATAATAAGCATTCACAGCGCAAATTAATTTAGTCATTTACGCAGTAGAGAAAGTGGCAGCGCAAGAAAGAAAGTGCGTCCAAATTCACCCATTCTCAGTTGAACTACTCGCGAAGTAGCCTATTCATCACACAGACTTCACACGTATCACATCAAAGAGCTTTTTCTCAGCTTTTAAACGATGTTAGCCGATAATTGCGGTGTTGAACGGTTCGCGAGAAAAGTAAATAATATAATTCAATTTAATCATACATTCTACTGAAGGTTTTGCGTCCCATGATCTCCATACCCATTCATCTCGATGTAATACTTTACGAACCCTTCTTTTAACACATGACAACCCATATATCAGAATAAAAAGGAGACCTTACCGAACACAAATGTGTAAAGCAGTCCCCTGTACAGTTAGCCGTTCCAGAGTAATCCAGTTTTGAATTTGCAGTAAAGTTCGACATACATGGATGTCTCCAAATTTGGGCTTTAAGTTTTACAATGTGTTTAAATTGTTCCACATGATTTCATAACGGGCCAAATACAAAATAAATGTTACAAATATCGCCTATATATTGGTAAATCAGAGGACAGCTGACTAAGAGTTTGTAAAAGTAGCCTTAATGATCACAAAATGCTAAGCATGCATCTAGACTATTTGAGTTTCTTAAAGCTGAGCTGTGCTTAAATTGTTCAATACATGATTTCATAACAGGCCAAATATAAAATAAATGTTATATATAGCCTAGATATCTGTAAATATTAGATAGTCAGATGATTTACAGTTCTATGTAATATGTCATGTTTTCATTTCATGTTTTTGTAATGTTTCATACAGTGATGCAGGTCTACTGCAGTGAATAGGCTAAATACAACTTTGATTATTTTTATAGCCTACTACTAATAGTTAACTTTGGCCTTGGTGCCCTGACATGTGCCCCCCACCAAATATGCCCAACTGAAGGCCAAGTGGCCTTGCCCCCAGAATGGTGAAATTCCAAGCCTGCCTATAAGCCTAAGAGTTTTGACTCTCCCTGTGCGCAAAGTTTGTGTAAAATATGGACACGTTATAGACTTCTCCTGCCCATTGCAGTGTGCGTTTCAATGCCTGTGTTTCATGAACTGAATTCTTAAAAGAATAGGCTGGACAAAAGGATACACAATTAGGTAACACATTTTTATTTGATTTATTTGCTGACGTTCATTTGGCTCTACAGACACTTCAGGTAGGGGCGGCCACAGCCTCAGTGAAACGTTTGTAAAACTTAACCATGATACTTTGAAGGCCTACTAAATGGCTTGGGCAACGGTAGCATGATAACATGGTAGCTAGATAACATGAACAGCTATGTTAACTTGTTACAATTCTAATAACGTTAGCTGACTTCTTTTAATCATACAACTGAAGTCAATTTCTGTGAGTACCGTCAGCTGGTTCGTGGCGCAAGTGGAAAGACACTATTACCATGAAGACAGGTCAATTTATTCGTGGTTCGATACCCACGTGGAGTTAATTTAGGTGTTTGTTTTTTTGGTGGCATATTCATGGTCCAATGCATGTAGTACTACATACAATTTTGACTTTTAAACATGTCATGCATATTTGTGTGTGTCTCTAGTATATCAGAAAGTGACAAATCTGCAAGCGGCCACATCTGTCAAAGACACGTCATCAATCATGAAACGTCATCAATGCAGCCAGTTAACATGGGAGCCAGTTGCCATGTAACACCGGCATCGGCTGTGGGCGGGACTGTGATGCTCTATAGAGGCAAGCACACATACCAAATCCAGTGTTACGCGATAAGAACGCGGCTCTTAGTGAACTGTACCAGGCTGTCAGTGAACAACAGACGGCACACCCAGACGGTTTCACCATCTTCACTGGAGATTTTAACCATGCTGATCTCAAAACTGTACTTCCAAAGCTACACCAGCATGTTGATTTTCCAACAAGAGGAGATAACATCCTGGACCTGGTCTACACTACACACAAAGGAGCATACAAAGCCACCCCCCTCCCCCACATTGGACTTTCAGACCATATCACTGTTATGCTAATGCCCGCATACAGACAAAGGGTAAAAGCGAACAAACCGGTTCGTAAGCAGGTAAAAGTGTGGCCTGAGGGAGCCTCCGATGCTCTTCAAGACTGCTTTGACACAACAGACTGGGAAATGTTTAAGCAGGCAGCCACTTACAACAACCGGACAGACATAGAGGAGTATACAGACACTGTAACCTCTTACATCACCAAGTGCATCGATGATGTGACCCACACAAAAGACATCATCACTCGGGCTAACTGGAAGCCATGGCTGACAGGGGATGTCCTCAGGCTGCTGAGGGCCAGAGACAAAGCCTACAGAGCTGGGGATGAAGCTGGCATGAAAACAGCGAGAGCCAACCTGTCCCGTGGCATCAAGGAAGCAAAAAAGGAATACACTCACAAGATAACCACCCACTTCAAAGACAGCAGGAACGCACAAAGCCTATGGCAGGGCATTCAGGCCCTCACGGACTACAAGCCCGCGCCACAGAGCTGAGAGCAACATCCCTCTGCTCAACAACCTGAACCGCTTCTTTGCTCGCTTTGAAGCACAAAACAGCACCTGCCCACAGAAGACCCATCCCCCTCTACATGAGCAGCCCCTGTGCCTCTCTGCCGACAGCGTGAAGAGGACACTTGCTGCTATCAACACCCGTAAGGCAACAGGTCCAGACAACATCCCAGGTCGTGCGCTGAAGGACTGCGCAGGGGAGCTTAAGGATGTCTTCACAGACATCTTTAACACTTCCCTGAAGCAAGCCATCGTCCCATCATGTTTCAAAGCTGCCACCATCATACCTGTGCCGAAGAAAACTGCTCCATCCTGCTTCAATGACTACCGCCCTGTGGCACTGACACCCATCATCATGAAGTGCTTTGAGCGGCTTGTCATGTCACATATCAAAGCCATTCTCCCCCCCACCCTGGACCCCTTCCAGTTTGCATACCGAGCCAAGCGGTCTACAGAGGATGCAATCTGCTCTGCCCTCCACCCAGCCCTCACCCACCTGGAAAAAAGAGACTCATATGTGAGATTGCTGTTTATAGACTTCAGTTCTGCATTCAACACCATAATACCACAACAACTCATCTGCAAACTTGACAAACTGGGACTCAGTACCTACCTCTGCAACTGGCTACTGGACTTCCTCTGTCAGAGGCCCCAAGTAGTACGTGTTGGCAACAATACCTCAAGCAGCATCACACTGAGCACAGGGGCCCCCCAAGGCTGCGTGCTCAGTCCGCTGCTCTTCACCCTGCTGACGCATGACTGCACTGCAACCTACAGCAACAATCACATAGTGAAATTTGCTGACGACACAACTCTGGTGGGTCTCATCACCAAGGGCGACGAGACTCAATACAGGTTGGAGGTCGACCATCTGACCACGTGGTGCAGGGACAACAACCTCCTGCTGAACGTCAGGAAGACCAAAGAGATTGTTGTTGACTTCCGGAGAGGTCACACCCAACACCTGCCACTGACCATCGACGGTGCTGTGGTGGAGAGAGCGAGCAGCACCAAATTCCTGGGGGTGCACATCAGTGAAGACCTCTCCTGGACCACCAACACTGCATCACTGGCGAAGAGAGCTCAGCGCCGCCTGTACTTCCTGCGGAAACTCAGGCGAGCAAGTGCTCCACCAGCCATCATGACCACATTCTACCGAGGCACCATTGAGAGCATCCTCTCCAGCTGTATCGCTGTGTGGGGCGGAAGCTGCACTGAATACAACAGGAAAGCCCTGCAGCGCATAGTGAACACAGCTGGAAGGATCATTGGTGCTTCACTCCCCTCCCTGAAGGACATTTACACCACCCACCTCACCCGCAAGGCGACCAAAATTGTGAGTGATGCAAGTCACCCCGCTCACAATCTGTTTGATCTACTGCCCTCTGGGAAGAGGTACAGAAGCCTGTGCTCCCGCACTACCAGACTCACCAACAGCTTCATACACCAAGCTGTAAGGATGCTGAACTCTCTCCCTCCTCTCCCCCCTCCACCCTCAGCTACATAACATCCTGGACATTGGACCCACAATGGCCGCCTGCACTACTCCACTTGCACACTTGCACACTTGTACACTTTACAACTTGGTGTTGTTGTCCTGAAAACACAACACTTCTGCTGCTCTTACATAACTTGCACCACTATGCCACTTTCTTTATTACTTAGGTCAAACAGAACTACCCAAGCCTTTTATTGGCCTGACTTTGCACTAGTATTTTATTGACTGTCTACGCACAATTTCAACCAAATTTTGCTGCTCTTATTTTTTCATTATTATATGTGCCCTCTTATTTACTTATTTACTTACTTTTTTGTTTACTTGAATGTTATGTTTGTCTGTGGACTTAAAATTGGAAAAATATGTCTTGTCTTCACCGTGGGATAGTGAGAAACGTAATTTCGATCTCTTTGTATGTCTGGAACATGTGAAGAAATTGACAATAAAGCTGACTTTGATTTTGACTTTGACTTTGACTTACTAGAAGTAAATGTTTTTTACTTGAAGGTTGTTGCTGACGGTAGATGCAGTTCTGCATTAGGCTTATTTCCGCTATCTAAGTTCATATGTAGCCTACTGTAGGATATATTCTGAGTTGAAGGTTATCTGTGCAATTTGTTATTGTGATGAAATGCATTAAACACCACTGGGGTGTACTACGAATCTCGATTAGTGGGTTAGCGAGGTATGTTGCGCTCAAAGCCAGGCTATGCTGTGACACGAAAGTGGATCTGTTTTAGTGTCGCTATATCACCATGGTATCTTATGCTGTCAACCTGGTCGGGAGGAGGTTATGTGCTAAATTATAGCTCAAATCGTGTAATCTACCGCACACTGACCAATCAATTGTCTTAAAAACGAAGTTATCTCACTTGTAGGATTCTGTCATATATCTTACAGATGGAGCTCCGCCTCTACTAACATTTTGGATCTCGAATGTGCTTTAATAGTGCTGTGCGTGCAAATATCCCACTATGGACGTGCATACCATACAACAACTGTTGATTTATTTGATGTTATAGGTTAGACACAAAAAAAGACTGCAGTGTAGATTAAGCTATTGCTCATGAATGCGGAAGTAATTGTTTTTAAATAGAGGCGGTCTTGTGCGTCTCCACGTTTCACGATTGGCCAACGTCATCCCAACACCGAGAACGCGCACAGATCTGAGCTGAAAGCCTAGTTTAACAAATATATCACATAACTGCTATCGTAGTATCACTTAACGTATACACCTGAGTCAAGGCTTTGTCAAGCCTCGATATGTCTACATGGCCTAGATATGTCTAACGTGCTTCGTAGTATACCCCACACGAGTGACTCACTATGTTAGCAATAAAAATATGGTTGTGTTTTGATTAGAATTTCCGAGTTTATTACATGTTAACTGTAATCATGTTCCCATTAAATACGTTAATAAACTATGCTAAGGCTTCTTTAATGCTCAAACATGTATTTAGAGAACAATTTATTTGGTTTTAGTGATTAGGCCTACTTTTGTAATCAACCCAATTTAGGGGAAAATAAGCAAAAATAATCGCTATTTTATGTACAAG
Source organism: Alosa sapidissima (assembly GCF_018492685.1). Classification (NCBI taxonomy): domain Eukaryota; kingdom Metazoa; phylum Chordata; class Actinopteri; order Clupeiformes; family Clupeidae; genus Alosa; species Alosa sapidissima. The sequence continues at coordinate 22,424,531 of NC_055962.1, read as the reverse complement.
GTACAAGGTACAAGGTACAAGGAAGTTTATTGTCACATGCATATAGTTACTGGAAGTAAGAAATGCAGTGAAATTATGTCTGGTGTCAGCCTATTTGTGCAAAGTTGGGGGGGTAAAAAGTGCAGTAGAAGAGGGGTTTAGTAGATTAAGTGGCAAGGGCTGCATAAAAAAGGTGGGGGAGGATTGGGATTGGGTGGGGGGCACCAACAAGGAGCACCCAAGAGCAACAGGGGCAAGGAAAAACTCCCTTACCAAGGAAGAAACCTTGGGCAGATCCACGGCTCAAGGGGCTAAGAAAGGCTAGGCAATCAAGGACATGGGTAGATGGAGGAGAAATCAAAAATAATAAATAAAAAGTGTGCAAAAGTTATAATAAGTTATAAAGTTATAATAAAGTGTTATAATGCTGATAATGCAGCTTAGAACTCAGAATTGAGCTTGGTAAACAAAATATTCAGAATCAGCACCCTCAAATTAAGAAGGGTGGTTTACCAACTTTTCCTCAAATTTGCCGTCAGAAGTTCTCTTCTGTGAAGCTGCTCTCCCTCTAAAAGGGGGCACGTGCCTAAAAGGGGGCAGTCTCCTGGTTTCCAGTTTCATAGAAACGAGGGGTGTTAAATTTGTAGTGACTACAAAACATTAGGCCTACCAAGGCATTGCGTTGGATGTTTCTCCACTTGTTCTCTTCATGTATCTGGCAGCCATGTAGTGAAAAGGGATAGGCTACCCGTTCAAAAGGAGGCCTAAAGTTGTTTTATATTAAATAGCATCGCTATGACCCTGATGTGGAGGGCAAGAAAGTATAATAGTCTCTCTCATGTGCTCATAAATTAGGTTATTATCAGGTCACTTGCTCATGATTTGCAGGTAACTTACAAATGAGGTAGCCTATTGCTTCAATTTGCTTGCCATAATTGTAATGAAAAAATATATTACTAGTAGTAAAATATTCAAATATTTAGTGTTAACCTTACTCAGCACTGAAACCTGTCAAACGTCTTTCAAAGTCCTTCATCACATGAATCAAGATTAAAATAATTTAATTTCTGAGCACCACAAAGTCAGACCTCAGCACCTTTTTTTTAATGTAAGATTGTTCTTAGGTCACATATCAATCAAATCATAACAACTGCAATGGTAGGCCTACTGTTTTTAAAATCATGTGTAGTAGGCCTAAGTGTAAATATGTGTGTCTAAACATGCTTTAATGAGCTTACACTTTAATGAGCTGAATTTGAGCTTACAGTTCATTGACCAACCTATGTGTTTTACGTTAACTTACAAAATAGATAGCCTATAGCTTGCTTGCTGCTGGTATTTCTGTCCCTCCGAAACTGCATTTAAATGGTATGTTTAGCAGCCAGAATTTAAAAATTTCCAGGGGGAGAAATCCCCGGCCCCCCAGTAACATGACCCCCCCCCCCCCCCCGAAAAAAATTGCCTGATTGTGCCCCCCCTGAATTTTGGCTTGCATGATGCCCCTGTGTGTGTGTGTGTGTGTGTGTGTGTGTGTGTGTGTGTGTGTGTGTGTGCCATGAGTAATGTGCTCTGTGTGTGTATGTGTGTGTGTGTGTGTGTGTGTGTGAGAGAGAGAGAGTATTGTGCTGTGGTGGAGAAGTGTAAAATGACCTCTGACCTCTAGAGTCCTCTTGAGGCTCTGAACCTCCTCTATGAACTCTGCCCTCTCCACCACCAGTCTCTTTAGAACACCTAATAAACACACACACAAATACACAGCTACTCAAACGCACATATGACTAAAGTTCACACCAAACTACACAGAAACACTAACACGTATGTGACACACACAGACACATACATACAGTCGGCAACTAGTCATAATCGTAGTTACCGCCCCCAGTTGCCGTGGTTACTGTGGCTGAAAAGCCCCCGAGGGGGAAAACATTCGTTTCGATTGCATGTAATCTAATGGAGGTGCACAGGCTTGAGTACAGAAAGCACCTATAAAAATATTAAAACTTTTAGCAAACATCACTAAACGGCACAAACACGTTTCAACTGAGAGTTATCTGTGTGTCAAGGAGGTTAAGGGTAACATTAAGTTCCCTCATTTTGCTAATTCCAGTTAAACGGCCAGAACTGTCTCGAGTGTACTCATTGTAGAACTGCTTTCAATGGCCGGACTGTGTAGCTCGGTTTAGCAAGCTAACCCTTTTGCCTTAACATCACATACTCGTGGGAATAGTTTTAACAAGTAATGTGTACCAGTTGGTTATGTTACACTGACGATATAAAGTTAGCCAGTTAGCAACCTAATGATGCTACCATTGAATATAGCTTCCAGAGAAATTTGTTTGCAAACAATGGGCAATCGAGGGTGAATTAAGTTGTTAGCATACACTGGGCAGTTAAGTAAACACAATTCCTTCAAATTATTGTGTTCAGAAACAAGCAGAACTCCACCTGAATGTAAAACGAATGTATAAAGTCTAACTGTTAGCTGGTTCGCCCATTGACTTCCATTGTGTGAGATTAGCATGCTTTCCCCCTCGTGGGGGGCGGTAACCTTTCCGAACGTCTTAACCGACTGTATCTTTAGTAGCCCTTTGTAAAAGCTTTAAAACTTATCCAGACCATTTCACTTCTGCTGTGGCCCCTATGTTGTCTTTATCATGGCTATGTGTGTGTTTGTAAAACAGGGATGGTGTGCTAAACACCTTAATCTAAACTAGACTGAATGCTGAATCCTCCCAACAGTAAATATAAGTTTAGAATTAAGGACAGCACTCAGCCTTTTTAAACAGCCTTTTCAAACTGTTTTATATACTGAAGAAGGGCACCTGGGCTGAAATGTCAATGTGGAACGATTAGAAAGAACTTACATATGTGTGTGTCTGTGACATAAATTAAAGTAACAGAACGAAGCAAGTAAATGAGTCTTACCTAAGACCTCGACTACGCCGTCCTGCCCGGTGCAGATGCCCAGCACTGCCCGGTGCTGCTCCAGCAGCTGCAGGAGTGCCATGGCCACACCCTCCGTCATCATGCCCTCCATGACCCCACCACCCATCGCCATGGCACCAGTGACCACTCTCTCCGGAGGCTCACCGATGACGCTTCTGGATGCGGCCCCTGCCGGACTCCTCCCCTCTGGCCAGACAAGGGGAAGTGGACCAACCTCCGCCCGGGGAGAGGCGCTGCCCCAGTCCGTAGATGGCTCCAACGCGGCGGCAGCGGCTTCTTCAGCCAGCAGGGCATCCTCCGCCTGGCTCAGGGAGGCTGTCGCCGGGGCAACCCCAGATGCGGTCTCCGTGGGCGACGGCGGAGCGGAGAAGGAGAGGGACGGCCGGGACATCCCTGGGAGGTCCGGCGCACTGGGGGAGGAGGGAGGGGTCTGGAAGAAATCAAAGTGCGATCCTGGAACAGAGGAGAGATACGTGCTGAATGGCTAAGAAAGCGACAGGGAAAGACAGACACTACTGAGGCTATAGCACTTTAGATGGCGCTCCAACATGCAGAGCATCTGTATGCATTTTAAAACCAAACAAGGCTGGCGCCCGAGATGCTTACCTGACCTTACTGTTATTAAGAAAGCCCCGCCGGTGAACTAAAAACACTGTCAGCCCTGCTGTATACAGACAGCTTACTACTAAACAGAGGAGACCACAGCCAATAAACACACCCATTACAGCAACACAGAACACATGCCCAACCAGCAGGTAACCTAGCAGTCTTCTCTCTCTCTCTCTCCTTCACTCTCTCATACACACCTCTTCTCTCTCTCTCTCTCCTTCACTCTCTTCACTCTCTCATACTCTTCTCCCAAGCAGCCTGTGTGCCTAGCTGCTTGTCCCTTAAAGCTGCATGAGTTTGCTGAGTCATCGTTTGCCTGGGAGAGCATGAGCTACTGCAGCCAGTCTGTGAGTGGCAGAGACGATCCCTGCATCCCTCCTACTCAATACAAATACAAGTGTCTCCCCTAGCGATGTAAACACACACACAGACGCTCCGCTGGTTTAGACAAAGGGCAGGTAATATCCCATTGTGCATTGTGTAGTGCCGGCATGCCACGCAGAGACAGCTGGTAGAGTGCAGAGAGCACTTAACACGCTACAGTGAATACAGAGAGTCTCCTCTGGTCTTCTCAGCAAAATCTTGTACACAGCTTATGTGTGTGTGTGTGTGTGTGTGTGTGTTTGATAGATAGATAGAGATAGATAGATACTTTATTGATCCCCAAGGGTTTGTGTGTGTGTGTGTGTGTGTGTGTATGCTCCTGCAGTGTGTCATATTAAGCGTGTTGCTTTGAATACTAATACACATGATGTAGGTATATCACAGATATAATTATAAGTGTTAGAGTATATGAATTTGACTTTTAGTTACCTGAGGGGCCAAAGCCATCCTTTCCAGCGAAATTACCCATGAGTCCCTGCAACAAAAGTGGTAAGGTTCAACTGGGTACTTCTTGCCTGGTGCTCTGCTGTCCTAAATACATGTACAAACATGCACAAACACATAAACATACAAATATGACTCATTAAAACACTTCATAAGCTCAAGGAATTAATTAAGATGCCCGATTGGTTAATTTACAAGTTAAATAAAATACATTCCTGCCCTATTCTGCATTCTTTTCTCAGACCTCACTTAGAGACCTGCCAAAACTATAGCACGCGTTTAACAGATTGATACATAGGCTGGACACGATATCAGTGTATCTCATTATTCATGAATATATCTGAGCTTGAAACGCCTAAAGCCTAGGGGTAACAAAAATTGTAGATTGGTGTAGCAGTCTTCTGCGGTCTTTGCAGAAGAATTTCTTAACCGGGTTTACTGCGTCTCCAAGCTTTGTGAAGGCAGGTGCCATCGCAATATTCAGGATAAACTCACACTCGTCCTGAGTGCGAGGACGATAAGATCCACCTTCTTGGATTATTATTCGGGATCTATTTATAGATTTGTTATTCCAGATCATCCCAACCGCAGCGTCAAGTGTACCAATGCAGTACAGGTAATCATGCTGAAAAATGCTGCTGCCAATGGCTGTCACAGCTACCAGTCGTGATTCTAAAATGCACAAGATCCCATACTGAATTTTGGTAATGTGACGTTCGGGCTATTCAATTATCCTCCCAGTCCGAGGAAAAAACGCACATGTCTCATAGGCTACATCAATTGATCGTTTGCTCTACCGCACACCTTCAGACTTATTCTGTTCAAGTTCATTTACTCACCTCTGAAGAGGGAAGGCTTTCACTTTTCCGCCGGACGTTGTGTGAAGGCGCTCATATTCTAAGATTCTATGATGAGTCTCTCTAGTCCTGCTCTCTCCATCTATATAATATGAACAGGACAGGCAACACCTTCCACTCCCCAAAGTCAGTAACCAGCTCAGGTGACTATAACCACACGCTAGTTGGCTACAGTGGAGATCTCAGCACTCGGCATCATACGTGGACGCATGTGGTGCACACGCGCGGAAAGCCGTCCCAATTGCAGCTCTGCCTGCCCTGCACGTCAACAGACGGTAACGGCATGATATGGCTGCGCCTTTTCATCTCGCCTTCGGTGTACATGTACCAAACAGTAAATAAAATTCCTATTGACATAATCCACTCTAAAGAGCAATACAAGTCTGTGCATCATGCGGGCTTATTATTACCATTGTCAAATAGGATTCTAGGTTAGAGAAGAGATGGATGATGGGTGCAGTGGGAACATCTACTGCACATCTCATGGACAGACACCAACACAAAACGGACAAAGCTCTTAGGGCAGGATGGCATGCACAATGGATGCTGTGGTAAGATGGATGTGGAGAAAGAAAAAGGGTATAGGCTATAATTAATAAGGGACATTCAGACACGCATTTTCACTCAACATTAAGTCATATGAAGGGGCGTCGCTAGCTACATTCGGGGCTAGAGCCCAGAACTTAGAGACCTTTTTGTTCGGGGGTTTCTCCCCTCGAGAGATTTTGAAAATCGGGCTGATGAACATGCAATTTTAACCTACTTTGAGAATGAGAAGGAAGGCCAATTGTAATGACACGTCACGGCATTCTGAATATTTTGATGTTTAAAGACCGTGTAAGGAGAACGTCTCTTCTGCCAAAGTGCACCACATACAACACCCAAAATATGACATTAAAATAGCCTGTAGAATAAACATCGTCATGCACCTCTGTCAAGTGCACAGGTGTGAGCGTTCGTCTCGGGATAAACATTTGGACGTCATCCCCTTCAATTAATGGGCTATGGGCATGGGCGTAGATTTAGGGTGGGACGCTAAGGACTAGTCCTAATCAAAATTTTAAGATGACAAAATTGTCCCCACCAATATTTTAGCGAACTTATTTGTACTGCTGATCATTCCGACAGCCAGCACGACAATACAAGAAACGTCAGGGTTATCTGACACGCAGGCTACACGCATGGAGAATGCCAATGCACAGGCTACTTTGCAGTGGCAGTCAAGCGAGCAGGTGTGTCAACGACAACGGTAAGTTACCAGGGCTGTCTGCCAATACATACCCCATAAAAGGCCAAAGTAAAACATTTTGATATTGAATTTGACTGACAGAGCTGTCAATTCGGCCGCCGTGACCTAGGCTACTGGTTATAGCGCTTCGGACTTGTAACCGGAGGGTTGCCGATTCGAACCCCGACCCCTCATTACCCAAGCGCTGCTGTTGTTGCAGGCAGCTCACTGCGCCGGGATTAGTGTGTGCTTCACCTCACTGTGTGCTGAGTGTTTCACTAATTCACGGATTGGGATAAATGCAGAGATTAAAATATACTTATACTTACAATTAACCACATTATAATCAATAGGCCAAAATCATAATTGTGTATCTGTGCCGAATTTCGTAATTCAAGTCCAGTGTAGAACTGAATAAGAAAATCATAAGGCTGTATATCTTGAACTTCCAGTATGTGAGAAACTTGACTTGCCTTAATATCTCCAACCTCAAGTAGGCCTATGCAGCTAATAAGGAAATATAATTGTTATTTAATTAAACAAGGTGAACTTCTCCCCACTGTACAATGCAGAAAAGGATGCTATACAAGGAAGGGAATTCAAACACACTCAACACCTTTACCATCTATTGATGTCATTGTGGTTCATTGAGATATCTGACATTTTTTCTGTTAATTGGCTTGGATACAAAAGGACATTGTTGCCTTTGTCGGTGTCCTTATGTGAACTTGCACAGGTAACCTTGCTCATCTTTACTTGCGTACGACTTCACACCAGTGCTTCAGGGCAGCCGTGGCCTACTGGTTAGCGCTTCGGACTTTTGACCGGAGGGTTGCCGGTTCAAATCCCGATCAGTAGGCACTTGAGCAAGGCACCTAACCCCTCACTGCTCCCTGAGCGCCGCTGTTGTTGCAGGCAGCTTACTGCGCCGTGATTAGTGGGTACCTCACTGTGTGTTCACTGTGTGCTGAGTGTGTTTCACTAATTCACAGATTGGGATAAATGCAGAGACCAAATTTCCCTCACGGGATCAAAAGAGTATTTATACTTATACTTCAGACCAGAGCTGATGCTTAAGCAAAGGCCATCACTGAAAAGCTGTGAATGTCATTCAACACAGCTGTTCTCACATTAGCTGATTGCGATAAACATTAACCATTGTTGCCTAATTACCAATTATTCATCAAGTAGTAACTTTTTTAGTGTTTTTCACATAGTATTTTGCAGTATTTTTAAAATACAAAAATACACACCAATAAAGTATTTTGATACAAAATACAGAGCCATTTCCTTCAACCCAATAAAATAAACATTACAAAATACTATTTTGTATTTGAAATACATATTACATGTTTCAGAAATCTTTACATGTCTAAGTTTTGGGTTGCAATATACAGGTAGTGGGCTCTCTGTTCATTTTAATGAGTAGGCCTAAGCCTAAAGTTACAGCATTTCTATCACAATTGACCAGACTTTGACCTTTGGTCTGCTTTTAACAAAATTCTGGCTATGATTGTTCCTTGTATTGCATCATGAGCCATCACTGTGCCTATTGCATTCTACTGTTGTTAGCCTTAAGCCTAGCTCAGTCATTATGTTATACCACTTCACCCTCCATTAGAAGTGCAATGAGCTGAATTGAGCATAATAAACTGCATTTAGAATTCCAAATTCATATTTCTAGATATTTTGGTGAAAGTAACTCAAAAGTAATACAATAGTAGTGTAATGCCTTACAATTCAGATACATATTATAACGTAACAAATTATTTTGAAATGACAGTAATGAGTAATACATAATACGATTTTGAAGTAACTTGCCCAACACTGATGACAACCATTACTTTCTATGTACAGTATGAGGGTGTGTGGAGGGTCAATCAAATTCTATGATTGCCACTGATGTGAATGATCTCACAAATCACACAAACCAAATCAAGTTTTAAAAAAAATCGCAAAAGTATCGAAATTGAGATTCTTCACTTAGTATTGGTATTGAAACACTAATGTTGGTATTGTGACAACAGGAGTTGGGGATGTGTCCCCACCAAAGCTGAGACCAAACCTACGCCCTTGGCTATGGGTGCCTTGAAAGCAATGCATTTGGGTTGTGTAGGCTATCACAAACCTTTGCCCAAAGAAAAAGTTCCATTCTGTCAAAATCAAGCCCAACATGCATTGCTTGGAAGCCCCCTCAAACGAGGTCAGGTTTACCATATTTACTGCGCATGTGATTCAATAGTAAATCATGATATATTGAAACTGAGCTGATCGAAATGTCCTCCTGGGTTGCGGGAGATGATGACACACTGTGAGTTTCCACTTCTTGTCCATGCTCTGCCCTTTTTTTTCTCTAAAGAAACTTCTAATATCCATTTGTCCTTCTGTACACTTATTTAGCTAAGGCTAGTTAGTAGAAGCACGAAACAGCAATGCGTAATAGCGTAGAGGAGAATTGAAATTGCAACATTTTGCAACAAATGATTCTAAACCTTCCCAGATCACGTCAGATTTTCTTGCGCTCCTGTTAATGCACACAATGGACACAAACACATAAGTCTCTTTTACGGGGCTATTTATTTCATTTACGATTAGAGTTTTTGTTGTTGTTGGCCCATAGATCCGGGGGTATCCCCAGAGGATCCGGGGCTATAGCCCCGAATGCCCAGGTCTAACGACGCCACTGGTCATATGGAAGCCATCTTTTAAAGAACACCTATTGTGCCATCTCAGAATGTTTATTCTTGAATAAAAATAACTAATAGGAACGAATAGGATATTTGCCAGACCTCGTTACACCTATGGCAGTTAGGGCTGGTGGGGCCTGACATCAGTCAATTTAATGGCCATTTCTCTGCCTGTGAAATCAAAACTGCTTGCATGTCCATTCTTTTATAGGATATGTTTTAGTGTGACAAGGCCTGACCCTGACTAAAAAAATGCATGGAAAAAAACAAACAAACAAAAAAACAGTTTAAAATCAAATCATTCAATGAGAGGACTTACCCTCGATCAATTTCAACATTACATTGGTCAAATGAGGTCACAGCCTTTGAACTTTAAATGTGCACTGCACATTTTTTATGTAGTGTTTTATGTAAACGAGACAGGCCATGACAAAAGCTTAGGGACAGGTGTAAATTCCCATTTATTTCTAGAATTTATGTTTAATTTCATGTTTTTTAGTATATTGATGTGAAGTAGAACAACATAAATTTACATTTAAAGTTTTTTAAACAAAACAAAACAACAAAACTAAAAATAAGGAAAGAAAACATCTGTGAGCCTAATGAATTACATATCCTTACAAAACTCCTAGATAACAGTCTAGTCCGTTTGGATTATACAAATTTCATTCATTGAAACAATCCCAGGACAGGAAATGTAGCCTACGTTTGTAGTGGAATGTCCCATGACATGGTTGATTTCCTAGACGTAAGCCTACTTTGTGAAATCATTATGACCATCATTCACATCCTCCTCACACATTATTAATTTTTCAGCTTATGAGTGTTCTTTCTCTCTGCTGCACCATGTGACTCTGGATGCCAATGTTCTTTCTTTCAGCAGCTCCTGGATCCTAAACTCTGCAAAGTCAATCTCATTCCGTCTGAAGATCTAACCAGTGTGAGCGGTTTCGAATTAACTCAAATTTTCGAATTTAACTCAAGGAAACACTGATGTGGAGATTGGCGAGCCTAAAAACACACACAGTTGTTGGATCATATCATTATGATTTACTGATTTTTGGTGTATTTTTTTTTCTTTTATGACCTTGACTTCATTTCATTTTTGTCATGCCTTAAAAACCCACTTTGCTCTGGTGTATTCAGTAGTAGAAAATATGACGACTATCTTCTTTGATCCCATTTCCCACATATATATTTTTGGTTATGATCAGATAAGCTAAGAAAGGTTATGTGACTCATGCTTAATCAGAGCATGGTAATTTCCCTTCTAGACTAATAAGAGCTAGAGCCACAGTCTACAACAGTGTTTTTCAACCTTTTTTGTGCCACGGCACACTTTTGACACTTAAAATGTCCCACGGCACACTAACATCCTGTGTGAAGAAAAAATAAACATACCATAGCCTAAAATTTCAAATAATACACAGATATGGCCTTATTATGGCTTCTATGCAAGACCTGCTCAATAAAACAAGCGCCCTGTTTCATTTGTAGGTGACTATATCTAATTTAATTGTTGTTATGAACTGCATATGTGATGATTCTGTGAATACTGGATATGGGCCCCCTGTTGTACAATGCACAAATAGTGCAATCATACAATCAATGAGAGCATGTGGTTATAAATTCTTTGATGCAACAGTTGCTTTTCTGGACCAGTGAGTGACATTTGGGTAATTTTCTGCGGCACACCTGATGATCTCTCACGGCACACTAGTGTGCCCCGGCACAGTGGTTGAAAAACACTGGTCTACAAGACTAACCAGAACCGTATAATGGAACAATACTGACCCCTTGTGGTCAATTTTGGGTGATTACACTCCAGCCTCCATAGATACAGTATGTCAGTATATATATATATCCAGCCTCTAGCTCTTTTGAGCATCTAGTCTTTATTTGAAAGCTGTCTCTGAATTAGTGTTATATCTGGTCAATTTAAGGAGTCAGATAAGAGTATTAAATAGTTTTTTAAAGCCCCTTACCTGCCAAGTAGGGCTACTATGCCAAAAGCTTTAAGCATTGGTGACAGTATATTGAATTTGAAATAATTTTCCCTCAAATCTGCAGAATTGGTTAATTGGTAAATTAACACTCCTCAGATTTACCATCCCGAGCGGCCTATTCAGACACAAGGACCAAAAACTGAAATCGGCAATATCATGTCATAGCGACAGGCACAATAGAATTCATAAAACATTACAATAAAAGTAATATTGTACTAATGCAGTAATAAGTAGCCTGCATGCCACAGTGAATATGCTAGTCTAAAGACATAGATTTGAGATGGCTTTGAAAGTCCGCAAAGGATCCACAAAGGCTGATGTGATGGGACAGTGTGAATTCCAGAGCCTCAATAGAGGCACAGAATGTGCCTTCTGGTGTTGAAGTTCATGTTTGGTAGTCTGAGTAGACCTGCTGAGGAGTATTGCAGTGAGTGAGCAGAGGTGTTGTTCTCCAGGAGGTCAGTAAGGAGGAACATGTTTGGGGCCTTCGATGAGAAGCAGAATTTTAAATGGGATTTGATGCAAGAGTATGCCAGTGAAGCCAAGCTGGATGAGGTGTTATGGCTTGTGGATCTGAGTGTAATGATCCTTGATGCAGAGTTTTGGATTAATTGGGTAGGTTATTCAGGGCAGGGGGAAATGGGGGAAGTGCAGATAAAGATAAGGGCGTTGAAATACAAAACCTCTCTCAACTTTAGACATGTCTAACAGGCTACTCTTGATTGGCCATACATCAGCTTCATATGTTCATATTAGCCAATATAGAGAGGTGAAGGTCCATTATATACAAGCCATGCCTGGATAGGCTAATTAGGGCAATTAACATAAAAATTATTAAGATTAGCATAATTGGTTAAAAAGAAGCCATTTTGAGATCAGACTGAGTGAGATGCTAATGTCTGGCCTGTGCCAGACTCTTGGTGATTCTGTCCAAAAGTCATCAAGAGTGGAATTTATTCAGTAGGAATAAGGTCTACTGCTAACTTTTTTATGGCAAAAATAGGATACAAAGGTACAAATGCAATGTGACTACCCCAGGGTCACATCATGGGCTTATTAGGGTTTAGACATAGGCTGTCACAGTATTCAAAAAGCTCAAAAAATATTTTAGCATTCTGAGGGATTTCAAGAGAAACTGAAATTCAATTTAAAGTATTTTCAAATTTGGTTTGGTTTTAATAGGGTGTGTTTGTGCATTAAAAAATGCATTTTATTTATGCATTTTATATTTGTTGTGATGAGCAAAACAGAAGACATTTTTTTGTAAACATGTAGGCCTAGTAGCCTACTCAACAAGTGATATATTTACTCAGATCAACCCCAAACAACCAAAAACAGCATTATATATATAACAGACTAGATTGATAGATGATCCATATCAGGCACAGTTTATTAGCCTATCCATAATCAGGGCTGCCAACTTTTCAAAAAACCTTGGAGTGAGATTTTGGTGGGGCCAACCAAAATTTTGCTGCGGAAATTTTTGTTTGGCTCGTTCAGCATTATACCGTACAGTAAAAAAAAAGTACATTGGTTCTCAGGTGTAGGGACCAGGGTCCCAGAGTTAAATTAACATTGGTATCAAAGGGATCTAGCCTAATGCTAGGACCATGGGCGATGGAGGCATTCTGAAAGTGAGTGGGACATTTCAGTGGGGGGTATGGGGGTCCTCCCCCAGAATTTTTTTTTGGGACTAGATGCAATTTCCTGAATTCTGGTACATTTTACCAGGTTATTTATATCAATATTTGTGTCTCCTTATTTGATTTTCTTTATATTTTTACATTAATGTCACTAGAAAGCATGGCAATATAAATATATTCATTTATCTGTGTAAGTGGGATTGGCTGGAACCTGACAATATAAGAACCATGATAGTGGGATAATCTACTGAGCAATTTACAAAAATGTATGTAGGCCTACTGACAAATAGTTTACATTAGAATACATTATAATTTCGCCCCAATGAGGCTATGTAGAAATGTGTTGCAATTTCAAAAACAGAGGCATGCTTTATATCCTCGTATTCGGTACAGTTTGCTGTTTATTGTGATATTAGGTTTGCCACATGTTGTGTGAAGGGTTAGTGAGATATTACAACCGAGAGTAATGGGTGTGCACTGTGTGCAAAATGCAAATATGATTAGCCTAAATTGCACGTCGGTTCAATGATAATTTTCTCGCGAACCATTTATCACAGCAACTTGGCGCTAATATCATTGGAAAGCTTAGATTCCGCTCGTTCACATGATGTGTGATATCATGTATAGGTTTAGTTTAGTTGAACCTCATCTGCCAGGTATTTGACCTACCACGTTGACACTTCAGCGTGAAAAATACTCAAAGCATAGGCCTACCTGAAGCCGGGGGAATGCGCCTGGGATGGCTTTTGAAGTAGCATCGCAAATGAGAGAAAATTTAGAAAATTTCACAGACAGGGGGTGCTCTTGAACCCTCTCACCGTCTCTGAAAGCATAACCGTGGCTCAACAGGTAGATCTATAGGCTAAACTCATTTTTCAGGCATCTGACCGACCGGGTTGACACTTCAGCGTGAGAAATCGTGGGTGTGGCGTGTGAGTGTGTGAAACTAATCAAATGCGTGTCTCACGGCCAATGCGTGAGAGTTGGCAGCTATGCATAATTATTTTGACAGCAATGCAATTTTGTGTAGCCTACCACTTTGAACTGTGTTTATTTGATTTTGTTTATTTGATTTTGTTGGAAATGCTAAATGTATCCGGCAATAACCATGTTTTCTACTGAGGTATGTCGAAGTCGTTAATGAAGTAATTTCAGAGGAATTCTCCTCTGGGAGAGCATTTATTTCTGATGCGAACTGTTATCCAACAGGATGTGACGCCCGCTTTGCCTTCAAACCTCCAGAAGCGGGTGCAGTTCCAGCAAGACGTAGACGCTGGAGGACAAAAGTTCAGTTATTTTGTAAATTAGTGAAGGAAACATTTTAGATGAAACTGCATGCGCCCTGAAAGACTTAAACTAGTAGTGTTTTGCGATACAATCAAAAGTAAGTTATTAAATTAATGTACTTCCGTTAACAAACTACTGCTCGGGTTTCCACGTTAACGTTAGCATTCCATGATGGTTTTCCCGGTTGCTTCCGCGTATTGCGTTGTGTAGCTGTGACAAGCAACAGGTCGAAAGGCAGCTAAGTAAAGTAAGTTATTGGGGTTTGTGTTTTTGCGGTTAGTTATTGTCTGAAATGCCGTTTTAATTTCCAACCAGGCTAGCCCCAAAACTTTGTTAGCTAGGGAGCTAAGATTGTCGAACAAAACAAGCTAGATGAACGCAGTGTATGATGACGTCGACTACATCATTTGTGTGCAGCCCATAAAGTTGTCTAATTATCCAGTTAGTAAACTAAATAAGTTGAACTCTTACTTCAACATAATTACAGAACTGTGCACAGGCATACTCAGACTTAAAATGAAGTTCATTCGATGCTAATGTTTGTTGTCTGTAACCAAACTAACCTAAGAAACTGCTCTCTCTCTCTGCCTTAACAGAATGAGTTTATTCGAGATAAGTGAAAACGTTAAGCTTGCACGGGAGTATGCCTTGTTGGGAAATTACAGCTCTGCTGCTGTGTGTTATCAAGGAGTCCTCGAGCAAATCAAGAAGTACCTTTTCTCTGTTCGGGATACAGCATTGCAGCAAAAATGGCAACAGGTGATGTCCTTGATATTGGCCTTCTTCCACATATCCCGATTTGAATACATCAGTCATAGCCGTATGAGTATGACGTTGTGTGATCTTTTTTGTACAGGTTTGGCAAGAAATCAACGAAGAAAGCAAACATGTGCGTGACATCATGAATACTTTAGAGAGCTTTCAACTGGACACTGCCCCCCCGAAGCCCACTAACGCTAATCAAGATAATGATATCTGGCCAGTCCAGGTGGAGAGAAGGTTGGTGAACGATCATGCAAGCAGACAAAGCATCTCAAAAATAACTTGGGAGAAGTTTGCCTAGTTTGTATTATGACTTGAAAATGTTTGCCTAGTTTGTATTTGGCTTGATCTTTGCTGATTACTGAATATTGAGACACTTGAAAACACAACAGTATTCACACATGCCTTGTGTGCAGGATATTTGAAAATGCCTAAGAATTCTATTCTAAATGCCCTTTGGACCATCAATCCGACTTCAGAGGAGAGGACTCCCCTCAGTCTGAGAATGTTTTTGTCTGACGGAAATGCCCTCTGAAGGCTGAGTCATATGAGCAGGATTACTACTCGTGGTCCTTGTCGTTCTCTCTCTCTCTCTCTCTCTCTCTCTCTCTCTCTCTCTCTCTCTCTCTCTCTCTCTCTCTCTCTCTCTCTCTCTCTCTCTCTCTCTCTCTCGCTGTTTGATTTTTTTTGTTCTCTGTAGAGTTGATACAATTGAGAGGGAAATGATCTGGTTTGATCCCTAACAATACTTTATTACATAATTTGACCACCTTGAAGGGCATTTTGTAAGACCAGTTGAACTTCCAATTGTAATGATTGAAAGAGCAATTTTGTTGTTTTTTTTTTATTATTTATTTATTTATTTTTTTCCCCCCTCGTGCCCTAACCGCTAAAGGCCCTCCCCCTGTCCTGTGAGGAGGGCGCCAGCACCGTACAAGGACAACAAGCAGCACAACAAGCGCCTGAGTGCGGGCCCCCGGGCGCAGCACCACCAGCTACCGAGGGGGGCCAATGGCGACCGGCCCAAGGCAGCCAAAGGGAAGGAGAAGAAGGACAACGCCAAGGTCAAAGACAAAGACGACAAGGTGCTTTTAAGTGCTTTGTGTCATGTACTAGGTGCTGGTCTTCAGGACAGGTGCTAGCCTTAGGGTTGCATGGTGCTACTGTTTAAGTGTTTTTCATTTTATGTGTTTATTTTTTTTCACTTCTCAACCTTAGAGATCGATCTTTTACTGTTTGATACAATTATCCATGGACGCCATGATGCAATGGCGACTCCTGATACACACCCTCGCTCACTCAAAAGAGGGTTTTGCCCCCGTGTTGACCAAATATTACTTTGTCAGTGCAAACATCCAAAGTGACAAACCTGTTTGTCCAGTTTTGCCACCGGGAGCAGAGCTCTGTGACAGGCAAACAAATAAGCAAGCATCCTGTTTCTTTCCCTGCAGAACAAACCAATAAGCATCCTGTTCTTTTCTCCGCAGAACAAATCGGACGTCTCTGAAACGGAGGTGAAGAAGTTTGACAGGGGAGGTGAAGACAAAGATCTGGTGGACACTCTGGAAAGAGACATAATATCTCAAAACCCCAATGTTAAATGGTACAGTGCTCCACAACAGAATATACAGGGTTCCCACGGGTCATGGAATTTTTGGAATATTATGAAATTTTGGAAAGTCTATTCCAGACATGGAAAGTCAGGGAAATTTTTGGGGACAAAGTCATGGAATATCAGGGAATTTTGTTGTAGCAGTTTAAAATTTACTTGCCAAAATATATTAATACTTAATACTTAGTTCAATGAATATTTCCATTCAGAATTGTTGTGTATCTGGTTATTAGCTTTACTGCTTGCTTGAGTAGTTGTGATTAGTCTAACTTTGTTTATTCAATTTATTGTTTATTCAATTTATTAATCTTCCGCTCTTAAAAAAAGTAAAAGATTCTTGAACACTACGCGACTGTTCTGAAATCTTTGGTCTGTATAAATTGTACCCTTCATTATATAGTAGGTCATGGAAATTCAGTTTTATTTTGTCAGGGAAAAGTCATGGAATTTAAAAATGTAACTGTAAATTAAAAACGCACTAAAACGTATCTGCAGGGATGATATTGCAGACTTGGAGGAAGCTAAGAAGCTTTTAAAAGAAGCTGTTGTCCTGCCCATGTGGATGCCTGAATTTTTCAAAGGAATTAGGAGGCCATGGAAGGTACAGACCCAGCTCACGTTGATCATTTGTTAAACCCTTTCAGTAATGATGGCTAAGTAGTATATGCATGCACAACATGGTATGGTAATGGTAATGGTACCATACTTTGTCCTGTTATGTACCGTACCCCCCCGCCCCCCTCCTCTCCAAGGGAGTGCTGATGGTTGGGCCTCCAGGGACAGGCAAAACACTGCTGGCCAAAGCAGTGGCCACTGAATGCAGAACCACCTTTTTCAACGTCTCCTCGTCCACCCTCACCTCCAAGTACAGAGGGGAATCGGAGAAACTGGTGCGCCTGCTGTTTGAGATGGTAAGTGGGTAGCCTCTCTCTGTCTAACTTCCAGTTTCATCCTGTGCTACTAGTGCTGTCAGACTCTGCACTTTGGTCTGGAATATATTGCTCAAACATGATGTAGCTGTCTACGAACAAGTCAGCTTTTATAACAGTATGGTTGTAGGATTTAGTCTCTTCACTTGGACACTGTTTAATAAAGTATGAAATCAACCCTTATTATATAGTATATCAACCCTTGAATTTCCCCTTGGGGATCAATAAAGTATCTGTCTGTCTGTCTGTCTAATGACCAATATACAGTGCTGGAAACCATCCATGACAACTACTACCATGACAAATAGCTGACCAAGTGACTCCTGTGTTTTTTCCCCCCTACTCACAGGCTCGGTTCTATGCCCCCACCACCATATTTATAGATGAGATTGACTCGATATGCAGCCGTAGAGGAACGTCGGAAGAGCATGAAGCCAGCCGGAGGGTGAAGGCCGAACTCCTGGTCCAGATGGATGGTACAGAAGCTACCAATACTTGGCCATCATTTAAGGATCTTTATCTTTTAACAGAAGAGAAAAGAAAACGTTAAATGACAGATCAATTATTGTACTAATGTTACATTTTGACAGAATTAATTTATAGACACAGTTGACTTAATCATCATATACGTACAGAACACGGTGGCAGCTTTACACTAATAGAAAGGTGAGAAATTACGATACGCCTTGGTTTCGCAGGTGTTGGTGGTACTATGGAATATGACCCTTCCAAAATGGTGATGGTGCTGGCTGCAACTAACTTCCCGTGGGACATTGATGAAGCTCTTCGTCGCCGCTTGGAGAAGAGGATCTACATCCCTTTGCCCTCAGGTACAGATCTACACTGTAGTGTCTGTACACTACATGCAGTAGAACTTTTTTCGCATTGTGGTGGGGACGCAGGCACCCATAGTGGCATTTTGGATGGTCACTTGAAATCGCCACTTGTGTGTGTGTGTGTGTGTGTGAGTTTTCCACCATATTTAATTATGTAGCACACTGGCTGTTTGGCATTTTGTAGCTTTCTGAAGTGAATGCAACATTTACATCCCCTTTTGGCATTTTGTAGCTTTCCGAAATGAGTGCAACATTTACATATTACTGTATTTTTGTACTGTATTACTGTTTTTTGACCATTAGCACATATAAAGCACAAGTAACGATTAACTAAGAGTTAAATGAAAACAAAGCTGATGAATGTTAATCCAGTCCTTGCAGAGTTGCTGTGCCAAAGTTTGTACAGCAGTAAGACTGAGGATTCATTTGTGTAATTCCAATGGCATTGTTGCTTAGTCCCATGCATGAGCATCCATACATGCATGGCTTTGATCAACTTGCTAGGTTAGTAATTACGCAACATCACTTTTATGTGTGTGCCCTCAGCCAAGGGAAGAGTAGACCTGCTAAAGATCAATCTGAAGGAGCTGGAGCTTGCTAATGACGTGGACATGAGTAAGATCGCCGAGCAGATGGAGGGCTACTCCGGAGCAGATATCACTAATGTGTGCAGGTGAGGCTCTTTTTTTCCCTCATGAATAAACTGGCCCTATGTGAAGAAAGGGTAGCGTGCAGACTGGCGTGTCGCTCGGTGGTCTAAGGGGTTAGGCTGGCAGCTGTAAGATCACTGGCTCAAGTCCCAGATGATGACTTGATGTTGCATGTCGTGCCAAGACGCATCATCTGCATTGTCAGTCCACCCAGCTGTAAAATAAGTAGTATAAGTATATATACTCTTTTGATCCCACGAGGGAAATTTGGTCTCTGCATTCATCCCAATCTGTGAATTAGTGAAACACACTCAGCACACAGTGAGGTGAAGCACACACTAATCCCGGCGCAGTGAGCTGCCTGCAACAACAGCGGCGCTCGGGGAGCAGTGAGGGGTTAGGTGCCTTGCTCAAGGTTCGAACCGGCAACCCTCCGGTTACAAGTCCGAAGCACTAACCAGTAGGCCACGGCTGCCCCCAATAAAAATGGCACCATGGAAACCGGACATAAGCGCCGGTCCAATTGCCCGCCATGGCTAGGAAAGGATTAACTAACGTGAAGTAAGTGGTGTTGCGCTTTTCATTTTTCGTTTACTTTGAATTTATTCTTGCGAAATAGCTGCACCTGCAGTATAATTTATCAAGGTCTACAGTAGGGATGCACCGATCTAACTTTTTCAGTCTCGATACCGATGCCTGAGCTTTGTGTATCGGTCGATACGCGATACTGATACCATTGTTGAATAAATAAACTGTATACCTCACCATGTGGAAGAGACTAAAGGCATCAGGCTTGACTTTCCATAACTAAACATTTCTTTCCTAACACAAAATGTAACAAAATAACACTTAAGAATAAATGTAATGAATTGTTGTTATTATAAAATAAACAATTGTGCACCAGCAGCAACTTGGAGCAGCATTCAAATTCAAGTTCAGTTATTACCAAATAATAAATCTAAGAAGCAAACATAAAACACACAAATACATACAATATTTTTCTCCCACCAAAAAACAGCTTTGTGCAGATAAAAATCCCATGCTAGTGATGTACATTGAAATGGCTTACACCACTAATCACTCGCTAAACCCCTCTATTTACCAATAGTGGTGCAGTCCGGTTTCCCCACGAGGACCTAGGGAGTTCACACAGAGTTTGAATGGTGGTGAATAAATGGTATACGGAGTTGTACGTTTTTAAATAATAAATGAGAAGTATTTCACAGCCAGTGTGAAAGTTTGCATTTCTTGATACCAGCCAAAGTGTATACAGATAAGAGATGAAATGACAATGTATTTGGTTTGAGTATTTTGTATTGCACATCATGCATTTCATGTATTGCCTAAAAATGCACGAAGATTGTAATTAATCTATGGCACACGGTGGTTAAAAACATCATGAATAGTAAACCAGAAATATGAAGCCTAGTAATGACAATGATGTAGCCTAATGACAAACACCAAAAGTAGTAGTGGCAGGAAATGGCTAGTTGCGCGCTGTGTGCGTGCATGCCACGGCTCAGTCCAAGAAATTGAAGTAAATAGATCGGCCCATGGATCTGCTAAATTTTCCGATCCCCAATCCAGCTATTTTGTCAATATCGGGGCTGATATCCGATCTGAATATCGGATCGGTGCAGTAAGTATACAGGTTCCCCACTACTAATGTGATTCAGAACTGTAAAAAAGTGTGTTCCCTCTGCAACCAGGGATGCGTCACTGATGGCCATGAGGCGCCGGATCGAAGGCCTGACGCCCGAGGAGATCAGGAACATCTCCCGCGACGAGATGCACATGCCCACTACCATGGAGGACTTCGAGGCGGCGCTCAGGAAGGTCTCCAAGTCTGTTTCGGTGTCCGACCTGGAGAAGTACGAGAAGTGGATTGCAGAGTTCGGGTCCTGCTAGTGGAATAGAAAGGGAGGCTCCTTTGTTGTGAAAACTGATCAGCCGCAAGTTAAAGGGGTTAGAGTGAACATGTCTCTAAGGGTTATGGGATTTACTCTACTCCCAACATACTACGTGAAGTTGAAAATACAGACTGGAAAGTCCTGTTCCATTGACAGACAAGACACTAAAGGTGATGCTATTTCTTTCATGGACTCATGGGCACTCATTGCCAGCATTGAAGAGTCTGTATTCTGATTTTGCTCTCCAGTAGTTTTTCAATTATTGTTTTTGGCCAGATGTTTTGTGCAGCTGATCACCGAGTGAAAACACTATTCGCAGCACTGCCATGTCAATGTTGAATACGTGGACACATTGCACTTCGACCCAATCATGTGATAAGCTATATGAAGTGTTGTTGAGACTTGAGGGACGATAAGACAAAAATGTCCTTACCTTGACCAATGAGACCTCTTCTTTGGACAATGGGGAGCTATGCACATTCCATTATTATTCATTGGTTGATTTTGTCCGACACTGACCACAGAGCTAAGAGTCGTTATCTCTAACGTAGGAGCTCTTAACCAGCAAGGATGTTCTGCCAAAGCACTTGACAGCCAGCGGTCCACGACCTTTGGTTTTTATGCAGTGATATCGGGCTCAGTCAGTGCTTCAACTGCCTGATGATGGGTCTTCACTGTTGTGTGCACTAGATATTTTAAGCACCATTTGTCTTATATCATATAACGGAGCATTATTGTGAAGATGTGGACAATCATGATAAACTGAATTTGAATAAATTTAAACTTTGTAGAAGGAAACACACATTAGGGTTTTCTTTTTTATAAGTGCTGATACAGACAAGCGACACCATAAGAACAGGTCATCGTATTTTGGTAAACAATAGCAATTTATTTTATTGTACAGAGTTCAAGGTTGTGAAGTGTCATTAACCTTTTATATGGAGAACACCAAAAAACATGCTAACATGCTTTCGTGGCATACATAAATACATTTATGGGTAAAGTAAACAAGGCACCATAGAAGCACGAATGAATCAGTCTGCTTATGGTTGTGAGTGGGATGACTTTACCCAGCACGTTCTTAAGGGGACTGGGCAGAAGAGCAGGTGCTATAAACTGCTGGATTTTGCACAATATTAAGCAGTGCCATTCACTGTCTGAAATCTATTGCAAAATAGAAAAGGGAATAGACACACCTCTGCCAAGGCCATTAGTTCACTCATGACAAAAAAAAATAAATACCCTCTCACAAAGTTAAAGTAAGTTTCGTGAAAATCGGTCTCAACATCTTTGTGTAATGTCCACTGACAGGAGAGCAAATGACAGAAGAGGTAATGAAAACACCCCCCCCTCCCTTGGAGGAGGTAATAATTAGGTTCATTGTTAAAACCAACACTGATACCAGTAATGCAATAAGCAGACATAACCTACAACAAAGATTCTAGAGCGCTCTGCTGTGTAGTCTTTGACCTGGAGCCTTCTATACATCATTGGTCGATGCTGTGATTGCAGTGAGTAAGTGCTCCATTGGATAGCTTGCGGTTCATACGCCAGCGAGATGCAACTACTGCGATAATTACTTCTTTGTACATGTACAGCCACTGTTTTTTTTTAAAGGAAAAAAAAACCCATCCAGTACGTAACAGACAACAAAAAAAATAAAGCAGCAGACATAACAGTAGTCTGAGTAAGAGCCCCTTTTAAGCTTTAGCATTGAAAAAAAAAAAAAAAAAAGTATTTAACAATCCCTCACATTTCCTTACACCTCACACAATGCAAAAGGTTTTGGAATCAAGATGATTCATAGCTTTAAATTATGAACTAAACTAAGCCTTTTTTTGTTTTATTTACAGCAGAAATGTGACAATTGGTGATAACTAGCATCACCATGTAAAATGCTTCTCATGATTTCGAAATAGACATGCACACATCTCATTACGGTTACTTCTCATACCACCATGAATCTTGTTACAGAATAATTCCTAGGAATTGGGAATTCAGCAATGCATGTTAAAAACACAAATATACAGTGGAGAAAATAAGTATTGAACACGTCAACATTTTTTTTAGTAAGTATACTTCCAGAGAGGCTATTCGCATAACATTTTCTACAGACATTAGTATTAACTTGGGTAATCCACACATATTAATGTCCCTAAGTAGAGTTATGAGTAAAAAAGTGGAATGGCACAGGGAAAAAGTATTGAACACACTAAGAAAAAACAGTACACAAAGGCAAGGAACGAGCTGGAATCTATACATAGTTAGAGAGTAATTATCCCTCCTATCTGTGCAAATTAATGTAAGCTGGGTTAGTACACATTGATGAGCTATAAAAAGGTTTTTCGTTACCAAGTTGTCACACAAGAAACATGTCATGATGGGTAAAAGCAAAGAGCTCTTCCAAGACCTTTGCAAAATTATTGTTGCAAAACATATCAATGGAACTGGTTACAGATGCATTTCGAAACTTCAGAATCATCCAGTAAGCAGTATTGGAGCCATTATCTGCAAGTGGAAGGAACATCATTGCATCATCAATCGGCCATGCACAGGATCTCCTCACAAGATTTCTGACCAGGACGTCAGAAGAATAGTCAGAAGTGTAGCCTAAGAACCAAGGACCACTCCAGAAAGGCTTGGAGGCAGCAGGTTCAATTGTTATAGAGAAAATCATAGGTAATGCACTCCACCGCCATGGCCTCTATGCAGGCTCACCCCACATGACTATTACTGAAGAAAAACATGTCGAAGCTCATTGAAAGTTTGCTACACAACATTTGGACAAGCCTATGAAATACTAAGAGAATGTATTCTGGTCAGGTGAGAGCAAAATGTAACTCTTTGGATGTCATACTACACACCATATTTGGAGGAGAAATGGCACTGTGCATCACCCTAAAAATACCATACCAACAGTGAAGTTTGGAGGTGGAGCCATCACGGTGTGGGGCTGTTTTTCATCTCATGGTACTGGCAGACTTCATACAGTTGAAGAAATGATGAATAAAGCCATTTTTTCTGGGAGAATCTTGCCATCCACCAGAACAATGAGGATGAGACATGGCTAGACCTTCCAGCAGGACAATGATCCAAAGCATTCAGCAAAGGAAACTCTCAATTGGTTTCAGAGAAAGGAAATTCAGGCCCTGACTTAAATCCAATTAAACAGTTTTGGAAGTTACCTAAAGATCAGGATTTACAAGAGGGACCCCTGGAATCTTCAATATTAAAAGACTATCTGTTTAAAAGAATGGGCCGAAATCACACCTGAATACTGCGACTGATTAGTTTCGTCATAGAGGAAATGCCTTGAAGCTCTCATTAAATAAAGGGTTTAACAAATTTCAGTAGGCGTGTTCAATACTTTTTTCCTGTGGCATTCCACTTTTTTACTCATAACTCTACTTATGAACATTAATGTTTGGATTTTTTATATGTGTGGATTACCTAAGTTAATACTAATGTCTGGTGAAAATCTCATACAAATAGCCTCACTGGAAGTATACTTACTGAAAAAAATGTTGACGTGTTCAATATTTATTTTCCCCGCTGTATCAAGTTAAAGGTGGGGGAACCAGATTTAGCCATTTCATGGCTAAGATGCGACTCTAGTTCACTAAAAGAACGGTATTCAATACTTATTTATCAGCTGTAACTATAAACGACATCGATCTTAGCAGGTGCGGAAAGGTAACAATCATTAGATACATCCCATCCTTCTTAAAATTTACAAAGTGTTTTAAATAGGTTATTTTGAGTGTTATATTATCATTCCAAGTCGTCATAACAAAGGACCACAATTCCTGGTAACAAAATCAATGAGGAAAATGTTGATCTATACATGTGTTTTTTAAAGTGCTACAACAAAGTCATTGGTTTCCCTTAGCTCTGCGTTTCCCCATCCTGTTGCCGAACTCCAAGCCGTGTATGAGAGAGAAAGAATGGACTTAGCCTTGGCTCAATCTCTTTGAGTTCAGCCAAGTATGGTTTGGAAAAGACCCCAAACCATGCAGAGCTGTGGTGTTGGCCAACAGAATTGGGAAACGCTGGCTTACCCGAACGAATGCCGCTTGGCCCCATGGGCAGATCCACAGCTGTCCCTATGCCTGCTGTTTCTCTTGGTCTCCGGCTCCATTCCCCTCGCCCTCTCCCTCCTCCTCCTCCAGCTCTACTTCAATGTTCTCTAGCAGGGTGCACTTCTCATCCTCGGGCATCAGTGTGGCAGGATTCAGATGGAACACCCCCCTAAAGTCACGCACAAAAGAAGAAATAAGTCAGGAATGTTTGGCTTATCCTCACACAGAAAATAAAATTCATACAAATATCATTAGCCATAAGCTTGATTATAATATTGACTACTGAACCAATATCAACAGTGATGGTATTCTGTACTTGTTCGCTCACAACGCGTCAGCCATAATGGTCTTTATGTGTTTCACCGTTTTGTGAAAATGACCCCGATTAAGGCGCAAGCCGAAACGTTGGTCAAATAAAATTACTGCATATTGAAGTTCTGAGTGTGCCACGACACTTCTTCTAAATTCAAGTCTTATTTACCATCGTGAGCACCTCACAAGGTGTGCGTTTACCATCATCAAACAAATAGGTGACCATTACAACACACAGCCCTGAGTCCTGACTGCTAAATATTCCTTGCTCCCCTTTCGCACCAGAAAATAGTGGTAGGTGGAAAACCTCCACCTTCTTCTTCCCCTTTGACTAGTACTTATGATGATGGGGTCATAAGACGTTTGACTTGTTTATGACACGTTCATGACAGTGTTATGTCACTCTTATGTCGATACTGTCAAGTAAAGTGTAACCAAAACTCTCATCCCTAGTATTAGTATTGACAATGCAGTAGTAATTTTTAGCTAAGGTCTCCTCTGCACTGTAGCTTGAATGTTACTCTCTTCTGTAAGTCGATTTGAATAAAAGTATCTGCTAAATGTAAATGTAAAACCACACTGTGATGAACAAGACGGACAGACAGACAGAGGGACTCACGGGTGCTCGCAGGTGGGGAAGATCAGGTCCAGGACACGCACGATGACTGCCGAGCCCACCACGCCCACCACCACCACCCACATGACCAGGAAGAAGACGGGCAGGGACTCGGCCCAGAAGCGCCGCAGACGCTCTCGCAGTTGCTCCACCCACTCACACATGGCCTGGGGACATAAACAGACACAAAGCATGACTTGGCAGAAACAAGAAAGGATGACTGGGCATAAATAAACCAGCAGAGGATGATTACGCACAGCAAATTTGCAGAGGAAATGCGGTTATGAAAAGCAAATGCATTATTGGACAAGCATGATGAGAATGAAGCAAGAGGGTTCATAAGACAACAAATGAGTAGGCAAACACTTCAACTGAATATAGATTATTCATCCCCAGAGGGAAATTATTAATATAATACAATATATATTTAATTATGAATATAATAATAATTAAAAATCATTTTATTTAATTTATTTATTCCAATACATTTACAGTTCATATATGAACATGCTGTTACCAGTGATGTTCAAAGGTAGTGTTGCATGTGTGCAAAGGAGGAAGTGAGTATTATATTATGGTTATGGTATCCAGCACATGCTTTTGACCAAAGCGACTTTGAAAAGCTTACATTATACGAGGACATGGACGCCCGGAGAGATGACTCTGGCAGCAGGTAATCGGATATAGCCTCCTTTTCCTCACTGTCATACAGCAGGTCAGGGTCCATGCGCAGTGGGGTCTCGGGGAGCTTGCCCGGGGCGGCGGTCTCCTCCTGGGTGGTCTCGGCGTGCTTAAACGGATAGTGGCTAGTGGTGTGCAGCACGACCTGGTCCTCCACTGAGGAGGGGTGGGGTGATCATGAGCAGATAGACACATGCTTCAACAGTATGGTATTGCTAACTATTATAGGTATGAGAGAGGGGGGTGATGAGAGTTCATTCTTATTCTGCATGTAAAGATCTATGTGGAATCCTTTTATTTTTAATCTGGTACAATATTAGTAATAGGTATGCCTGAGAAATTACTCCAAAAGGCTATATTATCAAAACATTGTCTCTGAAATTCACACACACTTGCTTAAGCTGAAATGACTATCTTGAAAGCTGACTTTCTCAATGAATGACAGGAGTAGTGTGCTGCTCACCTTTCTTATTAATGGGAGGATTAGTCAAGACAATATCATTTTCTCTTGATATCCAGAAGAGTTTGTTCTTGGACATTGGGTATATGCTGATGAACTGTGTCAGGGACTCAACATTTTCATTCACCATTAGTTTTACTTCACACACATCTTGCTGTTGAACCTGCATAAATGTCATAGAATAAAATGACAGTGAAGATGCATTGCAGCACAAAACAAAATTAAACTAAATCTAAAAAAAAAAAATTAAAAAAAAATCAGTAAACACAATTATCAACAGTCTTAATATGTCTTCAACTGTGCTGCTGAACTTTCCAGTTACTTATTTTCTGCTCCTCGTCAACAGACATCACTATTTTTATTATGGAAGACAATGTAGGTCCGTGTAACGATTATCAGTTCAGATACCATCTTTCAGCGGTGATTTCCCAAGGGCATGTTAGGTATATGCCACATTTCTATATTAATAAACCGTATATTCGGTAGAATCTTACCCCTTTCCCTTCTAACTCGATGACTTCCTCATTGAGCACCAAAACCAACACATCTTCCCCACCATCACTCCTCAGATGCAACTGGTCCACAAGGACCCGCATTACACAGGACGTGTAAAGACCCGAGGCATTCGTGGTGCGGCTATTGTTGCTGTCCACTGATAGAGAAATAGAAACAATGTCAAGATTGCCGTAGCTGTCTATGCCACGACATAAAGGCAGTTAGACCAAGTAGGCTACATGACAAATGAGGTTAACATTACTTACAAAGTAAAGCTTGACAGGGTAGCCTAGTTACATCCGACGCCACAGGAATTTCGTTAATGTAACTCTGGTTGGCTACGAAAGTAAAGTTCAAACTAATCTGGAAAGAAAACAGCTCAGATTAGTTTAGATACACTGTGTAAAGTTTATACAGCCACAGTACATCCCAATAAGATTGCGACGACACCGATTATATGGCGATGGCGCGTCATACTTACTTGTAGATTTTGGGTACTTTCATTGTGCTCACCAGCTGTTGTAACGTTGAGCAAAATATGTTCCTGTTAGACAAACAATAGCATGTTCAACGTTAAGTTCTTTACATCAATTGTTGTTTGTTATAAACCTAGCTGACATTGGCTAGGGACTGTGCTAATTAATGGCTAAAGTAAGCGTTAGCTGTCTACCTGACAAAATCCTTGATAAATCAGCATGACTCTCAAATGACACTTGTTTGACTCATACATTTGTGTTATTCTCTATGTTACATGTAATTAAACGCGTTACATAATCGATGTGTAGATGGCAATGACCTGCATGCATTATCTTGCTCGCTAGCTGGCTAACGTTACGTTACCGCTATCTTCCAACAATAACGTTACCGCTGGCTGGCTACCGTCGAGCTAACGTTAATGCGAATGAGACTTCAGAGTAACACACTCACGCTAACATAACAGTGCTACGATATTTTACGAATCTCTTACCGAATTGAATTGTGTAAGAGCTCCTTTGGTCAAATACGACAATGAAAGTAAAAAGAAAACTGATGTTATTTGGGGCGCCATCTTGATTCTAAGTTGTTGCGTGCCTTCAACGCACTCTAGTGCGTGTTCACGTGGGTCGTGTGTTCTGCCCATGGAGGGTTCTGCCAGAGCAGTGTCAGTTAGATGGTCAGAGTACCGGTAGGTAGCCTACATAATTTGATTCGGCCTACATTTGTTTACAGTAGTTTGTGCAAACCAGCTGCACACAATTTCTTGATCTGTCGCTTGTTTAAGCTGTTTATGATTGGCATGCTAACTATGTTAAATAACTATTCATCGTCACTGTTCAACCATTTCACACTGGTCATAATTGTTTTAATATTATGCGCAGTTTGACGGTTTATTTTCGGGTGCGACCAAATAAATAAAAAAATGCAATGTGTTTAGCCCAAAATTAACTTCCTTCGAGGTGTGCTGACTGCGCTTTTGTTATGGCATGCTGGCATGGAAATTCTGATGAGGGCATGTGGTTGCAAGGTTTTAAGTCTACAATTAAATGTGTAAAGTCAGTATAGCCTACCCAGTTGTATATGTTGTTTAGATTTCATGCCCAAGGGAGTAAACCCATGTTTTGTTCAGAAGGTTTAATGCCCAGGGAGTTCAATTATATGCCTTGCTTTCCTTCGTTGCTTAAGTGGATCCTTTGGCTTGGCTTACTTTCCTTTTGCCAAATAGGTAGATATTAGTGTATACACAAAAATACAATTGTCATGCTGTCAGCCAGCTGCAAGCATTATGTCTGGATGTGTATTCAAACACTGTGTAGCCTACTTAAAGCCCAACTCTTTTGTGTCACTTATACTGTAAATAATATAAGCTGTCTGAATAATGTATTTTTAATTTGTAATATATGGTCCCCATCGCCTCAAAATTTGGTAGATATTGTTATTTAGTTGAATAAAACAGTTTCACAGAATGCCTTTAGATTTCATATGTGTGGTAGGCCGTAGAACATACACTTATCAATGAACTAAGAAACTGTGGGGGGCATTGTATTTAAGAACAGGAAATTGCATTTGTCAGAGAATGGGGCTGTAAATTGTTTATCAGCAAGTTTCTCACGTCCCTCTAAACAGAGAGACAATCTATTACCATTTATACCAGTTCCTTGTCAGTGTCAAATGTTGTTTTTTTAACCAAGATAAAAATCTCAGCCCATTGTTCCAAATAAAGCCAGGACAGACCTGGGTTGGCTCTCACTTGGTTGAGCTATTTAAGCGCTGAGGTTCTGAAGACCCTCAGGAAGGCTGCATCCTGTTCGTGCCTAATGGGAAAGACTTCTCATGATGTGGGTGTACTGGTTATTCACTAGTATTGTTGCCTTTCATATTAGCTGTATACGCAGTCATGTGTGCCCAAAGAAATGTGTGTGTGAGCATACAAAGTCAATGCAGTGTTTCAGAATACAAGCTGTACCCACTGGTATCTCATCGGATGTGACTAAACTGAATTTGGCCTACAACCATATCAAGGAGATTAAGGTACTGTTAACTCTGCATAATACAGTTTCAGGATAGTAAAGGTTTTTTACATGTATCATATATGTGCTATATTAATTGTTTGTATCATGCATTTCGTACTGTGTGAAGTTTTTAAGTGCTCAAACTATAACAGCTATGAGGTAGCATTTCATGCTTTGCATTTCATTGTAAGAGTGGCTTTCATTTGGAGTCCTTATGGTTGATTATAGGTTATGACACTGTCAGTAACTTATTAAAAGTTTACTATACGTTTACAACATGCAGTGCACAGTTAATTATTTGTTTCTCATGTTTCATGTGTCTCTCAGGATACTCTTAATGACTCAATAACTCATTAACAATTGTATATTACCTTTTTAATCATTTTTAAATTTCTGTGTGTACTTCCTTTTTTTGAGAGATAATAAATGCTTATGTTGACATGTCTTTTCTGATATGGGGTGATTCTTCTCAGGGTAGAGACTTCATAGGCCTGTCAGACCTGCAGGAGGTGGGCCTCTCGTCCTGTGGTGTGGAACAAGTGGAGGTCAACACCTTCCAGGCACAGCCCTCTTTACGGGTTCTGGACCTGCAGAAGAACAAGCTCCGCCACGTGCCCCGTGGTCTCCCGTCCAGCCTAGAGGTCCTGCGTGTGGGCCACAATCACATCCATGCCCTGCAGGGGGCTGCCTTCGAGGGGCTCCATCGTTTACGAGTGCTGGACCTCCAGAGCAACATGATCACCGCCCTCCGAGCCAACAGCCTCTCCGCCCTGGTGAAACTTGAGTGCTTGTATCTGGATGGAAACCTCATTGAGGTGGTCAACGGCGCCCTCCGGCTACCACAGCTGAACCTGCTGAGCGTGGCCAGCAACCGCATCTCCTCCTTGTCCTCTGCGTTCTTCGCCTCCCTGCAGTCGCTCAGAACTCTCCAGCTGTCAGGGAACCTCCTGACGCGGGTGCCCCACGACCTCCCCAGGGCACTACTCCACCTTGGCCTGGACCGCAACCAGATCCGGGCCCTCCGGAACCGGGACATGGCCCATCTGAGGAACCTCACGGTGCTCTCGGTCTCGGCCAACAAGGTTTCGTCCGTTGACGGGGGCCTCCGCCTGCCCAACCTGACCTCACTGGAGCTGTCGGGAAACCAGCTAAAGGTGCTGCCCAGCAGGCTTGCCCCTAAGCTGGAGACGCTCGACTGCAGGCAGAACGCCTTGCAGGAGGTCACCTATCAGCACCTGTCTGGGATGCGACACCTGAAACATCTATTTCTGGAGAACAACACCATTAGGCATTTTGAGGCCAATGCTCTGAAGAACTGCCTCCAACTTACAAACCTAGCCTTGGAACAGAACCTCCTCACCAGTATTCCAGAAGGGTAGGAAAAACATCTGACATTTATATTTTAATAAGTATCTTGTGATCTGTTGCAAAATGTAACCCTGAGAGCTTTTAACTAATTTTCAATTTACTGTTACATATTTATTGCGTACACAAATACGCCAATTTTCATAATAGAAATAACTAGGTAACTAAAAGTGAATGGAACATATCGATGCATATCAGGCATACAAAGATGAATTATGTCTCTTCATGAACTAAAATCCTGTTCCCCATTTCTGCCACTATTCAGCCTCCCTGACACATTAGTTCGTCTGGACCTGAAGCAGAATCGCATCTCCACCATCCGGGAACAGGAGATGAAAACTTTGAAGCGTCTGCAGGTCTTGAACCTGCGGAACAACAGACTGTCCTCCCTCAGCCTGAGATTGGTGGCTCACCTGCCCCGCCTGCAGAGGATGTTCCTGGGAGGAAACCCCTGGAACTGCACCTGCGAGCTGGTCCGTGTGAAGCATGCGCTGATGGTGCGGCAAGTGGACATCGGGGAGGAGCTGTGCGTGGAACCTGCACCAACACTAGGGGAACACTGGCGGGTATCTCTTCTGGAGCAACACAGATGTGAAGAGGATACTGTGGAAGATGCAGAGGACTCTGACCCAGAGGAACAGACAGAGAATGAGGAGTATTATGACTACGATGTGTGACCTCAGTATCAACTTGCTGATTATTCTGTGGTTATGCCTATGCATTAAGTTTCAGCCAGCATGTTTCTGTGAGCAACATAGATGAATGAGATAGGAAAATCAGTGTAATGTCTTTAAAAAGTGCAATTTGGTTATGAACCTATAAAATGTGTTGATGAATTGATACGTGTCTGAATAAAAATGTTTAAATTCCATTTTCATTATGTAGGCTGGCATCTCGTGACCATATTATCTGCATTGTACCGTATGCAGTTTTCTCGCTTTTTGCTTGTAGGTTTCACTGCAGAGCTTCCCCTACAGCTTCAGAGTATATATTTTACAATACTCATCAATCGGTCAGTCTGCCGTTTCCTCTTCCCTGTTCCTCAGACAATGGTTTACTCGCTTTCTGCTTCTTTTCGCTGGCTCTGCCATAACGAATGTCTGACACACTCCATCGCTACCTTGTTCTAGGCAGGTGTAATGCAGTAAAACAATTTGTTACAACGAGCGCGAGACTTTCTGTCTCTGAGGCCGGTGGGCCCCCGACTCCCCAGTTCAAAGTTGCAAGGCTGGTTTTTCCGCTCAAGCGAGACAGCCACCATTCCAGAGCCGCACCATTCACCCCAGAAAAAGTCATATAACCATTCCAATGACTCCAAAGCTGTTAAGTTAAGGTAAATTAAGCTAACAAAAGAAATGTGCATAGTCACCCTTTAAAGGCACCCAGAAGGTCCCCCAGTTGAGAGGCGTAGTAATAAACTAACTATGCCTCTTTTGCAACAAAGTAGGCCTGTTGAACATAACTCTGATACAATATGCACCGACAGCAGTCTGTAGAAAAAACTAGATGTACCGCAGAGCGGTACAAAATATGACCGCCGCCCAGTCCAGCACATTTTTTCCACAAAAATAAATCACTAACTGTCTCACTAAATTGCATTATCCACACTCAATTCTCACTGGTATCTGCTAGACAACAAGTACCAAAACATGATTAGTTCATAGATTTCACATGTAAAATTCATTTTATACAACCCCACCCCCATCTTGCCTGTTCATAATTCTGAGAAATTCTTGAATTGTGTGCATGTGTGCGTGTACATGTTTATGTTTATGTGTGTGTGTGTGTGTGTGTGTGTGTGTGTGTGTGTGCGTGCTTGCTTGTGTGTTTGCCTGCGTATGTGTGTTTGTGCATGTGCATGCATGCGTACATATGTCTACTGTGTGAGTATGTGTCATACGTATGATTACTGTGAATGTATGTGTGTGAGTGTGTATCTGTTTATGCACATGTGTGCACATGGAATGGGTTAACATGACCCCTGGAGGCAAACATACTGAAAAAATTGGTCATCCTAGGCCCTACGGTTCTCAAGATATTCACAGAAAACTGTGTCTGCCCTACCCTCCTTTCGGGGGTCCAGTACAGCGGGGGGGCTACAGATCAAAACAAAAAACGATGGTTCCATGCTATCCATGTGGGGTTACATGCCCACCAAGTTTCGTGTACCCCGGTCTTTCAGTGTCCCGGGAATCCTTGTTGGTGTACGGTCACTAAATGTACACATAAATTATTTTATTGTAAGGCCCCCCATGAACGAAAGTTCACAAAACTTGGCATGCATTCGGAGGGTGTCATAATGATCCTACACTTTCAATTTCGTGCAGTTTTGACCATGTCAGCCAGAGATATTGTGATGAAAACACCTAATTTTTTGCTTTTTAATTTTTAACTAGGTGGCGCTATACATGTAATAAGTGGTAATGGGATGGGTTGACATGCCCCCTTAAAGGAGAATTCCGGTGTGATATTGACCTCAAGTGTGTTGAAACATGATACCGAGTGTGAACGTATGTCTCATAGCCCATCTCGGCTTGTCCCCTGCACTCTAAAATCTGACGCTAGTTAGCCGATGCTACCAACAGCTTTTTCAATGGTGGTGCTTCGGCATCGGGCTAGCCATGCAAATAAATCACTGTTTTATACCATTTACGAGGCTCAATGTATCTCCACACTTCATTGGTAGACTTCCGAGGGCCCTGACATTTAAAACGAGACATTGAGAACTTTGAAAAAGCACTGGTAGTTTACTTACAAGACGATTTATGCAGACAGTATCTTCACGAAGTTTAGCGTTTGCAGCCATCTTGAATTTAGTCACGATAAGTCGAGCGACGAGTAAGAATGAACAGATATGATAAGGGATCAGATTCCAAAAATAATTCAGTGGAAATGCATTGATTCCAGTTTCTTCCAGTAGCAGCAACTGGAATCCATGCATTTCCACGTAATTATTTTAGCTTTTTTTATTTTTTATTATAGCTTCACTGCGCGGTGGTCATAATTATTATGTCAAAAAACTGTTAAGGGTGCCTTTAAAAATGAATGTATATCTTGAACTATCCCCTAGGGGGAGACTGTCAGCTGGATTCCAAGTATCTCTTTCGTAATAAAATTGTGTTAACTGTCCAATCAGATAGCTCCATGTAATACTCATAGAGTTCAGAGTGTAAAGGTTGGGACAGAAAAAATGGCAGCCGGCAAAATGAAGTGTTGGCAGTGAGAGAGACCTCGAGAGAGATGGCATACCCGCGGTAGCTTAGTGTGTGCCTGTCGCCCGAGGATTTAGAATGCGACGGAGTAGTTATTTAAGATTATTGTATCACATCGTGGCTCTTTTTTGAAGGACTGCATTATGGCACTGGTATTCGAGTTCGTCTGGCGGCTTCTACATGCCCTTCTCCACCTCCATAGAACGCTAGTCACCTGGTTCCGAAGCCATCTCTGGAAGTGGAATGGACGGATATGGAAAAGGGCTGTAGCCGCTCTACTTGTTCCAATAGCACTGGGGTTCCCGAACCATAAGAAATTGGCACCCACGACCGGCAAACGTGTCGGTCGCCGTTTTCGCTTTGGCGCGGACGGGAAAGCGCTAGAGAAGCTACCTCTACATGTTGGCTTGTTGATAGCTGAAGAGGAACCGCGATATTCGGACATAGCTAACCTTGTTGTCTGGTGCATGGCAGTGGGGATATCATATGTTAGCGTGTACGATAATCAAGGTAAGGCTGGTTCTAGGTAATGAAGCGCATACCAATCAAGTGTGAAAAATCTATGGCTTAGTAGCCTAGCCTAGTAGTGTAACATACCATGACAGTCACGTGCACCGTCGTCAGCCATATGCTCGAATACTAAAAATTGGCCAATCTGCAACGTTAGCGTTATTCTGATCCCTGAGAAAGCCGTTGACCCTTTCTCTATTTTCAGATAGCCTGCTGTATTCAGACTGTAACATGTGTTTGGATTGTGAGTGGGGTGTGGTGAATGACACAGAATCGCATAGCATGATACTTAGCTAACAACGATTCTGTCTAAACTTTGAGCTTTCCTTCCTTAGGCTAAACCTGTTGATGTATCATCATTATTGTCTTCCACCTTATCTGGGATGAAAGTACAGTTGACTCAGTTGACTCGCTCATCGCCTCTCCCATTAGCCCCTGGCATCTTTGCGTACGTGATATCCATGGGAATAGCAAAGCTGGGACAGATTTGTGTTGAGCTACTCTTATGTCCACGTTGAGAGTGGAGAATGCTAGTGTCAAACGGAAAGGGAGTTAAAATAAAATTGGTCTGAGGACCAATGCTCTTTACTAACAATGGGTGTAGGTCTATGAGGGGGATCGCTCTTCTGGCTTTGGGGGTGTAGGAACTG
The DNA here is from genome assembly GCF_018492685.1 of Alosa sapidissima. Lineage (NCBI taxonomy): Eukaryota > Metazoa > Chordata > Actinopteri > Clupeiformes > Clupeidae > Alosa > Alosa sapidissima. The sequence continues at coordinate 22,388,893 of NC_055962.1, read as the reverse complement.
GTTCGTCTTGTGATTTCGTAATGTAATCTTGCATTTTCTGTTGTGTTAGCAACATGGTAACTAAAACATCGTATTTTAAGGGATTTCATTGTTTTCAAATTGTCCGTTGAATTACGTTATTCGCAAAGTACGGGCATGTGAAATCTTTATCTGTTCTGTCTCAATTCACCTGGTTATGTACGTTATGAATGCCAGTTTCCTCTATTCTAAGAAAAGATTGTTGTTGAATCTGAAGTCTTCCCATGTTCCGATTATTCCAGCATGTGACTGAGGACTTGTAGAATATATTTCAGGCTTGTGGTAAATTTAGTGTCATGATGGAACTGCTCATATTATTCATGGTGGGAGATGTTGAAGTCTGCAAGTCTCAGCTGAACGGTGACTGGGACGTCACGTGACCGTGCCCTCATGAGTTAATGTAAGAAACAGCTGGATGCATGGAACAGTTATAAAAGCAAAGATGACTAGATCTCGCTGACATTTCAAATAAAGTTAATGAATGAGTGGGATTAAGATATTGCAATGTAGTAGAAAAGATTTCCCTATCTGAACAGTTAGTCCTTCAGCTCTGACACAATAGAACAAATCAGTCTTTTCTTAAGGTTATGTTCAGAATATTTAACAGGTCAACATCACTTGCAGTTTGTTTTTTTTTCATCTATAAATATCGTTGTATTCTTACCATCTATTCTAATCATCTCTTTGTATTTCTCAGTCATCTTCCCTTGTTCTTATTGTCCATCACTCGTCTAACATGCATCTCTCTCTCTCAGGTGTGTTCAGGAGGAATAACTCCCGGCTGATGGAGGAGATCCTCAAACAGCAGCAGGAGCAGCTGGGGGCAGACGGCTCCAAGTACTCTGTGGAGTTTTTAAGTAATGGCAGCGACAAACAAGACCATCAAGGTGAGATCACACACTATACAGACACACACACACACACACAGAAGGCACAATAGACATATGCCCATTTGGACTATTTGTTCTCACGTTACCCAGTACTCACCACTCATTAATAATCAGTTTAGAATATCCAGCATTCCAACTGTTTCAATAAAGCATCTGATTTGGGTGAAAGGCAGAACTGAACAAAACATTAAGCAAAAGTTGCGAAATCATCTCAACACCCAGTAGAAACCGGTTTACTTATCCTCCGTTATGATTCATATGCTCCCTACAAAGGGAGAGGAAGAGACTGATGCAACCCTACTTAGTTAGGTTACACCGTAAAATCTTGATGGGATGCAAGAAAACGAGTGCAACTCCAGGTTGTACTTTGTGTGTATGTGCATGATGTATGTGTATACAGTAGTAGCCTGGGTCATTGGCTGATCTGTTCAGAATGTCTGGGTGGTGGTGTAGAAATTAAAACGATCATGTTTTTTGTAATGTGCCTTTAGTTGAATCCTAGATTATTTATACCACTTGTTTAATAAGAGCATAGAGTATATTATATAAAAGAGCATGTTTATATGGAGGATGTGGGGAAATTGTATTAGTCAGTTAAACCTTGCCTCTATGGGTTGATTAATTTCTGCCTCTTTATTTTAATATGCCTCACTTCCACTCCTAGATCTAAATTGGCACACAAGAGCTATGCCTCAAGCCAGTCAGCCTGGTGGGCACCATGCACAGAACATATGGGAGGCTAATTTTTGATGGCCTCACAGAGTTGTGTGTGTCTGTCTGTCTGTCTGTCTCTCTCTCTCTCTCTCTCTCTCTCTCTCTCTCTCTCTCTCTCTCTCTCTCTCTCTCTCTCTCTCTCTCTCTCTCTCTCTGCATGTCTGTACAAGTGGTCACCCTTCTTGTTCAAGGCATTCACTAAATATTTTGGAAATCGTTGGAATGTTTAGTTTTGTTTTGTTTGCTGGCTGGCTTGGCCACAAGTGTGTCTGCAGATGCTTGCCTGCTTGTCTTGGGTCGGTACCAAACAGCACAGCTGAGGGTCTTATTGAGATGAGATGCTTGAACTAAAATAAAATCCTGCCCCTAACCAGATGGAGGTCACATAAAACAAAATCTTACACTGTGTGTGTGTGTGTGTGTTTCACTGTGTGCTGACAGAATATTTATTCATATATTCATTCATTTAGCAGATACTTTTATCCAAAGCGACTTATATCAATTATATTACAAGGGCCTTTGTCCCTGGAGACACTTGGGGTTTAAGTGCCTTGCTCAAGGGCACAATGGTGGAAGCTGTGAATTGAACCCACAGCTTTTCAGGCTACTGAGCACTAGCCCAGGTCCTTAACCACTACACTACCACCGCCAGACAGTTTTATAGGAGTACAGGAAACCTTATTATAGTAAAAGAAAATGCTAAATAACAGTGTGTCTGTCTGTCTCCATCTCCAGATCAGTACACCAAGGCTAGACATGTCCTTGTCTGTCTGGCTGTGTTTGTGAATGTTACGGAAGTTCATTTATCCATGCTTGTCTTCAATCCAATCTATGGCTACTGTTAGTGTTGCATAGAGGTTGGTGGTGGGTCATTCCACGTCAGTTCAACCAGGGCCCACGCACTTAGGTCTCAAAAAATTCTGAAAAAATTACCAGGTGTACCTATGTTACCCAGGAGACACACTGTAAAATTACTCTTATGTAAGATCAATACTTTCCAAGATACAGCCAGTTTTACAGGGGGAGGGGGTGTCGATTTTGTCCAGCCTCTTTTTTTTTATAAAAAAAAAGTGGTTTCTACTTATCTCAGTAACAAAAATAAATCAAGAGCCTATGTTGAGTACAAATATGTCTTCTGAAGGCTTAAACATAGCCCAGCCAAAAACTCCAATAAAATTTGTATCAACTTTGAGGGACAGCTATGACCATGCAGGATTATCCAGACCAAACGTGACGATTTTGCTACATACTATTCCTATTTATGTACCAGCATGCAAAATTTGAGCCTACTACATGGTTTAGTTCTTGTGCTGTGGGCTTGTGAACTTTGACAAAAAAAAGAGCCGAACAAAATCGACACCCCCCCTCCCCCTGTAAAACTGGCTGTATCTTGGAAAGTATTGATCTTGCATAAGAGTAATTTTACAGTGTGTCTCCTGGGTAACATAGGTACACCTGGTAATTTTTTCAGAATTTTTTGAGACCTAAGTGCGTGGGCCCTGGTTGTGTTGAAGCAACAAGGTGGTGTCATGAGTCAAATCGTGTGTGTGTGTGTGTGTGTGTGAGACTGAGATATCTGTCTTTTTCACTGGAAATGGAAGAGACATTTTGACCGCATATGTAGTTATTAGTCATTGCCCTTGCTTTGGATGCAGTAGACTCTGTGGATCCAAACTGAAGTTAAAGGGTATCAGGGTTAAATGGTTTCCACTGTGAGTTGGCAGAACAGTTTTATAGGAGTCTGGGAAACCTCATTATAGTAAAAAACAAAAACGCTACAAAACTGATGGCCATAAGGTGCTCTGTCCAGGCCTAGCTATGCCAGGTTTGATTTAAAAGTGAAAAGTGGCGTCAAGTCAGTGTTTATATAATGTGGACAATTTGAGTGAAAACTTACTTTGAGCAGTGTGCTCTCAAGTAGGGCTGTGTCTCAATGAAATCATGTTGATGAAAAATTATGTGTGTGTGTGTGTGTGGGAGATATATTTCTAACTGACATTATCTGTGCTTTTACTTTTATGACCTGTGTGTGTGTGTGTGGGGGGGGGGGGGGTTGCTTGGAATAGTATAAAGGTTCATTAATTACGCGCTGGTTGTTGCGTTTTATCACAGTGCATGACTCCGGGTTGGTATCTCTCACTTGTGGCTAGTTTGTTCACGTCCTTGAAAACTGCATCTGCGTTTCCACATCCATAAAATCAGACACCTCAGTTTTGTAAATTTATTGACAATGTTAAAGGTTTTACCAGTCATAGGGCTGTTAGACTGCCACTGACTGTTAAGAGCATGAAAGTATTATACATTTGATAAACCAGGCTTTAAGAGTTGTATAAAGCCAGGGAGGATTTGCGTCCTGTCAGTATTAAAGTTTCTGTTTTGTTCTGTTCTGCTTCTGTCTCACCTTGGTGGGCTTTGTTAATGTGTGTGCTGGAGGATGTCCCAGTATTGCGTGTTGAGGCCTATTCACACCAAGAATGATGACGATAACTATAACCATAACGATAAAAGCGCTCACACTGAACAACGATAAACAAAGTCTCTCCTTGTGTTAATGAATGTGACGGCTAAAATTCGATGGGTTCTGATTGGCTATTAGCTTTTTAACGTTCTCAAAATTGCTCTGAAAGTGATCCCCAACGATATCGTTCTTCATGTCGTTATCGTTATAGTTTATGTGTGAACGTGGTCATTCATATTAATGAGAACGATATTTGTTTATAGTTATCTATCTTTGCTTCTTGTGTCTATTTGATTGTGCATGTTGATTCTCTGACTTCGTGTGACGTTTTGACAGGCAGTGGTATGTTTACTATGTTGACTGACCTGTGTGTGTTGAGTGAGACTCTGACACGTGGGTGTCTGCTGTGTGTGTCTGCAGTGTTGTCTTGCCAGGCATCGGTTGTGTGTGTGTGTGTAAGAGACATGTGTATGTTGAGACTCTTACCCGTGTGTGTGATGTGTGTTTGTCTGCAGTGTTGTCCTACAAGGTTTGTGTGTGTAAAAGAGACAGTGCATGTCTGATGTCTTTGACATGTGTGCATGTGTGTGTTGTCATGCCAGGCGTGTGTGTGTGTTGGAGCTCTTTTACGTGTACGTGTGTGTGCAGTGTTGTCATGCCAGGCGAGAGTGTGTGTGTGTGTATTGGATCTCCTTGACGTGTACGTGTGTGTGCAGTGTTGTCATGCCAGGCGTGTGTTTTGATTGTGTGTGTGTGTTGGATCTCTTTGATGTATGTGTGTGTGCAGTGTTGTCATGCCAGGCGTGTGTGTGTGTGTTGGATTTCTTTGACGTGTGTGTGTGTGTGTGTGTGTGTGCAGTGTTGTCATGCCAGGCGGTGGTGAAGGTGCTGTCTCCTGAAGACGGGCGGCAGGGCATCGTGGAAGCGGCACAGAAGCTGTGCCGGGCGGTCGAGCAAAAGGAGCGAGCCGCCAAAGACATCGATGTCACTGTGCTCGACTCGCTACTGAGAGGTGAGTTAGAACAACACGCACACACACACACACACACACACACACTGACCATCTTCACTGTCCTGTAGCGTCACATTCACAGTTTAGAGACTGACACACAGATACGAGTAGAAGGCTTCTCTTCTAGTACAGTCATCTCAATGAAGACTAGTGCACTGGGAAATAATGTATAAATCCTGAGAAGGCACCTGTATGGATACAAGGAAGCTTATTGTCACATGCATATAGTTACTGGAAGTAAGAAATGCAGTGAAATTATGTCTGGTGTCAGCCTATTTGTGCAAAGTGGGGGGGGGGGGGTAAAAAGTGCAGTAGAAGAGGGGTTTAGTAGATTAAGTGGCAAGGGCTGCATAAGAAAGGTGGGGGAGGATTGGAATTGGCAGAAAGGCTAGGCAATCAAGGACATGGGTAGATGGAGGAGAAATCAAAAATAATAAATAAAAAGTTCTATGGAGATGTGCAAAAGTTAGACGTGTGATGAAATAAGAAAATAAATAAAAGGTCTGTAGCATAGGGTGAGGGATGTAAAAGTGCTAAAAGTCTTGTAGGTGTGTGTGTGTGTGTGTGTGTGTGGGGGGGGGGGGGGGGGGGGTCATGAGTGCTGAGGAGTGAATGAGTGCAAAGTCAGTATAGTGTGAGTTCAGAGTTGGGAAATGTTTGAGAGTGCTGAGGAGTGAATGTGTGCAAAGTCAGTATAGTGTGAGTTCAGAGTTCGGATGGCCTGGGGATAAAAACTTCTCCTGAGTCTCTCAGTTCTGGCTTTGAGACTACATAGGCGTCTTCTTGATTTCAGCGGTAGGAATAATCCATTGTTAGGATGAGAAGAGTCCTTCAGAATCATTTGGGCTCTTAGGAGTACTCTTCTGGAATAGATATCTTGTAGAGCAGGGAGTTGAGTTCTTATAGTACGTTCAGCTGAGCGCACTACTCTCTGCAGAGTACTACAATCTCTAACTGTGGAGTTCCCATACCAGGTGATGATGCTACCAGTTAGAACACTCTCAACCGCTGAAGTGTAGAAGGCCTTCATGATGGATGTAGAAACTTTGAATTTCCTTAGCTGACGAGGGAAGTAGAGTCTGGACTTCTTCAGAACATATTGAGTGTTAACAGTCCATGTTAGGTCTTCAGTAATGTGGACACCAAGGTATTTAAAACTTGTGACTCTCTCTACAGGTTGCCCGCTGATCATTAGTGGGGTGTAACTGTAGTTCTGCTGCTGCCTTCTGTAATCCACTACCATTTCCTTGGTTTTATTGATATTCAGTGTCAAGCTGTTAGATTGACACCACTGTGCCACCTCATCAACCTGATCCAAGTAGAGCTGTTCATTGTTGTTACTAATCAGGCCCAAGATCACTGTGTCATCTGCAAACTTGATGATGGAAGTATGACTACTGTTGGCTTTGCAGTCATGTGTGTAGATGTTGTACAGCAGTGGACTCAAAACACAGCCTTGGGGAGCACAAGTGCTGATGGTTAATGAGTCAGATGTCAGACCCCCCACTCTAACCACTTGTGAACGGTTGGTGAGGAAGTCAAATATCCAGTGACACAGGGTGGTGTTCAGTCCTAAGGCCTTCATCTTTGTGACCAAGGTGAGAGGTACTATAGTGTTGAATGCTGAACTAAAGTCAATGAACAGCATCCTCACATAATTCCCATTCCCCTCCTCCAGGTGAGTTAAGGTGGTGTGCATGAGGTTTGAGATGGCATCCTCTGTAGACCTGTTGGCTCTGTAAGCAAATTGGAGGGGGTCGAAGGAGGCAGGGAGGGATGAGCAGATAATGTTTTTCACAAGCTTCTCAAAACCCTTCATCACTGTAGACGTCAGGGCTACTGGGCGGTAGTCATTCAGACATGATGGACTTTTGTTTTTCGGTACTGGAACAATAACAGACTGCTTGAGGCAAGTAGGAACTGTCTCTTGAGCCAATGATGTGTTAAAGATATAAGTGAACACAGGAGCTAACTGAGCAGCGCAGGATTTCAAAACCCTGTTAGAAATTCCATCCGGTCCAGCAGCTTTTCTACAATTAACCCTCCTAAAGGCATTGCTGACATCGACCTCAGAGACACAGAAAGGTGCATCCTCATTTGCTTCACATGCTTCAGCTAGTGCAGACACGTTTATCATGCAGACATAAATGACATATCTCAGGAAAGTAGGCTGTTCATATTCTGTTGTCGATCCTGTCTTGAAATGGTGTCCTTGTAATGCTGACATTGTAATGATGCCGGTTGTGAAACAGACCATTACTGCCAAAGAGGATATCCGGACTGCTCCTGCAAGGGAACAGTAGGTTTAGCCTCAGCTCCCAAGGTGAGGCCATCTAATCTCATTTTCATTCAGGCAGTGAACTGGGCAGCTGTGGCTTTCAGGACCCTGCGGTGGAAGGGACTCTGTAATCATCTCGACCCCTAAGTAGCTTGTCTCCACTCGGGTGCTTAAGTCTCTGAGTGTGGAGTCAGCCATTGCCTAGCTGCCGCCGTGCATCTTAGCAACAAAGCCAGGTTATCTCTGTTAAAGAGGGAGGAGGTCATTAGGTCAATCCTGTCCCAAGTCCTTTCACTCTTTCACCCAGTGATCCAACGCCTCTCCAAACTAACTTTTCAGACTAATGTTATGCATACTGATCGGGTGGTTTATTCACACTATTACTCTATTGCGCATACCAGACGCAACTTGGACTACATCTAGATTATGTCGGATAGAAGTGTATCCGACACACTTTTGTTACGATTCGCCCTCCCGTCCACATTCGACCATTGTATCAGCAATTTGAATCCGCTGGAGACCCGAAGTCATTTTGCTCCGCAGCCGCAGATGGTGTGTCAGTAGTGTGTTGCGGAACCATTTGAAAAGACATGACGTAAGTGTAAGAAGCTCATGTTCCCTTCCCTGATTCGTTGTGCTCATTTCACGTGATGATGGCCATGCTGCTTTTCGAAAAGTACATTTATTAATTTGACAGCCATACAGTGAATGGCAACGGATTATAGCCTATGCTACTTAAGACGCTGTAGTTATTATATAGCCTATTGTAACTGTATGTGACAAATAATCCCTCTTGATCATTAGAGGCACTGTGGACTAGGCTATGTTCTATAATGTCCATCAAATGAGGTAGGATATTTTATTTGTTTGTCGTTCGTCGACAAAGCTACCTGGCATAATATTGGGAATACCTTAAGTAAGTAAGATGGATTAGGCCTATTCCACTACATTAGCGATCAATAGGCTCATGTAAAGAAGCAATCAACACATCAAAGAAAAACGTATCTAAATATCAAAGTTGATTTTGTTGTTGCATACACTGACTAATATTAAAATAACAATAACTTCTGACAGAGTAATATGTTCGTGCAGGGCGGTCACATAAAAATCGCAATCAACTCAATTATCCTACAGATTATAATACAGTGCAATAGCCTAGCTGGCCGGGGTACATTGTAGCCTACTGCCAGCAAGTTGCAGCATGCTCACCGAAAACACGGTTGTGCAAACTATCTGTTTTTTAAGATGTAGCCTATGGACAGCAGGACTAAACCTACATGCATCCATACATAGCCTATCCTTGGAATTTTAGAAAAGCTAACTTTAAACATAATTATTAGTGTTTTGATTGTCATAGGTCGACAAAGCTACCTGACATTATAATGTGAATTCCTATAAAGTAGCATGTGAGCTGTCTATTGCACCTAGGCAGTAAACTTGGCAAACATTGCCTATTTCCCCCCAGTTTTCAGATTTTATCTGATGGTTATTTCTTCCCTTGTGCCCATACTTGGACTGCGTTTGTCATGATTTTCAAGATCCGGAATTACGACTTCTAATGCAGGTTTTTAAGGCTTCTCAAACTGATACAGTGTTTGTGGACACAGATTTGATCCGAAAATCCATGTCGAAAATGATTCGGTGTAGTGTGGCTGTAGCCTTAGACTTAGTGATGACTAAAATAAATTACACCACAATGACTGTCAGTAATGGGCCTGTTATTCATACATAAAGCAACAGTACGCTTTGGCATGCAACAAGTGAGCTAACTACCTGCAAAACTTCAGAAAGACCAACATGCACACAGCAGACATCTTAAAATGTTTATAAGATATAGTTACTTTTTTCCAGGATGTTTGCATACTGCATAGCCGGGGTAGCTTATAGCAACAGCCAGTTATTTTCTGACACTCATTTGAATATGATACGACAACCCTGCAATGTAGAAAGGCACGCCTCGAAAATGTGTCAATTCCTGTGCACTGTTGCTCTAAATACAACTCTGCTGCGTAGTTGAGGCCACCGTGTCTATTGACATTGACTGTATTGGGCTTTTTGGGACCACCTGCCCAAGATTATCAGCATGGTGGTGCATACCACAGCAGTCAGCCGTTACACAGCGAGATTCTGGTATCCACCCCCTTGGGAGTACAGTTTCCACTGAAACGAAGGAAAAAAGGTTTAAAAACGCATTACATTACCATGAGCCATTAATTCTGGACCATAGCGCTTGTTCTCTCAGAGGCTCCGAGAAGTGCTAATGAATGTGGCTGTTGAACCTGTGAGTGGCCACTCATTCATTATCACTGGTATCCTATTGCAGCCAGTGCCACCGTTTTAGTTGGAGGCGGCCAGAAAGTCTGCCGAGTACCTGGAACGCGAGTTGCACCACACCAATGAATTCATTGTTGTCTGCTCCAAAATGAACACGCTGTGAGGAGTTAGGGCCCGGGTCTGGAGTAGCGTTTCTAGGCAACCAGGATCAAACCTAATGTCCGCTGCTTGATCTGCCATGCAGCAAGAGATGCGTGGTTCTGTAGCTCAGGGTAGTAGGGGTAGGGGGGCCAGTGGCGCAATGGATAACGCGTCTGACTACGGATCAGAAGATTCTAGGTTCAACTCCTGGCTGGCTCGTTGCTTTTCTTGAATTTCCCCTTGGGGATCAATAAAGTATCTATCTATCTAGTTCACTACCCAGGGAGCAGAAATACTGATTTCATACTTGTAATGTAAAGTATGTATGTATGTATGTATGTATGTATGTTTGTTTGTGGCGTAATGATTTAAAAAAAAAAAAAATGTACACGCCTATGGCCGCAATGTTGAAGTGGAGTGCATGGCGAAAAATTCATCACTGAATTGGGTGTAAGATAACAACAAGCCTTGCGTTGTGTTTGGCGCCGGGTGCACGATAGGGCCCTTTGTTTGTTTACTATGCATTCATCCCGTAAAAGCATCATTTAATTGAATATATAATAATGGAAAAAATCCGACAAGTTTTCATATAGATTTCCGTTTCTCAAGGTCACCGAGTACTGTCAGTATGAAAAAAAAACCCCGAAGACAATCAGTTTTACCTTGCTCGAGTTGCTGCAGCCAGCAGATAATCCAACCAGGCAGCTCCAGCGCTACACTCTGGGGGCATGTCCGTGAGTCCCCATGTACATGCCCACAGAGTTTAGCTGCTGGTTTAAGCAACTTTTGGTTTTGTTTCGTACCAACAGTACTCGGTGACCTTGATAAAAAGAGATCTATGTGAAAAGTCACCGGATTTCTCCTTTAATGCTATGTATCGGGTGGGTGATGCAGATCTTAGATGCTCCCAAAGCTCACGGTTCTAACAGTTCCCTGCTCATTTGTCCGTTGTAGAGTCCAGGAACATCCCAGACCCAGACCTGGTGCTGAAGTTTGGAGCGGTGCAAAGCACCCTAGGATATCTGCCCTGGCACATCAGACTGTCAGAGTTCATGTGAGTATTTGCTGCCCGTGTGTCTCTTCATGAGTGTGTGGGTGGAATGGTAGCCAACAGGTACAGTGGCTGTGCAATGCTCCCTCCAGACAACTTAAGGCAGACAGGCAGGCGGAGTCATAAGCTAGAAATGCTAGCAACAGGCACTTGCACCCACAGGTGCATATTTGCCTTTCTGTTTTCTTGTCTCATTTATTTCTGATCCGTATGGTTATTTACATAGCGCTTTTAACTTTCCTTTTTAACCTTATTTCCATGCTCATTCTAGAGCCCCATGTCTGAACTGCCAACCTGTGTTTAGAAAGCTGTTAGTAATATGCGACAACGTGCAGACAAGTAGTGATTGTTTATTCTGTGTCTGTGGGTGTGTAGAAGCATGATTTATTATGAGAGGAAGAAACAACTGCACTCTGTGTGATTGAGCATGCATATGTAGACACACCTGTGTTTGTGTGTGTGTGTGTGTGTGTACACATGTGCATTCACGCCTCCTCTCTGCAGTGGAGTCTAGGTATGCCTGGAGGCCGTAATTACCTGAGCAGATTAATAGTTAAACGCGACTCGTCGTCACACACTTGAGTCGCATGTCACCTCCATCATTACAGCCCCTCCTGCTGCAGCAAGCCCCTCTACAGGAACGCAGAGGTGTTGAAGGTTTTAGGACTCACGATGACTGACAAACACTCGGAGGGAAATAAACAAGCGTCCACAGGAGAATCATCCATTAGTGATCTTTTGTATTTGAGTCCTCGTCGTTTTTCTATTTCTGTCTTCATCAGTAATCCTCTTAAGTCCCTCAATTCAGCACGATAATCCTCTTGAATAAGTAATAACTAATTCATTTTCTGATGTGAGGTATAAGTAGAAACTCCAGTAAATTAGCACTTAAAATTGCCACATACCACCACTAGATGGTAGTGTGGTGTTAATATTGCATTCCCAAGTTAATTCTCTGAAGCTGCACTTGTAGAGATTGGGCTGAATTTCTAGCGGTTATGTAATTCACACAACATGACACTTTATTGACGGAGCTCTCGCAGCGTAAACACAAGGGAGTCCATCATCACTACCAATATGTGATGTGATGAAATGTGTCCCCTCAATCTGTCTGATGTGATGAAAGGGGAAAAGTCCCCTCAATCTGTCAGACTTGCCTACTGCAGCTTTAAACGATTTTCTCTCTAGAAGTGATGAGAATTTCAATATATGGCTGTTATGTTCTACAACTCCCTAAGAATAAGTTAGAATTGGTATATTTTATCCATGGAGATGACAGTGATAATTCATGGTATGAAGATAAAATGAATGGTAAATATGCCTAATGGTGTGTAGCTATATTTTTTTTCTTGCAGCACACCAATGATACTAAGTGTGTGTGTGTGTGTGTGTGTGTGTGTGTGCGTGTGTGTGTTTCTCCTGCAACAGCTCCTTGCCCACCCACGCCAACATCTCCTATGAGGACTTACTGGGTGCCCTTCAGAGCTTTGCTGCCTGTGAGCAGAGGTTTGGTAAATGAACAGCGCCCCCCTGTGGGCAAGAACTGGGAAATCACATGCGGGGGGCAGCGGAGGAACTGGTGCTGGAGGAGGGACGACGAGGAGGAGGAGAAGAAGGAAGAAGAAGGTCTTGGCTTTGTGTTTCCAAACCGCTCTCTTCAAAGTTCAAAGTTTACAGTGAGAGCACAAGAGGTCCAGCGTCTATGTCCAACCCCCCCCCCCCCCCATCGCTCACCCACACAGGACTCTTCCAGGCCCCCTCTGCCTATATGGGCCAGGGGCCTTGGGGCACCTCCCTCTCTCTCTGCTAATGTTTGTTGTTTGTCTGTTTGTGAGCAGATAAGGGTGTGTGTGTGTGTGTGTGTGGTCCTCTGTCTTGCCCGACTTGCCCATGTAACTACACGGTGAACATTTTCTTGCCCTTCCCTTACATTCTGCCCCCAACGCCCCACCTTACCCCACCCTACCCCACCTTACCCCACCCTACCCCACCTTTGCTGTCCTGCAAACTCAGCAAGTCTTAAGGCGAGGAACTCAAGGCCGCATCATTTTGAAGGGACACAGTTGGACACAACTTGGTGTTTATTTGTTGTCTCCTTTTTCTATTTTCTGTCATCTCTCGCTCTCGAAGCTCTCTCCTAACCTGCCCATGGAGAGAGGGATGCAACATTGGAGAAGACGCTTGCTGTTCTCAATAGACTTTTCTGGACTCTCATCTTCTTGACTTTAGTTTCATGCTTTCTTTTTGTTTTGTGGCCTGGAGTAGTGTTTGTCAGCTGGTGACCGGAACTTCCTGAGAGGAGTTAGCAGGAGTAGCTGAGTGACCATGAGGAAGGAATCACAGAGACCCAGTAAGGGCTTCAGAAGCAGCAGTATCAGCAGCAGGGTGCATCAGCACCACACACACATTAATGGAAACTCTGTGACTGGAGAGAAAAACGTATTACAAAACCGCTGCTGATTAAGTACTTGTTTGGGGGTTTTAAATTTGTTGTGTGTGTGTGTGTGGGCACATACCCAGCAGTGACTGGGTATCACACTAATCTTGCCTAACTCCCAGGGTTGTAAATGTGAGGCATCTGAAATGATTACGCTAAGCTAGTCAGCAGATTTCCTACTTGTAATCTCTCATTCCCCCACTCTCTCTCTCTCTCTCTCTCTCTCTCTCTCCCTCCCTCCCTCTCTCCCTGCCTCTCGATTGCTGTTGCTGTCTTTGTTAAGTCTGCTGTGGCTTTGCATCGATCTGTCGTGCTGTCATTATTTCTCCGTCCAGCAATCTAAAAGGAAATGTTCTCTTGTCCATCTTTGTGATTGTATGCTAACGTTTGCAGATCTGTCAGCAGAGATTTCTCTACCGGAATTGTCTCTCTGGGCCTCTAACTCAAGTTGGAATAAAGAAAGCATGCGTGTGCAGGGTTTACACCAAACTACTGCTATTGGGCCCCATTAAAGACTTGTCAAAATTGCTGGCTAACATGGCACTGGTAAAACTAAGCGATCTGCTAATTGTCCGTGTGAATGAACAGTTAAAACAATAAAAAGTTACTGAAACAGTCAGCTCCTGCCCTTGCCCTGGCTTCTTGGCTACCCTCACTCTGCACCAAAAACCCTGGTACTTTCCATTTTGTTGTATGCGACGGCCATTTTTTGCCTTTTTATTTAGATGTCTCTCCTCATTGAGACATTTGCTGTCCCTCCAGAGGACGTTCAACATGATGCTGTAATTTAAAAGGCTGGATTAGTTTTTCTGAATATTAATTTTCACTGTGACGGGAGTGAAAAAATGCTTTTAGGAGAGCAAAAAGGTGCTCTTGCTTTAAGCAAGGCCATCTTTTCTTAGTATGCGCCTGGCTGGTATCTGCTTCGTCGTGCAAAGACACTATTGCACTGAGCAGTTCTTGCCAGGGAACATGGCCGAATTTGCAGAGTAGGAAGAATCTGCAGTCTACGTTGAAGACGTTGACTGAAAACCGAGGCTTTGATGTCTGGCTGGCAGGCGTGTGTGATGACTGCCAAACTCTAATCTATATTCACATTCAACCAACACGGCCAGTATCTTGGAGAGGGAGCGGAGCGGAGGGGGCAAGGCACAATTCAAACAGAAAGAAACATCACAAGGCCGTGGCTACACAGGGGAAGTGTGTGTGTGTGTGTGTGTGTGTGGGTGGGTGGGTGGGGGGGGGGGGGGAGGGAGCGCTATAGAGTCCATTATGAGAAACCTCATCATTATTCAGGGCCCACCGACCAGACCGTGGGGTCTTTTTTGCCTATGTGTGCTCTCCAAGGTACTGAGGTACCAGAGTCTGAGTGAACAGCACTCAGCACTCAGCCTTTAAAGTTCACTCTGATTTATGAACTGCAGTTTTAGGATTTTAAGACGTGTGCCAGGGAAGAACCTGTTTATTTGACTTTTTACAGGGGAACACTAAATGTCTTGCTTCTCCTTGTCCTACACCACGCATTCAAAGTGAAAGGCGCACTTTGCATCGACAAAAAATGCCCAGGCCTATTTCAGGAGTGTTATTTTTATGGTAATCTTGTCCCGTGTGTCTCTTTTCAAGTGCGCACCATAAACAAAGCTTTGGGACTTAGAGACGCAGAGTGCTCTTGTCACAGTTGCCATCGACCTTGATTCTTTTATCTCCTGTCGAACATTTTAAAACTTACTTTGCAGACTGAACACAAGAGGTCTGGCGGCGGGATGGATGCTAGATCACGTTTCACACACTAGTGTTGATTTCAGCATGCCTGGGTATGCCATCAATGGGGCTGCAAAGGGTTTTGATCAACTTCTTCTATTTTCCTGCTGAGTTGGAACACTTAGTGTCTTAGCAAAAATCAGAACTCCAGGGCATGTAGCTTTTGATCCAGTTTACTCTATGAAAAGCCATATACAGAAGTCATACCAACCGTGGTGGATCTGGTGTCACAAATACACCTAGTTTTATTTATTTTTTTGTAAGTAGCATCAGTTTGATTGGAGGACCACAGGATTATGTTTGTCAACCACCTGACATCCTAGGAATTTGAATCAAATGATCAATGCATTCTGCACAGTACAATGGATAGCAATGCAGTATCTTTCCACTCATTATATGGGTGGGTTTGTTCACTTTGAGAAGTGCTGATTGGCCTTTTTTTGCAGTCGCCACGGTTACTGCTCTCAGATGCCCTCTAGTGAGGGCTGGAGCAGTCAGCCTTGTGTGACATCTAGGTGGGAACATCAACCCCAATTCTGTGAAGAGATTTGCGGGATTTGTCAAGAATTACAGCAGATCACGTCGCCGGGCCACACGTAACACCCGCACAAAAGCGAAGGGATTTGCAGTGCTGTAAGCTCCTTAGGAATATTTATTAGCTCATAGCTTTTGTATGCGTGTGTAATTTATGTTCCAGACCAGACCGGGCTCAGACATGGGTGATTCGCATGTCCGCCTTTTTTGTTTTTATTTTGTGTTGAGAGGCAATGCCACCATTCCCCAGCACATGTGCATATCAGCCTCCAGTGATGCCGCTCTACTGCTGCAGGGAAGTAGGGAAGTGAAGTAACCACCTGAAGAAGAGAGATCAGAAACGGAATGATCACATTTAATAGAACTCCAAATGTTCCACCTTTTTAACAGCTGAGGTGGTTTGAACTTGCTACAAAATGATAGACTAAAACCCCATGATGTCCAAATGAAATTTGATTTCATCTTATCCTACATCACATTCAGTTTCTTGACACCTGTGATGAGGCCGGCTACTGAGCCACTGACACACTGAACTGCCATGTTGTCCATCAGGTACAAGACGCCTGTTGAACTGCCCATCTGGGCACCGCTGTGTCATGTCAGCATATCACTAACTAGTCGCGTGGTGCTCCAGCACATCTGAACCAAAGATTCTAGAGCTCTGTTCTAGAATCTTTAATCTGAACTGACACTGTCTGCTCCTTTGTGACTCCAATGATTCCAGCATTTTACCAAGGACATCCTTGAGTGGACATGGCGTCAAAACTGTAGCCTAGAGACTAAAGAGAATTTCAAATAATAACGAGCGAGAGAGACAACAAACCAGTATGTGGATGAAGAAATAGTCTAATAAATGTGATCGCAATTTTTAAAAAAAAAATTTGTGTTTGATTTGTTTATCTTTTTTTTTTTTTACTTTTTTGTGGTACTAAGGTGAGACAAAGAGGGTGACACTGTGAGGGGTCAGAGGTCATGGGTGGGTTGGGGTAGAGGGGTAATTGGGGCTGTGGTTCTTGGGGCATGTTGCATTGTGAATGTGTTTGTTTTCTGTTTTGCGCTGAAGTAACCCTGGCTACCTGTCGTTCATCTTGGTATGATTGTACATAATGTGTAAAACAAAACAACAGAACAAATGTTTTTATTGATCAATATGACATAGAAACAAAATGAACACCGTACATGTGTACCTATTTTAAATAAAACTAGACATTAAATAAATATTGTCTATTACCACAGCAAATCAACACTGGTATGTTGTTTCAATTAGATTAGCCATGTGCTAAAACATTTCAATGAATTTATTTTTGTTTTGTTTGCTGTTTATGCAACAACATGGGGTATTGTTGTTACATAAAAATGCAACAACATGATTCCAATAATATAAATTGTTTTTCAGAATGGTGGGCTTTATAGTTAACTTTACAAGAGAGCTGCTGTAGAGCAAAGCTGTAGTTAAAGGGACACCAGGCAAGCCTGATGCTTTTTCTCTACGAAACTCCCCCTCGCTCGGTCTGAAGCTCTTTTCCTTTTCTTTGCGTCTTCCGTCAAGGTTTTTCGCTGCTTCTTTGCCGGCTCTGCCATTATACACACGTTTGCAACAATCTCTAGCGTTTCGTTAGCCTGCCTCTGTGCTGTAAACTGATCCTGCTTCGGTCGGCGGGTAGGATACACCAAACTTGCAAGTGGGATATTCTTCCTACAGGCAGTAGGGGCGGGCGAGAGAGCCTTCATTTGCCCCGTAATGAATCATTTAACCATATACCGACTTACGAAGATGATTAATTAACACGAAAACGTTGCCTGGTGTCCCTTTAAATTGAGCTCCCTTATGCCAAAAGATGGCCAATATCTGAGCAAATATACAAGGGCAGGAAATGGATCAGTGGTGGATAACCCACACCCCCTCAAGATAAATGGATAAATATTGCAGAGGGGGGGGCAACATCTAGGTAAGAGATCATTTTGATCAAAAGAGCAAATCGAAACTTCCATAAATGATTCAAAGCTTTTTTAAACTGGTGGAGGACGAAGGGCAAACTTGTTTAAGCAAAAGGACAACCCAGCCACAAGGTAGCCTATCTGTGGAGGTGTATAAATGTAACTGAAGCCTTACTTTTTTTTTTTATGAGGCCTTAGCTGAGAGTTTTCTGCTTTATTGATTTGTACAGTGGGCTATTTTAAGTGCAGACACTACCAGGTCTTTATATTTATTGATCCGTTTAGTCCATTGTGTTTAGGCTGCCAGGCTGCTTGTTGTGGCTGACCACCTCTCAAGGAAGCTACTACAGCAGTGATGACACTGGACTCCGTGGTCTTTTCTCTCCTGACACAATGACTGATGCACTGTATTTTTGTTCACTGTCTTTGTCCATAGATAGGAATAGATTTGACCACTGATAACCCTTCAAACAATAGACAGTGAACTGATGATGATGTGTCACTGTGTTTTATTCAGTCTACCAAACCGGAGAGGCATTGTGGATTACAGCCTATTGGACAAGAGGCTTTGCGAACAGCTGCAGAGCGGAGATTTGACTGTTTTCTCCATCTGATTAGTCTTTGTGCTCATCAATGTCAAACGGCTTACCTTAAAGTATTGATATCCAATTGGCGATCACATTTTTTCTTGATAAAAAGGAAAAAAATGGGAGTATCTTTTCAATAACATGGCCCAACCATGTAGCCTGGCTGACACCAGAACAATTCCTCGATTGAGATATTGGTCTGGGACCTCTCAGTTCACTTTAGATTCCCAAGGGGTGAAACCAGTGGTGAAAATAAGCTCACATTTATACATTAAAGTCTTAATCCTTTCGGAGGTATACGCCAAGCACATATTTCTTCTTGTAAATGAAGGTTTTCAATGTAGTCAATTTAGTCAATAGTTTCAATGTTCAGTCAATTTAAAAGAAAACGTGTCTGTATTGTGTAATACTGACGCAATCATTGCAGTCATTGGTCGTGTTCAAACGCAGTGCCAACGGTGCGCTGACTGTCCTGGGTTTCTGGTGATTCAGTATGAGAAGATCACCAGACAGATAAATAAATTCAAATGGGCTCTAAGATTCGAAAGAACTAACACACATAATAGGCCAATCATGGACTCTCAAAAACATATTTTAAACAATACTAGTGTAGTTACCTCCCAACAATAGTAATGCAATATATGTGGTATGATTGCATTTGCAGTATATATTTAAAGATTATTCATGATGAAAATTCCATAGGGCTATTTCGGGGTAGACACTAAAAAGCTTGATCTCTGAAGTCTATTGATTTCTTTGGCAGAGGCCTATTATTCAAAGCTCCCTCTCGCCCTACCAAAAAGAATGGATGGAACCTGCTCTGAAACACACACACACACACACACACACACACGTGTCCGATAATATCAGCTGCTCCTCCTGATCATGTGTTTCCATGACAACATGGAGAAAGTGAGAGTGAAACTGAGCGAGGTGATGGTGTTGAAGCGTATCTGTATGATAGCATTTTATGAACAGCATTTTAATGAACATCCACCTGAACCCTGACTCTGACTCGCGTTACCATGTTGTGGCATGGGAACCTACTTCCACACCAACCATAGCTTTTATCGCACAGCACATGTGAGTTAACGTCATGCACAGGCATACATCAACCCAGCAGGTCCCTCAGAATTGAGTTGGAGAGATACAGTACCCTCCAGAATTATTGGCAACTAAAAGTTGTATAAAAATCGGTATAAAAAATAATCTATCGGTGATTTATTGTAATCTCACAATGAAAATGTTTTCGTTCAAATTTCTTTATGAGATTTTCCCTTTTCTCAGAATAAATTTGCTTCCCTTCAAGGGTGGATTTTCCCCCATTGTTTTCATTGTGAGAGTACAATAAATCACCAAAAGATTAATTTTTATACCTGTTTTTAGTCAACTTTACCAAAGGTGCCAATAATTCTGGAGGGTACTGTATTGCACAACAGCAACACAGAGGGTGAAGTTAATCGGCTGAATCTGATGCGCCGGAGTCCCGAAGGCATGGCCTGCTTTGGCCGAAGCGCTCAGGAATCGGGTTCATTATCCACAGGGAGTTATTGAGCCTGAGTGGGATCAATTCCACCGATTTCTCCGGACAAAGAGCGGGACGGCCAGTGGGCATGTGCTCTAATTTAGCTCCTGGGTCTCCAATATCTCAGGTCAGACCCCCGGAGAGGCTACTGTGTTATCTGCAGGTATCATAGACAACAAATGGTAGGCCTTTATCAGGTGTAGGCCATGAGGTAGAGATGTTACCCTTGTGTAGAGTACAATGCTGAGATAGAGGTGACTTGTTCCACAATTGGAACAAAGAATTTGATTTGTTGGAATAGGTCCCTCCCCAGGCATACACTGGGCCTCATTCACCAATATCTTCTTAGGAATGTTCTTACATTTGTCCTTAAAAAGGTCCTACAAAAACTCTGAGGCAGGTTTAAGAAGGTCTTAAACCTCGGAATTGTTCGCAACCTGCCACACTGAATTACTATCATACTGAATCACATTTCTTCTGAAGTTGAAAGGATGTGATAAGGGCATTCATGAGCATAAAGGCCCCTACTTCTCACCAATGTAGTTATAGTTCAACATTATAATGTTACTGTTACCATACCCTGTGTGTACAACACATATAATGTATAGGTATTGTGCTTACAGTATATGGTCCTATGATACCATCCTAAAGTCAGCCTAAAGCCTTTTTGTCATTGTGACAATGTCATGAAAATGTGACCAAGTATGCTCAACCATAGGCTTGTTCTGTCTCTTCGCTGTCACCCCAATTCTGATGCCCACGTAGCCTTGCAAGTTACATAAAGAGTTCACTCTTTGCAAGAGTTCAGACAGGGGACATCCTTTTCTTGTTGTCAAAAGATTTTTGAACCATTTTTCTTTCAACAAAATAACTCAGTGGAGAATACAGTGGAAATGCCTCATACAATTGTACAGACACATCCAGAGCATGAACTGTATTTTGCACTGAAGAAACTGAACAAGTCAATGTCAATGTCATCCTAAGTGGGCATTACCTAAAAGACGCAACGCTCCAATTTAAAACCGCCTCAATAGCTAAAATCCAGCCTGAATCATCTTTTGATTTCATCCGTCAAAGAGTTAGATTAGGCCAATATGAACAGAACCTGCTGCCTGTGGGAAGACTATCTATCCACATCATCACCGTGGGACATGTCACTGCCTTTTCCTTTCCCCTTCCACTGAAGGAGCACCCTAACTAATGAGTAAAAACTAATAACTAATAATGACTTTCTAATGAGGAGACACAGCACTCAAAGAATCCTCCACAGAAATGCATGGGGTTAGTTTGAAATGCCAATATGTGCAGTAGGCTCTACACATATCCCGCTCCTTCCTGAATGCCTCCCCATTCACTTGAATAGGAAAATAGATGCCTGATAACTGCCCAACTGCCCATTTCAAGATGGCCGCTGAGTGGGGGGACTTGCCTAAAAGGACTTTGGTTTAGCTGGTTTGTGCACATTTATGAATATATATTTATAAACAGGATGCTTTTGCCAAGAAACTACTGACAGGCTTTTACTTGTGGGGGCTCCGTCTGGTTGAGTGACAGCATCAAAAGGTATGCCCATCTTCTCAGGGCCGGCGCTAGCCATTTGGGTGCCCTAAGCACAAATGCTTGAATGTTTTTCCAACATTCACCTTACCAAGAGCCATTTCCCACTCATCATTTCATTACGTTGTGAAAGTGTCACTTGTAGCGTTACTTTTTCACTACACAATTAGATCGTTTGATCATAATTGATAACAAACGCCAAAAAAGCGTCCTGAAGTGCAAAGCAAACTAGGCTAACGTTACCTGACTATATCTCTGATGGCTAAAAGAAATAGCAAGCCCAGTTTAAGCATAATCAGAAATAGCATTGGTAGCTAGCAACCTGAGGAAGGATTGCTAGTCTTATGCACCGATTGCTAACGTTAACAGAAAACAGCAGAGTGTTGAATTGCATTCAATAATCCATATCCATATCCACAACGTAAAATAACTAGCTAGCCAGCCAGCATCAATAATTTGCAACGTAACACTTGAACATGAACATGGCTAGTAGGAGCTTACGTTACAAAGTTTATTGATGGTAGTAGTATTACCTGGCATAAGCTGACATGCATACACGCAAGGGCTACAAAACTAAAAAATATTTTGATTTAAAACATTGTCTTAAACTGCAAGTGAAGCGCAGCATCTACCCGCTGTCTCTTCTTTTTCCTTTTTTCCGCCCCCGACTCTTAGTGCCTTTTCGAGGCCATGTCTAAGGTGTCTGCCAAATTTGGGATTGAGGCATAATCGAACAGACCACTGGGAGGTGGGGGAGGGGGCACCAGAGGGAGACTGGAGAGAGGGCGCCGCACAGGAGATTCACCTTTTTGTCGACTAATTTGGTCTAGGCCTATATTAGTTTTGTATTGCTTTTGCATATGAACATGTTTTAGACATATTTTATTTGTTATTTATACTAGTAGCCTATTGTGGTGATTTTTCACGACCCAGATTTTTTGGTGCCCGCCCAGGCACTTGGTGCCCTACGCGCAGTGCGTGATGTGCGTGTGCGGAGCGTCTGCACTGCATCTTCTCCAGGGTTGGGTAGAGCGCAGATACTTGGCACCTACAGGGATTATGGGTGTGGGGGAGTGAGAGTGTGAGCGTAACAATAGACTTACTAGGAGGTGAGGGTGTGAAGAGTGGGAGAGAGAGGGGGGGGAGAGAGAGGGGGGGAGTGATGGAGAGGGAGAGAGAGAGAGAGAGATAGATGGAGAGGGAGAGAGAGATAGATGGAGAGAGAGAGGGGGGAGGGAGAGAGTGAGGGAGAGAAAGAGAGATAGATGGAGAGGGAGAGAGTGGGTGAGAGGGAAAGAGAGAGATAGATGGAGAGAGAGAGGGGGGAGTGATGGAGAGGGAGAGAGAGATAGATATAGAGAGAGAGGGGGGAGGGAGAGAGTGAGGGAGAGAAAGAGAGATAGATGGAGAGAGAGAGAGAGAGAGAGAGAGAGATAGATGGAGAGGGAGAGAGTGGGTGAGAGGGAAAGAGAGAGATAGATGGAGAGAGTGAGGGAGAGAAAGAGAGATAGATGGAGAGAGAGAGGGGGGAGTGATGGAGAGGGAGAGAGATAGATATAGAGAGAGAGGGGGGAGGGAGAGAGTGAGGGAGAGAAAGAGAGATAGATGGAGAGAGAGAGGGGGAGAGAGATAGATGAGAGAGAGGGAGAGAGTGGGGAGAGGGAAAGAGAGAGATAGATGGAGAGGGGGGGGAGGAGAATGCAAGAAAATGTGTGAGTAAGGAGGAAGCACAAGATCAAAACGTGGTGCGCATAAGTCAGTGATGTCGAGGTAAGGGCAAAGAACAGGTGGAACCTGAAATCTAATTTGAAACGTGTACATGGAAAGGGGGTTATCAGATAAGCATACCAGAGTGCTAAGAGGCATTTGATCAAAAAAAACAAAACAAATATGAGCAGTGATTTTTGTGTGTCATGCATTGTGCAGGAGTCAGCACCTCCCTGTGCTGGTGCCCTTGAATAATGGAGCACCAAACATTTCACTGCTGTCAAACATGCCCGTGTTTTATACAAAACCAAGTGCTTTATCTCTTTATTTATGGGTTTATTGTCAACCATGAAGCAGCGTGGTGCACACAGCAAGCTGTGTCACCTCACTTTCACACCAATCACAACGTCAGACATCTGAGACTCGAGAAACTCTGCTGCATGGTGCTGTCTGCGCTCGTCATACAGAAACAGACGCAAAGTGGTGTCATGTAACGGTGCGCTCTATGCCATTTCCTGCACAGCTGAAGTCTACGAGACTTGCGAGGCTATATTGGCATCAAAATTGGGTGATAGTGAGGAGACAGAACAAGCCCATGCCTGAGCATACTTGGCCACGAGCTGTTCAATATTTTCATGAACGATATGGTGTCATTTGTATCTTTTTCACAATGACAAAAAGGCCTTAGGATGGGATCAGGACCATATACTGTAAGAACAACACCAACACATTGTACATGGTTGAAATAACAGGGTAGTATGTTGAACTAAGAGGAGTGTTTATTCACAGCCTCAATTGGGCCAACACAGAGGTAGAGCTGAGTAGGTAATCTCTGAGACAACACATCAAAACATTACCTGCATGACTTCTGCACACACACTTCTGCTAAATATAGACTCTACAAAAAAAATGCCACTGACATTTGAGGCAAAATTCCATGTTTCTGGACTATACGTAGGAGTTCTGGTCAGCTTCCATGTTTCTGGACTATACGTAGGAGTTCTGGTCAGCTTCCATGTTTCTGGACTAGGTAGACGTTCTGGTCAGTTTCCATGTTTCTGGACTAGGTAGAAGTTCTGGTCAGCTTCCATTTTTCTGGACTACATTACATTACATTACATTACATTTGGCTGACGCTTTTTTAGCCAAAGCGACTAACAACAAGGTAAACAGTTTAAGTTTTAGAGCAATTCTCAACAATTTTAGGACAATTTAAAAAAACATTAGAGTACAGTAAAGAAAATAAGTGCATCAGTGAGTGCTGTTTTTAACAGTTACGTGTCAGTTTAAGACGGCTGGTGAGTGCTAGGATCAGCAAGACTTGTTGTAAGTGTTGCTATGAGAGGAGATGTTCTCTAAAGAGCTGGGTCTTCAGAAGTTTTTTGAAAATGGAGAGGGATGTCCCTGCCCTTGTAGGAACTGGCAGTGTGTTCCACCAACGAGGAACAACAGATGAGAAAAGTTTGGATTGGCCTGAGCGTACTGGTGGTAGAGCTAGACGTCGTTCGTCTGAGGAGCGCAGAACCAGAGACTACTTTGTAGGCAAGCGTTAGAGCCTTGAATTTGATGCGGGCCGCCATAGGTAGCCAGTGTAGCTGGATGAGCAGCGGGGTAACATGTGCCCTTTTGGGTTGGTTGTAGACCAGGCGTGCCGCCGCGTTCTGGATCATCTGAAGTGGTTTCACTGCGCAGGCTGGGAGACCTGTCAGGAGGGCGTTGCAGTAGTCGAGTCGTGAGATGACTATTGCCTGAACCAGAAGTTGGATAGCATCTTGAATCAAGTAGGTCCTGATTTTCCGAGAGGTTCAGCTGGAGGTGGTGTGCCTTCATCCATGTAGCTATGTCTGAGAGGCAATCCAAGATCCGTGTTGAAACCGTGGGGTCATCAGGTGGAAAGGACAGATAGAGCTGTGTGTCGTCTGCATAGCAGTGGTATGAGAAGCCATGCGAACGGATAGTCTGTCCCAAGGAGGTGGTGTAGATAGCAAAGAGAAGGGGGCCCAGCACTGAGCCCTGGGGGACCCCTGTGGTGAGATGGTGAGGTGCAGATAGCTGACCAAGCCATGATACGTTAAACGAGCATCCTGTGAGGTAAGATTCAAACCAGGAGAGAGCAGAACCGGAGATTCCCATGTTAGCAAGTATAGGTTGGAGTTCTGGTCAGCTTCCATGTTTCTGGACTAGGAGTTCTGGTCAGCTTTCATGTTTCTGGACTAGGTAGGAGTTCTGGTCAGCGTTGCTGGTTCATCTGCTAAGTCCAAGGTGTGTTTTCATCATTGGGGTATTTTATTCCCCATACTGCCGCTATACTCTTCTTCAGTCTTCTTCTCATGTGAGGGGGAAGCAATACTTCCTGTGAGGAGATCAAATGAATGAGGGATTGTATCGGGGCAAGCAGCTACCAGTAAATAACTTTAATTCATACGTTTGAAGAGGCAATCGTCATCATCAGCTTGGCTCTCTGAAGGACCGACTTAATCATGCCATTGTTACATTCCGGTCTTGAACCCAGGTCTGTGTGGTAGCCCTGGAACAATCCCCTGAACTACCAGGAACTGAGTGTGACTCAATTGAGAAAGTATAGTTAAAGAGTGTATTCCACAAAATAGGTAAAGTCCCAAAAAGCACAGAAAATCGTGTACAAAAACCCCAAAACAAAATTTCAGTTCTTAATTCCTCCAAAGAGGCAGAGACCTCAGAACAGAACAGAACAGAAAAAAAGTCCACAATCGTAACAGCCATGGTTGTCTTGACCGTTTCTGTTGGAAGCCTAGTCTGGCTTTCACCAGACCAAGCTGTCTTTTTTGATTGATCATTGGTCTGGGGAGTCCGCTATGTATTTTCTATTGCACAAGAGGCGTTTTCAAATGACTCTGTACGCAATTGGATAGTCATTCACCAAATTCCGTGGAAATGCATGGATTCCAGTTGCTTCCAGTAGCAGCAATTGGAATCCATGCATTTCCACAGAATTATTTTTGAAATCTGATCCCTTATCATACTTGTTCATTCGTACTCGTCGCTCAACTTATTGTGACTAAATTTAAGATGGCGGCGAGCGGTAAATTTCCTCAAGGTACTGTCTGTGGAAATCGACTTGTAAATAAACTACCAGTGCTTTGTGCAGTCGAGTGCAGTGAAGTTCTCAATGTCTCGTTTTAAATGTCAAGGCCCTCGGAAGTCTACCAATGAAGTATGAAGCTACTTTGAGCCTCGTAAATGGTGTAAAACAGGGATTTATTTGCATGGCTAGGCCGATGCCCAAGGCACCCCCATCGAAAAACTGTTGGTAGCATCGGCTAACTAGCGCCAGATTTCTGAGTGCAGGGGGCAAGCCGAGATGAGCTATGAGACATACGTTCACACTCGGTATCATGTTTCAACACACTTTAGGTCAATATCACACACCGGAATTCTCCTTTAAGGCCAGGGAAAGAGGTTGCCTTGAGTTTGCTGATCCAAAAGGTTTCTCTTTGGAGAAGGGTCCTTACATGGTTTCCACCTCTCACGGGTTTGGGGACAACCTCTATCACTATCATAGTTTAATGAAAAAAATTGAGATAAATTGTATCTTATGTATACAAGGAGCTAGCAATAAAAACGTACCATACTTCATTTCATCTGGGAATGGGAATGGGATCAATATAAATACTGATAACAAAACTGGACAACAGTTTTACATGTTACTTTGGAACAGCATCTAGTTCATAAGAGGCTGATACATTTCCTTGTAGGTAGATTGAAAATGTTGTAGGTTAAAAAACACACCTTAAGATTACAAAAGGCCTAGTGCTTTATTTATCCATCAGTGTAAGGACATTGTTATTTGTTCATAGTGGCATCTGATGTAGCAATTCAGGTTTCCCATGTGAATAAAACCCTTATAGCCTACAATTTGTGCAGCAATTCATTCTCTACACCAGCACGTCTTAGTTTTGGCAGATTATAGCTAGTGCTCTGTACTTAAGACACTTATACTTGCATCCCTCTGAGTCATTGAGAAGTCTTCAAAGTGATACGACTGGACATGTACAGTTGCTTGCAAGTAATCCACACAGGTTAGTGACAAGGTGAATGTATATGAAGAAAGATACAAACAGCTCTCCCCTAAATACGGCCAGGTTTTTTTCATGAGAGAATCATGATAAACTTTCATCACTGGAATGAATACAAAGGACATGCAGAGTCTGCAGCATTAGTCCTGAACATATTGCCTTTGAAATATAAGATTTCGTAGTCTAATCATTTGTATGCCAAGTTTCAAGGACTTCCGTTCATGGGGGGCCATACAATAAATTAATTTATGTGTACATTTAGTGACTGTCCACCAACAGAGTTTTCTGTGAATATCTTGAGAACCGTAGGGCCTAGGATGACCAAATTTTTGCATATGTTTGCCTCCAGGGGCCATGTTAACCCAATCCATATACACATGTGCATAAACAGATACACACGCACACACATACATTCACAGTAATCATACATATGACACATACACACACAGTAGACATATGTACGCATGCATGCACACACACAGGCACACACACACACACACACATATACACACATAAACATAAACACGTACACGCACACATGCACACAATTCAAGATTCAATTCACAATTCAAGAGCATATGCCTGCATGGCATCCAATTCGAGACTCACATTGCATCCCAATTTATTCGACAAAGAAACACCTTTTTGCACACATAACATGCAAACTCGGGTTCAGTCAGGTCAGATCAGTTCGTGTCACAGATATGGAGCGCAGAAAGGGCATTTTTCATTACTGTGTCAATGGCACTTACATTGACCATGATAACTGCTTATAACTAAAGGTAGTGAGAATGGCCAAAAATAGAGTAGCCATAGGGCTAAATAAAAAAAATGGCATTTATTTCCATAAGTCACACACCACATATTTTTCACATTTGCTCAGCCCCAGAGAATCCCTCCACCATGGCAATGATATTGCCAGATTCAGAACAGTCTGCCCTATGCACACATGTGCCAGCTTGCAGTGGTGAGATACATGTCAAAATATAAGAATTTATATAATACACTATTTGTATTATTTAAAAATCTAAATTAAATCAATGCAAGTATTAATACATGAAATAGTGGCAGATCTGGGTAGCCTAGACTCTGTTAAAAAACAATATATAGCATGTGTGTATGGCACTTACATTGACCAGGATAAATGTTTCTAAGGTAGTGAAAAAGCCCTTAAAACAGTCTAGGGTTCTAAGGGTTAATTTCTTAATTCAGAGCCATGTTACTTACAGCCAAGTCCTTGGAGTGGATATCAGAAAGAAATATAGTTTGGCCATCAGTATGAGATCAAATATATACATACAATATTTGTAGTATTTATTATTGTTCTTTGAGTTAACATCATTTGAATAAAACTGATTAAGTAAGGTGCATTATCATAATATTTTTTATTGGCATTGACCTATTTATGGAAAATATGTTGGAGTGGCCAACAAACTGACCTGTGTATCAGTGTTGATTTGCACAATTTATTGCCATTATTAAAATAGGCTATCCTAATCTTCAAAACTTTGAGTAGTTCTCAAATAGTACTTTTGATTCCCAAGTGCCACCCCAATAAAAAAGTCTGGACCCAGCTGGCCCCCCCATAAAATAATCCTGGCTACGCCCCTGACTCACCATGGTTGTTAAAGATCCCATGGCACTTATCGCAAAGAGTAGGTGGTCACACACACACACACACACACACACACAGTTGCAGTATGGAGAGCTGGACCGAGGCGCAGGGCAAGTCGAGATCGAGGCACACTTAAACTTGAAACCAGGAATCTTCAATGCGACTGCACACTACAACCACGAAACAACATCAATGACCCGACAGGGGACTGAGGGAGACAGAGGGTTTAAATACACAGGGGTTAAACAAGGCTAACAAAGCACAAGTGGACAAGAAACAAGAGACAGGTGAACACAGGGCTGGAAATCATAATTAAACTAGCAGACTAATAATGAGGAACAGGTGAGGGGCGGAGACACAGGGAACTGAGACATGGCAAGACAAACAAAGGAGCACATGGCTGACAGGAACTAAAACACAGGGACAGGAAGTAAACACAGGAGGACATGGCACAGGAGGTAAACAAAGGAGGGACAGGGAACACAGGATCGTTACACATGCACACACACGACACGCACAAACACGCACACATAAACACACATACACACACACACACACATGCACTCACACATACAAACACACCTACATACACACACACACACACACACACACACACACAAACACACAAACAAAAAAACACACAAAAAAAACTAACTTACATGCAGGCACACACACTCAATAAACACACACAGAAGCACAGCGCACATATACACAAAAACAACCACACACTCTGCACACACTCAACACACAAAAAAGGAACAAAGTAGGAAATGAACACAATTTGACAAGCATGACTTATTTTTGTGGAAAAAATGTGCTGGACTGGGCGGCGGTCTTATTTTGTATCGCTCTGCGGTACATCTAGTTATTATTTATTATTATACGGCTCTTCGCAATGCAAGTAGAATGCTCCATTGACTTGAATGGGATTTCCGAAAGTTCTAGCGGTCATTATTTCTTGGGAAAGGACCTCTGAAAACAAGAATGACCGCTGTCAATGGCAACGGAGTTTGTGCTTGGAACTTCATTCAAAAGTGAAAGCAGACGGTTGATCAGCTGTGTTCTAAAGAATGTTTGATTCAAGTTCAGCGTGTGTTGCGAACTATTTGTTTCTCAGCAAAAGCCACGACAAAACGGTAACAAATAAGTGTAAAGAGACATATCATGGAGTTTATTTTTTCGTTTTGGCAAGTAGCCGTATAATAAGCGGGATAATGTATAGAACGCCGGTCATTATGGGACAAAAAGTCCCTTCAGGGCGAAACAAGACCCCTCCGCTGGCGCGCTGACTTATTTTCCCCATAATGACCGGCGTTCTATACATTATCCCTTACTTATTGTAGGTATTTAATGTATAATGTGGCTCCCTGGGATACAAGACAAATTCCCTTGGGAGTACATCAAATGCGCCACTTAAATTAAGAATTGTGTTGTATTGCAACTTATTTAATCTAATCAGTTTAAGTAATAATTTTTCAAATATTTACCCAAATTAATTTCCAACCCAAGGACGTGCCCCTTCTCTTTTTGGACACCTAATCTGTCATTGATCTTATCAAAGCGATAAAACTTGAGCAGGCGTAATGACACGTTCTCTATATAAAGCGATTTGAATTGTAGCTGTTCACGCAGTCTCAGTGGATCTCAGGACGGACAGCATCATGAAGTTAGCCATTGTTCTGTGTGCTATGGTTGCACTCTCTGAGTGCTTGGTCAGGTAAGAGAGTTTGGTGACAATTGATGTCAGTCTAACAATTATTTTGTTATTACATACAATTGAGGCATTACAGTATTGTGGTACTCTGGACACTTTATCACACAGGAGGGAAACTTCCCGAACTTTATTATCAAAAAGTATAACAGAAACGAGTTGCTGTTTTGGCCACAACTCACGCTCAACAGGGCAATCACCATGCCAACTCTCTCTATCCAACTTCTCACACACTCGCACCTGCGCGCACACACACACACACAGGTTATCACAGTATTATTGGTACTATTAATATTACTGCTTGTATTACCATCTGTGTAAAATAAATGTGTTTATGTTTCTTTTGTCCTAGGGTGCCCCTGGTCAAGCATAAGACCATCAGGGAGGACATGGAGGAGAGGGGCGCATGGGAGGACTTTAGGAGGATATTCCCCTTCAATCCCATGGCCAAGTTTGACCAGTCTCTGACCGGAGCTGAGCAGATGACCAACGATGCTGATGTGAGTGGTTTACACAAACGATCTTAGAGCGGAGTGCTCTATAATCTTTGGTTTACACTAACTAATGTGCTCAGTATCCACAAGCCTTATAAAAGGGTGCTGTTTGCTGTTGATATGAATCAGAAAAGAACTTGACACTTGGCACACTGCTCCTCCCTTTAGAGAACGTTGTTGCTCACGCCAAAGGGTGCTTTGCCGTGTCGTTGTGGTGCCACGTCTGTGGCCTCTTAACATTAAAAGTGCACTGTCCACCTCGGCTTTTAAATCTAGTCCCAAAACCCACCAAAACCTTTTCTCTGGCCTTCCCAGTCTCCTTACCTCCCTTCTGATGCTCTATCTGTAACTCTGAGCATGTCCCCAACTGTCTTTTGGCTGTTGTTGTTGTTGTCAGTATTTTATTTTGCTGTTTGCTGTTGTAGGTCTCATACTGAATGTATAGGTTTAGTATATTTTGTTTTATTTTGTAAAGCACTTTGGTCAGTGAAAGCTGCGCTTTCTAAATACATTTGACTTACTTAGGCTACTTTACTTACAAAGTGTTCTTCATCAGCCAATGACTTTTGGTTGTGCTTGTCTTTTGATGTGTGCAATGTGCTGTCCTTCTCTCTCTCTCCCTCTCCGTGTAGCTTGCTTACTATGGAGTCATCTCCATTGGCACTCCACCTCAGTCCTTCAAGGTGGTCTTTGACACCGGCTCTGCCAATCTCTGGGTTCCCTCCGTCTACTGCAGCAGCCCTGCCTGTGGTAGGAATCGCCTTACACACTCACTCCTGCCATTGCCAGCACAACAAGTTCAAATGAAACCTTTCACATTTCTGAGTTGTAGATTAAAAATAAGTAGACATACAGTACATACATAGCCTACATCATTTAGCAAACCAGATAGGACCTATATTATCCTTATCCTACTGTGATATCAGTAAGAACAAAATGGTTTATGGTAATGGTTATATGATTTTTCTTTCAAAAGCAACTTACTAATAAAAACAAAGCAATAGTTAAAAATTAACAGTGAAACAGTTTTAAATGTTGTTAAGACTACACTAAGGAAAATAGCAATAATAAACAATAATATCAATGCAGTATCAATGATCAATAGCCTAATGAAAATAAAATGTTATTTGTTGTTAGGAAACCACCAGAAGTTTGATCCCTCCAAGTCCACTACTTTCACCAGCCTTGGAAAGGGGCTCTCTATCCAGTATGGAACTGGCTCCATGGAAGGCTCTTTGGGAACGGACAACGTTGAGGTGTGCTGATTTCATTTATACATCTGCACTGGCAGTGACAGCTATATTTATGACTGAATTTGATTTGATGTATGTTTATTTGTATTTAT
The DNA here is from genome assembly GCF_018492685.1 of Alosa sapidissima. NCBI lineage: Eukaryota > Metazoa > Chordata > Actinopteri > Clupeiformes > Clupeidae > Alosa > Alosa sapidissima. The sequence goes on along the minus strand of NC_055962.1, from coordinate 22,356,791 downwards.
GTATCTGTTTGTATATGTACAAGTTATGTTATGTTATATGTATCTATAACAATTCAAATTATCTCAAGATACTTTACTCAGACTTCAAGGCCTGAACTGTGCTGTACACAGCAGTGATATGGTCTATATCTATTGGGAATAGAAAAGTGTATGAAGAGGAGAATGGACTATATGACAGTTACTACTGTGTTACTGTGTAAGCATTGTTTGTTTGCCTCTCTGACTTTGGTGACGTCTAGGTGGGAGGTCTGACGGTGACCAAGCAAGAGTTTGGATATAGTCAGTATGAGGCAAGTTTCATGTACTACATGAAGGCTGATGGTATCCTGGGTCTGGCATACAAAAACATTGCTGTGGAGGGTATTACGCCCGTTTTCGACAACATGGTGTCAGAGGGAATTATTCATAACAACTACTTCTCAGTTTACCTGAGCAGGTAAAAAGTCTAAGGTTTATTATTGAAAGTCTCTCTAGAAACACTCTAAATAATCGATTTGTTCACTAAAACAGTATTAATATTATTTACATATTATTTATATAATATAATATAAGTATTTACATAATTTTACTAAAAAGAGTCAAACTTGCTCTTGTACAGGAGTCCTGCCACTGGAAGTGAGGTGGTCTTTGGAGGTTATGACCCTGAGCATTACAATGGCAATCTCAAGTGGATTCCCCTGTCCTCCGAGACTTACTGGCAGATCACCATGCAGAGGTACATTAGGGACCACAGGAGGCAATATTCTACTGCAATATTTCACAACACAAAAATAATATGGAATTATATACAGGAGTTCAAATCAAAAAGATAGGGAAAAACCTATGAAACACATCAGAGCGTAATTGTTGACTTTTGAGTGTAGCATAATTGCTGATCGTAGTTATCTGATGGACTTTGGGTAAATGGACTGCATTTATATACTGTATCTATATACAATGTCTTGCCTCACGTTCACCCATTCACATGCACACTCACACACCGATGACGGAGGCGGCTCAAGGGCACTTAGACAGGGTCAGGAGGAGTTGGGCTCGAACCTTCTAGTCGCTGGACGACTCCTCTACCTCCTGTCCTGAGCCACTGCTGCCGGACTTTTAATGAACATTATATCAAAATTACTCTTGGGGGATCAATCGACTTTGGCTTTGTAGTTTGTCACATATTACGTAGATACATTATCTAACTGTCAGTTTATCCGCGTAGACATATCAGAGATGCTGTCAGTCATCTATTTTACCTTACTATGTGTTCAATTCCAGCATCACCATCAATGGCAAAGTTGTTGCTTGCGCCAGCGGTTGCCAGGCTATTGTGGACACTGGAACCTCCTTGATTGTTGGCGGTGAGGTCAACAATCTCAACACCGCAGTGGGCACTTCTAACGGAGTGGTAAGGACAGAGAGTGACTTGAAACAAAACTGTTTTTTTTAAGATCTTTTTTTTTTTAGGTTTATTTGTTTTTTTTTATAACTTAACTATAAATAATGGGACATTTCAACAATGTAATTCCAATGATTTTATCAACATAGTTATGCTTTTTTTCTAAAACCATCATCACATTTTCCTAAAGCTATCATCACATCATTTTACATCACATCAACGTGTATCTTGCCATGTCCTTCTCTAGGTGGAGTGTGCTTCCATTGGAAGCCTGCCTGAGGTGACCTTCAACATCAATGGATACGCCTTCACCCTCCCCCCCTCTACTTACGTTCGTCAGGTATGGACATCTCTGTAGCGGACAAGACATAGCTGTATGGTCAGCTGTATATTACATGCATATCGGATGTCTGTTTTCTTGTTTAACTCAATGACTCAATATATTACCTCTACAGACTAGCTCTGGTTGCTACACTGGTTTCGAGAATAGCTTCAGCAATGGAGTTGGCAACGGCCTGTGGATTCTGGGAGACGTCTTCATGAGAGAGTACTACACTGTCTTCAACATGCGCGATAACTTTGTTGGCTTTGCCGCTCTTAGGTAAATACCTTCTCTAGACAAACACAGTCTTATGATCTTAGGCATGTTACATGGCAAGTCATCTTCACTTTGACTCAATCCTGTATTCATTGTAGCTGCTGTAAGTGCATGTTGTGTGTGATGTCTGTATGCTACTGAGACCCTTGAATTTCCCCATGGGGATCAATAAAGTATCTATCTATCTATCTATCTGATGTTTTCTTGTGCATGACAACCTTGTGATTTAGAAAAGTACTTAAATAAAAATTCTTGCTTCATGAGATCTAGATGGTAAAACAAGTGTGATGTAAGGAATGAAACTGATGTTTCAGTTTTATTGGTTTTATTCATGTACACGAGACGAGGCCTCAGTTTAATAAATTTGAATAAATCAGTGACTTGTGTGGTAAAACAGATCTAACTATGATATCAGTGCTAATTTCTAGTAAATGCACAAATACACCGAACCACTAGGTCTGCTACTGTTACCACAACCATATAGGTTACTACTTCAACAATCTAGGCTTATAATTTACAATCAAATACATTGCATGACAGTACACAGCCTAGAGAAAAACAATGGCACACATAATCCTTGAATTCCTGATGTAAATTGGGAAAGAATTGTTACAAACCATATAATTTTGAAATAGCTAATAGCTTTCTGGGATATTAACTAACTGGTAAGTAACCAGTAACTAACTAGGCTAAGCTTTCTTTCCTAACAATGTTTGAGCCCTGTTGTCGTAGTTTCATCTGAAAAGAAAGTGTATCTAAATCTATACCTACCAGTATATTCTCTTGTGTAAATGTATTCCCAGAGTGAAAATAGAAATTCAATTGGGAGAAACTTAATTATGAAAGGCAATTTAGTTACTCAGACTCAAACCCATTTTTTCCCTAGTTTCACTATGAGAGACAGCTCCCTCTAGTGGCTCGGCTGTGCACGTGTGTTTCCAAAACCAAACGCCTTCCAGCTACAGCAGTCTGTAACT
>NC_055962.1:22273835-22348835 GCF_018492685.1 Alosa sapidissima | reverse complement strand
GTGTACGGTATGTGTATATGTGTGTGTGGGGGGTATTCACACATTTGTGTCAAATGTAAGGGTAAAGTAAGAGAAATGGACTAGTCTTGAGTCTTCTGGTTTGATGACCTTGAACTTAAGCTCAAGGTCAGGTGCAAAAGGTTCAGTCTGAGTAATGGCACCTGGAAAAAAATCGTTGGTGTCTGAATGTTCGCTTTGAGATGGGTTCCTTTAACAGGCAACCGACTTCAAGCCAAAATGTAAAAAATTGCTCTAGCTTCTGATATATGTTCTATGATGTGACAGTTCAGCATTGATCTGTCTCATTGGTTTGCAGATTGTCTTTTGAGGTTCTGAATTTATAGTTATAAAACAGGCCTTACTCTGTCCTAGTCAGTCATTCAATCACAATGACATCAATTACCATACTTTTACATAACAATAACCAAAAGAGGAATATCTGACAGTCATTCCCACAGTCAATATCATGCTGCTCTTTCGAGCTGTTTGTCTTCTCTCGCCTTGTAAGCTGTTTGAGAAGTGTGCCATGTCCTCCCGGTAAGGGGTGAGTCCCCTCGCTAGGCAACCGCAACTCATAATGACCGGAATCTGGGCGGTCCGCAAAGAGGGGCGAAAGAGGCGGAGAAGGCCCTTTGTCCCTGGTGAGCCCGGGTCATTTGGCGAGGCCCAAAGCCAGCACTTCCTGGGTCTCCCAGTGGAATTAGTCCCCCGTCCACTTCCTGGAGCACCTGGGCTGGGTGTGCCGAACGGCTGAGCCGACGAGGCTGAGGCCGTGGCCATGTCAGCTGTGCACACAAGTATGCAGTGTTCCAGATTTACTCTTAAGTCGTATTCCCAAGACGTATATCCCAGTTACGAGCAGGAAGTTGCAATTGGAAACCTGCAGCAATTCTTACGACTTGTTACAACTGTGGTATGTCGCACTTCCGACTTCCCAGTTACCACTTACGAGGCAAATGCAGTGCTGTACCAGTTAAAGAGAGAGTGGAGTTGGATGAGAGGTCCATGCACAGTGGTTTCCTGTCACTCGGTCCAAACTCACTGAGTGTGTAATGAAAATAGTTTTGACGAAGTCAGCCATCCATACAAAGAGCTTGGGTAGCAGAAGTTACTCGTCGTAATAATGAATGCATGGACCCAGGAAGGGCCATTCTGGGATTTTTGGTTTCAGACAAAGAATTAGAATTTTTGCTGAGTCAAAACCCGTAGCACTGGGAGGATTCTCCAGACATTGGGAGCAGTTTGATTTCAAATTGCATCAGATGAGCAGAAGCGTTTGCCCTGAGTGGCCTAGAATGCGCCGTATCAGCATGCTCATCTATTTCCTGTGCATATTCACGCTATTTTCCTGTGCGTATTCACGTATATAACGAGCACAAACACACGTTTGTGGTGCCAACGGCTACATTTTAGGGAGCTTTATCCAGTCTTGTGCATTTGAGTCCAATGTGTCAAGACGCATTCATGCCACCCTTAACCCCAAGCCCTCTCACCACCCACCCAACTGCCCTGCTCATGGAATATAGAACAGTGAAGGGGAGGCGGTTGCTTTGCCTGCAGATTTCTGCCTTGGCAAAGTTATGAATTTCCCTCTCAAATATGGGCTCTTTGTCTCTGATTAATCACACTTCTGGTGTCTGGGCGCAGTCAAATATCATCACTCACTTCCCGTCGGATCCCTCGCGCATGAAAATGATTAATCAGGCAGAAGTCAAGAGCGGAAAGTGGCAATGTCATTTCACCGCCGTCCCAGACCCCCCCCCCCCCCCCCCCCCCCCCTAGCGAAGGACACCTGTGGTTATGTTTGTGCAAGTATATATCACAGAGTGCTCTGTCAAGGATCCAGTGTGTATGTGTGAGTGTGTGTGTGTGTGTGTGTGTGTGTGTGTGTGTGTGTGTGTGTGTGAGTGTGAGAGAGAGAGATTGTGAGCCTGAGTGTGTTCTGTTTGTGTGTGTGTGTGTGTGTGTGGTGTGTGTGTGTGTGTGTGTTTCTGTGTGCGATTGAGAGAGAGAAGAGTGTACATATATACACACACACACAACATTTTCTCTCATCTTCTGTGCTCTTTAAAAAAAAATCCTTTACATGTCTTTAAAGGGAAAAAATGTCACCCAGCTGTCCTACTCTGATCTGAAGCACTTCTATAAAAAAGGGTGTGGTGGTGTGTGTGTGTGTGTGTGTGTGTGTGTAGGGGGGGGGGGGGTTGAGTCAAGGGGATAATAAATAAAAAGGCTTGTCACGGCGGTATGATTCTTTCTAGTCGCACAAGCGCTGTCTTGTAGCTGTGTGACAGTCGGCTTTTATCCCCCGTGACTTGAATAGAGGGGCTGGAATGTGTGCAAAGGGCCCCATCGACACCCTGCTTCATGCAAGACGATCGCGGCCATCATTCCGAATATGACATATCACCGTCACACACACGCACACATGCTCACGCACGTATGCACGTGCACACACACACACACGCACACATGTATATGCACACACACACACACACACACACACACACACACACACACACACACACACACACACACACACACAGACAAGCAACATGCACACACACACACACACACACACACACACACACGTACACACACACACACACACACACACACACACACACACACACACACACACACACACACACATTTCTGTCTTTAATAGTTGTGCTTCCTTTCCCTGTAATTTAAGGATGTTCTTTCCTGCCTTGTGCAAGACCCATCAGTGGTTGTTGTGGATAGGCAGAAGTCACACTAAAGCGTAGTGTTAGTTCAGGTTGACTAGTGTGCATTGTACCAATGATGTCCAGAAGATTCAGCAAGAGCAGCAATATCGCTCTGAATTGAACCAGTCCCTCAATCATTTCAATTTGCCAGAAAATTGTTGTTACAAGACTGGAGTGACCTGACTGAAGAGTATTTCAGGCTGACCAAACCCATGGTACCATGGCAATGTCTTCTGGTCAGTGCATAGACTTTGACTGTTTTTCTGTGAGCAAGTCATTGCTAAAATAAATTCTCACATGGCGTGTCGTGTCAGACATCGTGTCAGAAACCATGTTGGTCAAAAGGAAAAAATATTTTTTGATTTGCAGACGAATCCACCTGACATTCCGCCAGCCTCTACCTTCTCTCTGTCTGTGTCTGGTACTTCATCTCAATCATCTCTCTCTTCCTCTCTCTCTCTCTCCCCCCTCTCCCTCTCTCTATCAGAGACACTGCTCATGGTGTTACAAAAAACAAAATGGTGCTACTGTTAAAGAATAGGCACGAAGAAAAGGCATTTTCACTTGGAATTAAAACTGTGAGGGAGATAAGAGAGAGAAAATTAAATATTTTTTTCTTGTCTCTCTCCGTTTTTAAAAGAACTGTCATCACCTGAATCGGAGAAGCGACAGCCTCTCCCCTGTGTGTTCAGTCTGAAGCAAGCAACCGGCACAGATTAGAGATGGGGATAGAGAGAGAGAGAGAAAGAAAGAAAGAAAGGAAGAGATAGAGGAAGGATAGAACATGGAGGAAAAGAAGAGACATGTGAGGATGAAGAAGAGGAGAGGGGGAATAAGATGGATGGAAAGGGGGAATAAGATGTAGGCCATCACGGACTACAAGCCCGCGCCACAGAGCTGTGAGAGCAACATCCCTCTGCTCAACAATCTGAACCGTTTCTTTGCTCGCTTTGAAGCACAAAACAGCTCTTGCCCACAGAAGACCCCTCCCCCTCCACACGAGCAGCCTCTGTGCCTCTCTGCCGACAGCGTGAAGAGGACACTTGCTGCTATCAACACCCGTAAGGCAGCAGGCCCAGACAACATCCCAGGTCGTGCGCTGAAGGACTGTGCTGAGGAGCTTAAGGATGTCTTCACAGACATCTTTAACACTTCCCTGAAGCAAGTCATCGTCCCATCATGTTTCAAAGCTGCCACCATCATACCTGTGCCGAAGAAAACTGCTCCATCCCGCTTCAATGACTACCGCCCTGTGGCACTGACACCCATCATCATGAAGTGCTTTGAGCGGCTTGTCATGTCACACATCAAATCTATTCTCCCCCCCACCCTGGACCCCTTCCAGTTTGCATACCGAGCCAAACGGTCCACAGAGGATGCAATCTGCTCTGCCCTCCACCCAGCCCTCACCCACCTGGAAAAAAGAGACTCATATGTGAGATTGCTGTTTATAGACTTCAATTCTGCATTCAACACCATAATACCACAACAACTCATCTGCAAACTTGACAAACTGGGACTCAGTACCTACCTCTGCAACTGGCTACTGGACTTCCTCTGTCAGAGGCCTCAAGTAGTATGTGTTGGCAACAATATCTCAAGCATCACACTGAGCACGGGGGCCCCTCAAGGCTGCGTGCTCAGTCCGCTGCTCTTCACCCTGCTGACGCATGACTGCACTGTAACCTACAGCAACAACCACATAGTGAAATTTGCTGACGACACAACTCTGGTGGGTCTCATCACCAAGGGCGACGAGACTCAATACAGGTTGGAGGTCGACCTTCTGACCACGTGGTGCAGGGACAACAATCTCCTGCTGAACGTCAGCAAGACCAAGGAGATTGTTGTTGACTTCCGGAGAGGTCACACCCAACACCTGCCACTGACCATCGACGGTGCTGTGGTGGAGAGAGTGAGCAGCACCAAATTCCTGTGGGTGCACATCAGTGAAGACCTCTCCTGGACCACCAACACTGCATCACTGGCGAAGAAAGCTCAGCGCCGCCTGTACTTCCTGCGGAAACTCAGGCGAGCAAGTGCTCCACCAGCCATCATGACCACATTCTACCGAGGCACCATTGAGAGCATCCTCTCCAGCTGTATGGGGCGGTGTGGGGCGGAAGCTGCACTGAATACAACAGGAAAGCCCTGCAGCGCATAGTGAACACAGCTGGAAGGATTATTGGTGCTTCACTCCCCTCCCTGAAGGACATTTACACCTCCCACCTCACCCGCAAGGCGACCACAATTGTGAGTGATGCAAGTCACCCCGCTCACAATTTGTTTGATCAACTGCCCTTCTGGGAAGAGGTACAGAAGCCTGCGCTCCCGCACCACCAGACTCACCAACAACTTCATACACCAGGCTGTTAGGATGCTGAACTCTCTCCCCCCTCCACCCTCAGCTACATAACATCCTGGACTTTGGACCCACAATGGCTGCCTTGCACTACTCCACTTGTACACTTGCACACTTTGCAACTTGTTGTTGTTGTCCTGTTGTCCTGAAAACACTTCTGAACACACTTTTGCTGCTCTTACATAACTTGCACCACTATGCCACTTGCATACTTAGGTCAAACAGAACTACCTCAGCCATTTATTGGCCTGACTTTTGCACTATTATATTGACTGTCTACTGTATGCACAATTGCACAATTTCAACTCAAATTTTGCTGCTCTTATTTTCTTCATTGTATGTGCCTTCTTATTTTTACTTTTTATATAGTTTACTTGAATGTTATGTTTGTCTGTGGACCTAATTGGTAAAATATGTCTTGTCTCCAAGGGATAGTGGGAAACGTAATTTCGATCTCTTTGTATGTCTTGGCATGAGAAAAAATTGACAATAAAGCAGACTTTGACTTTGAAAAATGAAAGAGAGAGGAGGGTGGAGGAGGAATCACTGCTTGAGTTCATTGCCATTGCCCGAACATGTCTGCATTAGAGGGTAGGAAAGGGGGAGCGATGAAGGAAAAATGAAAGAGAGAGACAGAGAATTAGAGGAGGGATTTCTATTCCACTCACTGTCTCTCGTCCTCCTCCTCCTTCCCTCCCTCTTTTGGGGTTTTTGCTCATGAATGTGCAGAGAATGTGCCAGAGAGTTTTTTTTTTTTTTGGGGGGGGCGGGGGTTATTCAGTAGGCCATGTCCAGCAGATGCCAGCCAAAAAACGTGCCACACATCCTGCCGACATGTTCAAAATAAGCTTCGCCATCCGGACAAAGCCCTGGCTACTCAATGTGGCATTGTATCTCTGACCAAAACACTGTATCTTGATATTGCATCATATTGAAGTCACATTGAGATTGTCCTAGAGATGCACCGATATGGAATTTTAGGGCCGATAACGATAACCGATATTTATTGGTTTGTTGTGGCTGATACCGATACGATAACCGATAATATTACTCTTGAAAAAAAAATGGGAAAGCATTTAATAAGCATAATTTTATTGCAGTAATTTTAACCACCAAATGATGGACAGAACTCATAATAGTCCTCAATAGTACGGCAGTCAACAACATAACAGTAGCCTAGCCCTACAGTATGTGTGGCTCCTTTAAGTGAACCTGACGTCAGTGAATTGCGAGTGAGTGGCTAGAGAGTTTGAATCGTTTTCATTTAGGATTAAACGCTCATAAACGGCTCATCTTGGAATAAGCTACAGTATAGCGACCAAATCAGAGTTTGTGAGGGAAACTTAGGGAAGGTTTAGTTTCAACTGCGGGTAACTGAATAAAGCTGCAACTCCTCAGACTGTATCTTATGTCCGTCTACTCTGTTGCGCATAACCTGCTGCAGCAGAAATTAAAGGCGTTAGCCCCGAAGGTTTTAATAACTTATTATGATGACCTGTCTGGAACTGAAGCACGAATGGTTAGCATATTTCTAGGTAATAATACAAAACCCAAGCTAAAGTAATGCAAATATAATACTAAAACACAACTTAGAACTCGTGTATGTACTCGTCCCACTAACGAGTTTGTTTATTTGTTTCCCCGACACCACTGACATTATATTGAGGAAAAAGTATAGCCAACCAAGCTCAAGTAGCTCAGTGTAGCAGGATGGACCTTATGTAGGCCTAAATTAGGACTTATAGGAAAATATCGGCGCAAATTATCGGCCAGAATTCTGTTATCGGACCGATAATAATATTTTCATTTTTCATCGGCTAATAATATATCGGCCGCCGATATATCGTGCATCCCTAGATTGTCCACATGCATTGTGCCTATTCAATGTTTTAGGTGTTTGTGTTAATCTCACAGGCAGGGACATCCTATGCAGACTAGAGGGGTTGTGAATAAGCAGCAGTCTTTTAAGGGAATATACTTTGTAGCTCTAAGTGTAGCGGCCTGCTGGGGTCGAGATGTGTGATAAGATGCCCTGCACTGGACCCCTGAGCCATCGTCCATGTCAGCCAACGAGTTCAGACAGGGGGAATGCCAAATGCAGGAAGTGTGGATGTGTCCAGATGGCAGCGAGCCAATCACACACGCACACACACACACACACACACACACACACACACACACACACACACACACACACACACTTCCCCTCCCTCTCCCTCTCCCACCTCCTGTCTCCTGGGGCAATGTCCCCATGGCGACTGCCAGGGACAGTGAGGCAAGACGCGAGGCATCTGGACATAATGACCGCATTGACGAGCGACCAGTGGGGGCAGAAGCTACATCTGACCCCAGTGTAGTCCCTTTCCTTCACTCGTGCTGCGGCAGTAGGGGTTAGGGTCACCCTCAGAGACTGACCCTTTGCTCCCCCACACACTCCTTTCCCTTCTGAAGGCTTCATTCATTCAAAGTGGAGAGGGATGTGGGTTTCTGTCTAATTTTGGAGGTCCTTTTGGCAGGCATCTGATTTACTGGCAGGCTAAACTGCCCTTCATTGTTTGATGAAGGCCCAGGCGGGTGCATGTGGCACGGAGTCATTTTTGGCGTTTTTTCATTTTTGTTTTGTAAGTCAGCCGATTCATCATTCATTGGCTGAAACGTCTTCAAATGTCAGTGTTGCTCCTAAACGATCTTTCAAATACTGTCATGACAAGCTCTCATTGACCTCATCGAGGTCAAGGCAGGCAACATAAATCAATAACTGCTGGCATGTGAACAAGAAGTCTGTATTACTGTAAAAAGGTTTTCTCTCTTTCTCTACCTCCCTTTCTCTCTGTCTCTCTCTCTCTCTTTCTCTCTCTCCCCCACTTTTTTCTCTGCCTTCCCCCACATAGATATCATGCTCTAATCTCTTGGCCCTCTGTACTCTCTGGACAGGAGGCAGCCGGGAGTCTGCCCTGTTCTTGCAGCCATATGCTGTCCAGCAGACTCATGGCCCTGTTACCCTGGCACACTTTCCCATCAGGCCATGGGGCGAGTCTGCACTGGACTGCAGCGGGCGAAGGGGTGATTGTGGGCAGGGCAGGTGACTGGCTGGTCAGCCGTTACTCACCCTGAGAAGGGCAGTGTGAGGTTGCCCTTTTGCCCCACTGCCCCCATGCCAGGCTGGCAGATGTGGCGGGTGCCCTCTCTGACTGGTGGGTGAAGGGGGCAAGAGTGAGTGGCATCAGTCTGTCCTCGAGGTTTCCAATTAGGTGATCATGGTGTCCTGACTGCACACACACACAATCACACACAACCACACAACCACACATACACATACACACACACACACACACACACACACACACACACGCACACACATCTCACGATGCCTAATGGAGTCAGCTGTGTGTGAAGTGGGTTATGACTGATCATTGTGAACCCTTGACTGAACACTCAATCATACACTTCTGCAGCAGATACAGAGAGAGCTGGGAAGAAGGGAAAACATGAAATGAGAACATGCATGAGAGAGAGAGAGAGAGAGAGAGTATGAGTGAGAGAGACAGAGAGAGTGTGAGAGAGAGAGACAGAGAGAGTGTGAGAGAGAGAGAGACAGAGAGAGTGTGAGAGAGAGACAGAGAAAGACAGAGAGAGTGTGAGAGAGAGAGAGACAGAGAGAGTGTGAGAGAGAGACAGAGAGAGTGTGAGAGAGAGAAAGACAGAGAGAGAGGTGCTGTCTGCTCTTATGGTAAAGACAGCAAGATTAGAGACTGTTGAAAGGGATGCCTCAACATTGAAAGACAGACAGGGTTCATACAGTGTGTGTGTGTGTGTGTGTGTGTGTGTGTGTGTGTGTGTGTGTGTGTGTGTGTGTGTGTGTGTGGTCCCGTGTGTGTGGGTGCGCACGCTTGAATGTGTGTGTGTGTGTGTGTGTGTGTGTGTGTGTGCGCGCTTGTTTGTGTGTGTGTGTGTGAGTATGCAAAAAGAGTGTGAGTATGTAAAATACAAAGAAGAAACAGAGTGGGGAAAGACTGATGAAAGAATGTGCGAGGAGCAACAAGGCAGCCGCAACAAAAGTGAAAAAAAAAAAACGGATGGACAGATGGATGAGTAGAAGAGAGGAGGAAGAGAGGAAGAAGAAAGGAGGAGGAGAGGTGATGAGGAAGAGGAGATGAGAGGAAGAGGAGGTGAGAGGAAGGGTATAGGTGAGAGTTTGCGAACGCTGCTGAAGCAAGACGTGCAGAAAGACTGAAAGAGCAGAGGAGAGAGGGGTCAGTGGGTTCGTCTGAAAAGAAGAGCGGAGAGGGGGAAGGGTGGGGTAGGAGGAAGAGCCATGGGATGTGAGAGTAATAGAGAGAATGTGGGAGAGAAGGGGGGCGGCGTGTGTGTGTGTGTGTGTGGTGGGGGGGGGGGGGGGGGGGGGCGGCGTGTGTGTGTGTGTGTGTGTGTGCGGTGTGTGTGTGTGTGTTGGGGGGGGGGGGGCAGAACATCGTGCAGTGGCTAGTCCAGGGTGTAGCTCAATAAGGGTTTGTTCCACGCAGGCTACTCCTCAGGGTGCAGTGCATGAATAGGCAGGCTTGTGCGGAAGTGAGAGCACCCTCTCGTCCTCTCCTCCTCTCCTCCTCTCTTCTCCTCCTCTCCTCCTCTCTTCCTCTCCTCCTCTCCTCTTCTTCTCATCACCACCACTCTGTACCCAGGGGTCTCTTCTCCTCCTCTCTTCCTTTCCTCCTCTCTTCCTCCCCTCTCTTCCTCTCCCCCTCTTCTTCTCTCCTCCTCTCTTCCTCTCCTCTCTTCCTCTCCCCCTCTCATCTCTTCTCCTCCTCTCTTCCTCTCCTCCTCTCTTCTCCTCCTCTCCTCCTCTCCTCCTCTCTTCCTCTCCTCCTCTCTTCTCCTCCTCTCCTCCTCTCTTCCTCTCCTCCTCTCCTCTTCTTCTCATTACCACCACTCTGCACCCAGGGGTCAAGAAGCCCGCAGGCCCAGCCGGACAAAGGGAGTTACTGTGACTGTACATGATGGAATCACATACAGGAGACACTGTGTGTGTGTGTGTGTGTGTGTGTGTGTGTGTGTGTGTGTGTGTGTGTGTGTGTGTGTGTGTGTGTGTGCGTGAGAGAGAGAAAGAATGTGGGAGAGAGACAGAAGGATAGACAGAAAAAAAACATAGACAGACAGCGAGAGAAAATAAGAGATTCCGACAGACTGATAAACCTGTGTTTGTGTGTGTGTGTGTGTGTGTGTGTGTGCGTGTGCGTGTGCATGTGCGTGTGCGTGTGCGTGTGTGCGTGTGTGTGTGAGAGAGAGAGTAGTGTAACGACTCCGACACATTGATGGACCTGTCCAGTTTACAGCCTTTAGTGTCGGAGGTCTCATCTTCATCACCACAGGGAAATTGCAGTATTGACCAACTTTAGAATATGTACATTACAAGCACCCAGTTTGAGCCATTTACTGGTTATTTTGCTTATCTCTTGTATCCTCAAATTGAATAGCAGCATCACTGCAGAATTGGCCGAGTTTTCCTCGAGCCATCAAAGAATCAGTCAGCCATCGCTGGCGTCAAAATTTGTCTGCTTCCACATATGATGTGATTACAGCACACATTCAGCCCCCAAGGCCCCAAACTGATTTAGCAGGAGCCATAAATCACCGCATTCCTCAAAAATGTGACTTAGCGTGATGGCCTGTGAGCGATGCTGAGTTATGACTAAATCATGACTTGAGGATATAATTTCACTTTCGTCCGTGCATGGCTGAACAACGGCGTGGTCTGCCTTTGAACCCCCGATTCGGGGGCCGGGGCGAGTGTGTGTGGCGAATGCCAAACGCGGAGGCGGCTGTCCTTCATGCATGCTCAGTGGGGTGTTGCGGAGGTCATTTGTTTCGGAGACGGCAAATGAACGAATCGGGTGGGCCCACACACGGCGTCCACCACACCTGCCAAAAGTTATGGAAAACAACTGCGACTGTGTTTATTTTGTTGCCATAGTTATAGAATATGTGACTTACTGTACCCAGACCTCCACATCATGTATTAATAAACTATGGTAGGTGTGTCTGGTGTTTTGCCAATACTGTCTTTCGCAAAAGGCTGTACACTGGCCGAAAGCCTGTTGGTAAATGTTAACTAAGTTTAATGGTTATAGAGATCCTGGTCATTAACATTGTTAGCATAATATGGCTTAACTTAACATAGCTTAAACATAGCACCACATGAAGAACAGCTTTTCAGAAATGGTTTATGACTTACTTTTATTCTCAACCTCTGTGTTTGTTAAATGTGTATTTTATTTTTGCATCTGATCCCACGTCAGAGTACACCCTGTTCATTCATACATCCCCCTTTATGTGATGTGATAATGTTCCAGGGCCCTGTTTCATACCGTGGAGCGCAGCTGAACACTATCATGATTCACACAGACTGTGTGGCACAATGTTGTCCCTTATCGATTTTCAGTCAAAGGCCTATCTGAGAGGACTCCTCGCCTACCTAATCTTCCCTGTGTGTGTGTGTGTGTTTGTGTGTCAGGGGAGGCCTGCTGTATGAGGAGAATGTAAATTATCGCACTGTGTCAGCTTATTAGTAATGCAAGATTGTCCCAAGAAAAAGCCTCCATGAGGTGTGTGTGTGTGTGAGAGACAGAGAGATAAAGAGAGAGAGAGAGAGAGAGACAAACACAGACAGAGAAAGACAAAGAAAGAGGTAAAAGTGGGTGTTTCCAGAGAAAACAAAGTGGGAGGCGACCATCACTGTCATCCCACCAAGTGCCGTGTCTGATTTACTCCTTTCAGTTCGCCACCTTTCCGTGCGATCTCGCTGTCATCTCCTCAGCCGCTCCCATTGCCCAAAGCAGTGCGGAAGCCATTAACGAGTCGACCAGCCCTTACGTAGTCCTCTAAATCTGCCGGGAGTTGCCTCCTGACCATGAATAATTCATGCTCTTTTGTCTGTTGTTGCATTGTTTTAGAGACACTTATCACATCAAAATGAAATAAGACTTTGATGTCAGCCAGATTGCGCACCCGGTGTGTGTGTGTGTGCACAGGAGTTTGCAGAGGAAGCCATGGCTCGAGGTTAGTTGCTGTGAGAATAGCAGATTCGCTTGTGTCAATTCACCTGAACGGGACCTCCATGTCAGAAATGCAGAGAAGCGCTAAGGGAAACAGGCTAACCCTGGAACTAGCCCTGGTTCAGTTAATGGAGTCTAAAAATATTCCAGCAAGGAGAGGGAGAGAGAGACAGAGGGTAAGACAGAGAGAGAAAAGAGGAAGAAAGAGAGAGGGAGAAAGAACAAAAAGTCAGCGAGAATGGAAAAGAGAGGAAGAGAAAGTCTGTGAAGGAAAGATAGAGAGAAAGATGAAAAATGGAGGGAGAGAGAGAAGAAGAGTCAGTGCACCAAGTCGCAGACCTGCCTCGTCAGCCACGGAGGCCCTCTGGAACGCTGATGTATTGCAGGGCTGACGGAAGCTACCGGTGTGTGAATTAAATATGCATCTCAATGAAGCTGGAGGAGATGGCTGCTCTGGAACTGTCGAGGTCTGGGTCTCACCAAGTGGGCCGAACTCGCTTTGGAGTGCTGGGATGTTGATGTTTCTTGATGCCTGTTTGATTCTGATGCCTGTGCTTTTTTTCATGTTCGGCGGAGAGTTCTGAAAGTCTGCTGAGATCTGTACAAGTCTCACCAAATGTTCCAAAAGTCTGTTGATGTCTGTCAGAGTGAGAGTGAAAGTCTGTGGATGTTTATTTTTCCCTTAATGCTGCTGCTTCATGAAATTCGTCAAGGCTACAACACGAGGGCCTTTTTATTGAGAAAGAAAAAAAAACTCTGTCTGGTTTCAGTTGTATTGTTGTTATCATGAAAGTGGCACTTGGTGAGATTTAATATAATAACAAACTCCTGCCAAAAGGTGTGTTTGTCCCCCCGTAGCCATGTTTGTCCATCTGGGCGATAGCTTCAAGCTTTAATGTCCACTGCAGCAGCTTGCCACAGCAGCTGCCTTGGTGCTCTCGCTAGTTAGCAACAGACTGTCCCCCTGAGGACACAAAGCATACATCCTCGCTTATTGTTTTCCTCATTTTGGACTTTTCTCGACCAACACCACCATCCTCCCCAATCCCCTCTCCATCCCTCCACCCAATCCCATCTCCCCAGGGAGGCATTGTCAGATGTGGAAGTCTTGTTATAGACCACCACAACAAAAGGCAGTTGTCCAGCCAGATAAAACACACCCAGAGAAATCAATGGCTGCATGTCCGAGAGGGGAGGGACGTTAACTCAACTTCACGCTCCTTTCCTCAGAAGTCTGTCTTTTCTATGTGATTACTCTTCTCTCTCTGTCTCTTAATCTCACTCTCTCTCTCTCTCTTCCCCTCTCTCTCTCCCTCTTTCTTTCTCTCCTCTCAGCCTATAGTCCCCCCTGTCTCTTAATTTCCCTCTCTCTCTCTCTTTCTCTCTCTCTCTCTCTCCCCCTCTTTCTTTCTTTCTCTCCTCTCAGCCTGTAGTCAACTCTTGGTTCATCCAGTGCCCCCCTGGTGCGCCAGTGTCTTTTGAAGGAGGCCAGAACAGAGGCAATGTCAGCCGATCACTCCTCCTTTTTAGCCTGGACCGCCTGCTGTCTCTCCTCCTCTCAATGTGCTTTCCTGCTCTCTCTCTCCCTCTTTCTCTCTCTCTCATTCTGTCTCTGACTCTTTCTCTCCCTCTTTCTCTCTCTCATTCTGTCTGACTTTCTCTCTCTTTCTCCCTCTTTCTCTCTCTCATTCTGTCTCTGTCTCTGTGTCTCTCTCTCTCTCTCTCTCTCCCTCTTGAAAGGCCCAATCCCACATAATGATCACAGGTCGGTGTGTGTCAGCTGACCGGGTGCTTGTGAAACATCCCAAGACCCAACGCTGTCCCCTCTGTTTGGCAGTGCGTGGCGAGTGGGTGTGTGTGAATCTCTGGGTTTGACTTGCTCATTGTGTTTGATGTGTGTGCATGTGTCAGTGTGTCTGTGTGTGTGTGTGCGCGCGTGTTTTTTTGTTGGTGCGTGCATACGTGTGTGTGTGTGTGTGTGTGTGTGTGTGTGTGTGTGCTCACTCCAGATCCAATAAATAATGCACCTTCAACTGTTGACTCTTTCACTTCTGAAGGCTCTTCACACGGTGGGTGCAGGACAGGTAGTGATTGGAAACGATTGAAATGGAAACCTGTGGTAGCTGTCTCTGAGACAAAAGCCGTCCATACTGTAGCCTCCACACCTCTCCTGCCCCTACAGATCAAACATGGATCAGTCTCCCCCTGCCAAACACCAGTCACACACACACAACACACACACACACACACACACCAGTCCCACTCCACTAGCGGTGATTGTAAATGGAAACTTATGGTAGCTGCTTTGTAAAGGGCCTGAGACAAAACCCCCACCTCTCCTGCCCTATATCAAACACAGATCACTCTCCCCCCGCCAAACACCACTCACACACACACACACACACACACACACACACACACACACACACACACACACACACACACACACACACACACACACACACACACACACACACACACACACACACACACACACCAGTCCCACTCCACTAGCGATTGTTGTTGTTAAAGAGTCATTCTTGCTATCGCTCAAAAGAAATCAAGCCCCCTTTGAACAACCCAAGAGCCTCTGAAAACCTTGAATTAGTCATGCCCTGTTGCTCTTGTTTTTCCTCAGAAGAGCTGCTGAAATAATTGGCATTGTTTGCTGATGCCGTTTGAAGTGGAACAATGTTGGCTTCTGTACCAGTGTCCACTCATTTTTTACCAGGGACTAAAGTCAGTGGACAGTATCCATTAGGAGAACAATCTAATGGAGACCTCACGGGTGCTAAATGGGTCTGTAAGGCCATCTCTCAGGCTAACAGAGGCCTTTGGTCAGTTTTTTGGCTGTTGGCCTTTGGAACGTTAAACATCCATCCCCTGTTGGTCATCTATTCTTTTTTTTCATTGTAGTCACCGGCCAAATTCCAGCATGACACCTCTTCACACATTATTTTCCACTCCACTTGTAAATAGTTTGAATTATTTTGGTGGCTACATGTTTAATATATTACATTGTCAATTTAGTTTCTGTTTTTATTCCCAACTTTAAAATATAGCAGTACATGAGACTCCTGCATTATTTTAGAATGGGGATCACATATTATAGAGAGATTATTAGAGATCATTTTTAGATTTAATGATTAGTCAATTATTGATTGATTGATTAATTGACCAATTGATTGATTGATTGATCTCGGTCAAAACAAACATTATTATTATATTAGACAGTTATTATTCAGAGTAGTCTCACTTGGTCCAAGTCACCTTAATGCGTTGTTGTGAGATGAGATTTATGTATTTGTTGCCTCTGTTAGCCTGAGAGATGGCCTTACAGACCCATTTAGCCCCCGTAATGTGTCTCAGCAAGGTGGAGAACAGTGAGTGGTCACAGCCCGGTGGTAAAACTGAAGGACTCCATAAACTGTATGACTGCGAGAGGCCATTTTGTTTGCGTCTCGTTATTTGTCCTTCTCCTCGGCAGAATCCTTCGCTTCTCTGGAGAGCGTGAAATCCAGGCAAACACCACTCACATTGGCAGCGGCGTCTTTGGGAGTCACTGTACAAATGAGCTTACTGTCCTTCATCCCTCTCCCTCTCTTTCTCTCTCTCTCTCTCTGGTCTTCTCTCTTTCTTTCCTTCTTTTCTTTCTGTATCACCCCATTCTCTCCATTTCTTTTTCTGTCGCTGTCTCTCTGCCCTTCTCTGTCCGTGTTTCTTGATCGCTTGCTTCTTACCAACACCCTGTGGGCAAGCCTGACCCAATTGCCCCACTCAGAGTTTGATTTAATCTCCCTCCATTCTTGTCTCACTCCTCTGTCTTCTCTCTCTCTCTTGTTCTTCCTCTGTCTTCTCTCCCTTTCTCTCTCTCTCTTTCTCTCTTTCTCGCTTCCTCTTTCTGTCGGACTCACATAGCTGTCCTGTGCAGTCTCCTTGCACTTCATTGGAGGGTACTTAACAGAAGCATGTTTGCGTGTGTGTGTGTGTGTGTGTGTGTGTGTGTGTGTGTGAGTAGCAGGCAGGCCAGTCATGCACTGCAGAAAAGCTGTAAGCTGTAAGAGCAAGACAAGCGAGGGCACTTTTTCCCTCTCTGTTTCGCGACTCTTTCAGAGACCGGTGTGTGTGTGTATGTGTGTAGAAAGCAGGCCAGCGAGGCGACAAGTGAGGGCACTTTTCCCCTCTCTGCTTGGCGAGTGTGTTTGTCTGAGGACAACAGGGAGCACTGGAGCAGCCCGAACAGAAAGGAGGAGAGATGATAGAAAAACACTCCTCCTCCAGCTCGGACACTTTGATGGCCCAGTCATCAGTATTTCCCTCCTCGATTTCTCTACCACCTCCATGACTACTCCACCACCTCCACGACTGCTTTACTGCCTCCATGACTACTCCACCACCTCCACGACTACTCCAACACCTCCACGACTACTCCACTGCCTCCACGACTGCTTTACTGCCTCCATGACTACTCCAACACCTCCACGACTGCTTTACTGCCTCCATGACTACTCCAACACCTCCACGACTGCTTTACTGCCTCCATGACTACTCCAACACCTCCACGACTACTCTACCGTCTCCTCCACGACTACTCCACTGCCTCCACGACTACTCCACGACCTCCACTCCTACTCCACCTCCTCCATTCCTACTCCATGACTACTCCACCGCCTCCACTACCACCTCCACGGCTCTTCTACTGCCTCCACGGCTCCTCTACTGCCTCCACTCCTACTCCACCACCTCTACGACTACACCACCTCTATGACTACTCCACGACTTCCACTCCTACTCCACCGCCTCATCGACTACTCCACCGCCTCCTCCATCATCTACGCGACTACTCCACCACCTCCACTACTACTCCACCTCCTCCACCCAAAGCTATCAGGACTGCCCCCGGGAGTTTTTCAAGCCCCTTCGGTCTTCTAGTGAAGCTTCACATATATTTTTTAATTTTTTTAAAGTATATTTTTTGGGCTTTTTATGCCCTTAATCAGATAGGACAGTGGAGAACGACAGGAAGTGAGTGGGAGAGAGAGTCAGGGTGGGATCCGGAAAGGACCACAGGGCGGGAATTGAACCCGGGTCGCTGGCGTACGGTGCAGGTGCCCCAGCCAGTTGCGCCACAGCTGGGACCAAGCTTCACGTATTAGTCCATGTGGCGTCCTTCATTAAGAATCCTTAGCAGAACCCTTTATGACTGAGCAAGGCTGTAAAGAGCAATCCGCTACCATTTTGTCACTGACTTCTTACAATAACAAATGTGGATCGTTGTTTAGAAACAACCTAGAAGCTAGAACCTAGAAGTAATTTGTGGGTTGTTTTGAGCTGCGTTATATTGTTACCAATATTTTTACCCACTTCTTGCCATGCTACTACCCTCATATTACCTATCTGCTAAGTGCCAGTACAGTGCTACCAGCAATTCAATGGAAGTCAGCATCAGCATCAAGTCAGCGTCAGCAGGAAAAAGGTTGCAGATGTCTAGCAGTCAGGTTTGTGTTAGGGGCACAGTGGTGGTAGTTGGTCAGTGTCTGACCTCTTTTGGTCCCTGAGACCTCCAGACATAGTGCTTGAACGACCTTAAATTATGCAATAAAACGTAATGGCTTTCGCATGGCTGCCTCTGTCCTTACATGTTTAATACGAGACTGGTGACTGTATTAATTTCAAAGTAGATCAGCTCTTTATCCGACAGAGTGGTGCTGTCTATGTGTTTTAAAAGTGCTGCATATAAATTACTCACCCACATTAACCACAAACCCAAGGTTCATTTTGAAAAAGCGCAAGCTAATACCTGTTGAAAACAAAAAACAAATCTCCATGACATGATCCTTTACCACTGGACAAAGAATGACATCTTTCATAAGTTTTAGTTACAAACTTTCTCAGAGATTCAAGGTTGTTATCCCTCGCCAACACCCCCTCCCACCCCCCCCACCCCCACTACCCCATCCGTCTATGGCTACCGTTCTGTTTGAGGTGAGTGCATTATCACCCCAGTGAAATATGCATGACTAGCCCTTTTGTTATTGTGTGGGAGCGACTGAATTATTCATGACGTGGAGGGATTTTTATGATTATTATCTATAAAAACTGGTCTGGCGGCACCAGTGATGGGTTTCTCTGGGAAAACACAGAGAGGAATAACCTGACAATCGATGCAGGGGATTATCATTCCAATGTAATCCGCGGGGGGGCCAGGACATATTTCCACGGTCATTGGGTGAAGTCTTGCAGTGCACTTTGTCATCGTAACAGTGGTCCAGTTTGAGCTATGCTGTAGCCAACATCATTACTCCAGACCAGAGACGCTGGCCGAGCGCTAGCGACAAAGCTAATATAATAGTATTAACTGTGTTAGCACTTCTCCTGTGTCTCTTAGAATAATAATATTGCTTGTAATAGTGTTAACAAGCATAGGGCACTTTATAACTATCTGTTTTTACATATACTTATTTTCTACTGATTTTTACACTTCTATGTATATATTGTACTATTTATAACTGCCCCTTTGGGGATAAATAAACTATTTTGAATTTAATCGAATTTTATTCTTTTTAGCATGGTTCCTGTTTGGGCACACTCTCTACCTGTGAAGTTTTTCTCGGTAGCACAATGGTCATAGTCGGTCAGTAGTGGCTGACCACATATAATCACCAGTACCCTCTGTGTGTGAAAGCGACCTTCAATAAGATGATAAACGTCTAACTTGCTCTGATTGGAAGATTTGATAGCTTTTGTACGGTCTGTATAATCAGATTGACTGATTACTGCGCTCCTTTATAGCAGTGCCTTTTCCCTTTCAGTCATACAGCTGTGAACTCTGAAAAAAAAGATGGATAATAGACCCGATACCGATAAAAACGGTGATACAAAGGTCAATTAAAAATGTTGTTTAGCATGAATCCTGTGCTTGGGAAAAACCTCATCACATTGTATAATGTGTGTGTGCGTGTGTGTGTGTGTGTGTGTGTGTGTGTGTGTGTGTGTGTGTGTGTTGTGTGTGTTTGTGTGTGTGTGTGTGTGTGTGTGTGTTTTCTGTGTGTGTGTGTTTGTGTGTGTGTGTGTTTGTGTGTTTGTGTGTGTGTGTGTGTGTGTGCACGCGCGTGCGTGTATGTGTCTGTGTATACCTTGCTATTTAACCTGCTTCCGAGTTACCCAAAAAGAACTGGATATCAGGCCAGTCTTTTGTGCTGGAAAGTGGATCACGCTGCCTGCCTAATTGAAGGCTGTGTCATTTTGTGTGAAAGCGGGCAACTTGAGAAATGGATTTGCTGGAGCCTCTGGTGTCAGATCTGTTTCCGCTGAAGAAGGATTTAGGCGCTCTAAATTCTCTGGCTAATAGACCCTCAGAGGCCAGCGGAGTATTACTTGCAAGATCTGATGAGGCAGAGCCTGTGATGGATCACACAGAGAAATCCAGGAGAAGCTGAGTTTATTGGCTTTCCATACACCTAGCATACTTTTTGATTGTTTATATTTTGTTTATTTTCCATTGTATGTTGTTTATATACATGTGTATACTTGTGTCTGTGAAAGCCATAATGTGTTTGGTTTAGCTCAGTTTCACAATGAGTACCACCTCAGAAAACAATTGGCTCTCCAAGTTTCACCATCTGGCATACAGTGATCGTGTCGTTAAGTTTTTTTATATATACCGTATTTTCCGGACTATAAGTCGCACCGGAGTATAAGTCGCACCAGTCAAAAAATGTGTCATGAAGAGGAAAAAAACATATATATAAATATATATATATGTTGCACCTGAGTCGCAGGACCAGCCAAGCTATGAAAAAAAGTGTGACTTATAGTCTGGAAAATACGGTATATATATTTTGATATAATTTGAAGTGATTATTTCATCTTTATGAAAAAAACCCATCTCAGAGACTCCTGGAGTACCACTAGAGAGAGTCTGTGTACCACCAGTGGTACTTGTACCACAGTTTGAGAACTCTTAGCTAATACATGCTCCAAGGCATTGGTAAATCTGATGATAGGTCGAATGCAATGCTCAATGAACTGTCTGATCAGCAATGTAATATTCCCTTTTGTCACAACTCAGAGAGTTTTGGCCTTTTTTTATTCAGTCCATCAGAAGGTTAGAGGAGTCCCCAGATATACTGAACTTGTCAAATGTGTGTATTACTGCGATGGACAGAGCCGTGAAAGAGGCCTGAGGAAGGAGAGCACAGATAAACAGAAATCTCTGGGTGATGGTTAACCATCTGATATTGCCCGTCGTAACTTTTGTATGCCACTTCGAAATATAGACATCAATACCAAGCATTGGATTCTAATTGTACTCGCTGAATTGTATTTTGTCTTGAGGGCAATTAACTAAAGAGAGTGTTGCTGGGTAACAGGCTTATTCATTTATTTTGTATATGGTACAATAACAGTAAAAGGTGATTGTAGACATGCCTCACTCTCTTAAATGATTTAAGCCAGGCTAATTGTGCAACTAAATTGTGCAACTCTCAATCATTGGTCAGAACATGGATCTTTCAACTCTCCAGCTGAGAGGTCAAATGGAAAGGTCAGATGTGTCCTCCTTGCTGTTGCTAATATAAATTTGAAATCCAGAGAACCTGAAGGACCTTGAGCAATTTGCTGTTTCTGTAAATTGTCTTTTGCGTAACAAAGATTGATTAAAGATAATTGGTGCAAAATGCTCTTCATTAAGTATCTGTCAGGGAGGATTACATCACTTGATAGGTCTAATTGCATTGAAGCTGATTAAAATTGGTTTTGTAATTGATTGGGTTAAAACTCTCCTGTTGATATCTGATTGCTGCAAAACAGTCAAATCAGGATTAGGATTCTTAAGCAAATTGTTTTTTGTTTTTTTTGCATATTGTTTTGTCCTTGTGGTATGTTGTCGTGTAAAAACCCACCAGTCCTATCTTTGGCACATTCATAGGAAATGTTTTTTTTTGTGCCTCATCTCATCTCACAGGTACAGTTGTGCCTGTAAGATGTTATGGGGAGATGTGCAGATGAATTTGGAAATGCGGCGGGGGGGGGGGTATGAACATGGGGGCTCACGAACATGCCCTCAGACTGTAGCACTGTAGCTGAACATGGGGGCTCATGAACATGCCCCCAGAGTGCAGCACTGGAGCTGTTGGCTACAGCAACTCGAACTAGGTAGAACCGATTGTTTTTTTTTTTGTTTTTTTCATACTGTCAGTACTCTGCCTCCGTTTTCACGTTACAAAGCTTCTTGCAATGAATGGAGAATGGTGGAGGTCACATCGCAGCGCATAGCATGTGTGTAAAATACCTTACCCACAATCTCTGATCTGGCCATTATGGCTGCATGGTGATTGGGTGGTGGTTGCCGATTCGAATCAGGGTCCTCTCGAAGCCCAAACTGCTCCTGACGGTGTCCTGACGGTGTCTTGCATGGCAGCCTCTTCCGTATGTGTGTATGTGTGTGTGTGTGTGTGAATGGGTGAATGTGAGGCATGAAATTGTAAAGCGCGTTGAGTGCTTAGACGAGCAGAAAGGCGCTATTTAAATGGATTCCACTTACTATTTTAGAGGTATAAGGGTTTTAAAAAATTAGCCATTTAGCCAAGAGGAAAGCATTGTGGTGGTGTGCCGTTGCTATGGTTGCCTGTGCAGTCTGACTTCCATACCAACAGGCCTGGTGCTTCAGCATGGCAGTATTATTACCCTGGAGACCCAGGGCCAGGACCAGGTATAGGGCACTGCTCTCTCTCCCCTCTCAGCGGTTTGATTCATCTATATAATGGACAATTTCCATAAACCAGGGGAGGTTAGTTCTGGTGACTGTGTGTGATGAACTAAAGCCCTTAGGGATGACTCAAGAAAGTATGGCGGAGTTCTGCATCAACATGCCAGTCATTCCACGCCATCTCTCATCACTCAGGGTGTATAATTAGGAATCCTTTTTTGGCGCGTCATGCTTTGATGAAGGCCGGACTCTCTTGGCAAGGATGCTTTGTCCCGAACCCTTGGTTGCATTTTGTTTTGTCACGTCGGAGACAATACTTTTCTCTCCACCTGTCATGTTGACAAGGTCATTAGGAGTAACTTTGTTGTCATGCAGATTACGCAGCAGCTCAGGCTTTTATTACAGTGATGATTCCGAACAGGCTTTAATTAAAGATAACAGCCAGCGACAGACTCATTTCCACCCTTAAGCCTGATTGGTTATTGATTGACAGCTCCCTCTCTCCTCGGAGGGACCACTGAAGCGGGATGAATGCACTCGTGTGCACTGATAAATAAATACACACACATATGCACATGCATACAAACACACCTATATTTCTCTGAAAGCTTAGACAACAACGCTAGTCATGGTATTAATATCTGGGTGGTAAACTCATCCGCAGCCAGAGGCGGACAGAGTACACAGCTTCATTACTTGAGTAAAAGTACAGATACCCTTTGCTAAATTTTACTCAAGTACAAGTAAAAGTACAACAGTCAGATGTCTACTTAAGTAAAAGTACTGAAGTACTTGTTTTTAAAAGTACTTGAGTATCAAGAGTATAAGAGTAGCCTACATTTTCTAAATATTGCATTACTACTGCCACAGTGCTTACATTTATGTACAGAAACATACATGGAGTTATGAAAATTTTTAATGTTAATACCTTGGAGAATGTAAAATGAATTGGAAGCAAAATCAAGTAATTTTCATCTTTTTACCATGTTGCCAGGGATGGGCAGTATTTCTAATACATGTATTTAAAATATTAAATACTATTTTGTAATTGAAACACTTGAAGCGAAAACTATCATTAACTTGTTCATTAACTTGTTCAGAAAATTGAAATAGTCTGGTGAGATGGGGCCACAGGTTGGCACATTCCCGGGATGGACCTGTTGCGTCTTCATCCATTGTTTCGTCCATGGCTTTGTCTCTTATCTAAATCTGACCATGGAGTTGACTTTGGCGGAAAGCTGAAGGTGATTGCTGATAGGCTGTCCCAATAAGTGGCGCCTGCACAATCCAATCACGTTTGAGAGGGAAACAACAAA
This sequence comes from Alosa sapidissima, assembly GCF_018492685.1. Taxonomy (NCBI): domain Eukaryota; kingdom Metazoa; phylum Chordata; class Actinopteri; order Clupeiformes; family Clupeidae; genus Alosa; species Alosa sapidissima. Next base: position 22,325,670 of record NC_055962.1, on the reverse strand, counting down.
TTGAGGGTTTCCGAGATTTTTCTTTTCCTTTTTTTTAGAAGTAGTAACGGGTACTCACGATTATGGAGAGAAATGTAGTGGAGTAAAGAGTACAATATTTGCCTCTCAAATGTACTTGAGTAAAGTCATGAGTACTCCCCAAAAATTATACTTGAGTAAAGTACAGATCAGAAGAACAAAAATCTGTTTTTGATGCTTTTAACCTCAGCGCATTTCTTTCAAGTATGACACTAACATCTCCAGTCCTTTCAGAGGTAATGACTACCGTGCACTTTCAAGATTATTTTTTAATGCTATACATCCTTTCTGGTGTGTGTGTATGCATGTGTGTGTGTGTGTGGGGGGGGGGGGGGGGGGGGGGTCCTCGCCTCACCTATTCGAGGGGACCTCCTCAGCAAAGCATGCGTTGATTTCTGCCTAGCCCATACGTTTTTCAAATTGCCTGAATAATTACTGTAATTATGATGACATGGTGGCAACCTTATTGAAATTCAGTGTCAAAAGTGGCGCACACTGTCACATGGGGGCCAGGGTATCATTTGGATCGGAGGACAGGGAAGCTCTTCGCTCTGAACTTTGCGTTAAGGGTTTGTCAAATGGCCTTTTGTATAAAGACAAAATCCAATTATTTCCAAGGTTATTATAATTTGACAGCCACCTAAGGACAAGTAGCTCTCATTTTTTAAAGTCACAAGGTTCAAATCAAAGCCAGTGTGTGGCAGAGGAGAAAAGGGGCATTTTCTGCATTGCCAAACTAACTTACAGTGTAATGACACTGCCCTGCCATCCAACACCCACATGGCAAGCCTTTCCAGAATGTTCTGAACTCTAGCCCAACATTTCATTTCTGTTCCATCTGGCAGCCATGTTGTGTGGTTCGACTCGTGTCTGCGCCGCCCCCCAAACACCCCCCCCCCCCCCCCCAAGACCACGCCGAGTCTTTGAACGCTGCTGCTGCACTGGTAGCGTACTGAACAAAGCCATACCACTGTGGGTAAAGATTAAAGGGGCTCTTTTTTTCTCCTCTCATGCTCTCAAGGTAGCCTGGTACAGTTGGCAGATGAAACACACGTGTGCACAGAGGGTGAAGGCCTGGTTTGGTGGAGGCTCTTTGGAACATCAAAGTCAACGTCATCTCCAATGACTTACAATGATGGCACAGTAATAAATGTCAACAATAGTCTGGGTTCAGTTCAACTGAATGTTTTTCAGCTTCTACAGCACTATCACTCCTATCAGTCCTTGTCACTGCACAAACATTTCAGCAAATGATCTGATTTTTAGCACAGCGAATATCCATTTTAATACGCTTGTTACCATGAAGATTTTGAGGATTTCCATTTTTGAATGGGGGCACATAAGTAAGAATGAATGCATAAATGCATGAATGAAATCAGATGAATTGTTCTCCTCTGTTTAGATGGTCTGGAGAGAGAGACAGAGAGGGGAGGGGGAGGGGGGTTAAGTGGAGATGCAGAAACATGATCAACAGAGAGAAGCAGAGCGTTATACTGAGGGAGAATGTTGGACCAGAGTTGACAGAAAGGCAGACGGTAGCAGACTTTTAGAGAGATAAGGATGTCAGAGAGAGAGAGAGAGAGAGAGAGAGAGAGAGAGAGAGAGAGAGAGATGCAAGTGTGTTAAAGGAAGTCAGAAGGGTGGATTCAGACAGTTGTCAGTCATGGAGCTGGTCCAAGTCAAATTGCACCAGACTGCCTTCCTGCCTCTCCCCCCGTTCCCTTATCCAGACTTTCTCTCTGTATGTATATGTGTTTGTGTGTGTGCGTGCGTGCGCGTGTGTGTGTACCTGCATGTGTTTTTCTGTGTGTGTGGTCTGCATCATAAAGGTTAGTCAGAACATGGCCATTATGTTTCTCAGGCTTGTTATCTGTTTTAAATAATTACCTCTCACAGAGAATGTGTGTGTGTGTGTTTGTGTGTGTGTGTGTGTGTGTGCGCATGTAGTGTGTGTGTGTGTGGTGGGGGTGGCGACATGGGGCAGATGGCATCCTGGGACACAGCGATGCCACTATGCCACACACTGCCTGGGGGATTGGCCACCTGGACCAGTCCCAGCAGCCTGCATGTCCCCAGGCATCCCTCCCTTCCTCCCTCCCTCCATTCATTCATTCAGTCATTCAATTAAACATCCTCAGTTAAAAGTGCCAAGGACATTTCACAGATTCTTTAACAGGTTCTATGTAGGTGTAGCCTCGTGAGACCATCCTGATCTCGCGAGCTTTCAAGGTTTCACTCGCAGATCAGTCTGGCAACTTTTCGTTAAAGAGAATTTGGAGCAGTTCACCAAACGAACGTCCAATCAGCGTTGGCTTTGAGGCGGGTTGAGGTGTAACGCAACGAACAACATGACGGCATCCACAAATGAGATGAACATAGCTATTATATCGCGCAAGATTTATTTAAATTAGAAAGTATTCCTGGGTAAGCTGTGAAGCTATGAGTCTCAGCCATGCAGCTTGGAGGAATGAACGACACAGACATCCTCCACGGCCGATTCCAGTTCATAATGGAGGAATATAGGCTACTTTCTTCAGAAGTGTAGGGCCTACCATGAAAACTTGATGGGAATTGTCGTTGATTAGGTTCATGTCACATACAAATGGTAAGTTAAAACATCTTAACGTTAGTTACGTTACCTAACTTAATTGTATGTTAAACGAAGACATTAGAATAACACTGATTAGATGTTCATCTAATTGGTTGATTTGGCCCGTCGATGGTGATAGACAGATGGTTTATCCAATCAGCTAACCAGTATTTCCGCCCCTTCCCAAAAGTTCTTCAATGAAAAGTTCCCAGATGGATATGCGGAGCAAATCCATCTGGCGGAGTCAGGTTAATGTAGGTGTCCATCCATACATAAAACAATGGTAGCAACAAGGGCTCGAACGATTTTCCTCTGATCTGTGGAAGTTTCACATAACAGCGTCCTAGGAAAAGGGTGCTATTATCTGTCCATCATTGTACCGTTTTGTACCATGCCATTCATCCGTTCAGCCAGTCATCTGTGGCTTCACTGACTCATTCACTCGGTCACTTGTGTCCACGAGTGCCACTCAGGCAGACAGATAATCTGCTGTTGCTGCCGTTTGTTTTCTCTGCCCATCCGTTATGCAAGCCCATTGAATGCTCTACTATTCCCAGAAATGTTTATCTGGGCAAATGAGAGTCAAGTAAGCCCCAAGCCCCACTCACCATCCCTCCCTCACCCAAACCACCACCTCCACCCTCATGGCATGATGGAAATTGTTGGACACTGTGTATATAATGAAGAATAAAGAACGTATCAGAGTTTGCACTAACTCTGAATGGTCATAGTCATATGTTAATAGTAAGTATAAGTATATATACTCTTTTGATCCCGTGAGGGAAATTTGGTCTCTGCATTTATCCCAATCCGTGAATTAGTGAAACACACAGTGAGGTGAAGCACACACTAATCCCGACGCAGTGAGCTGCCTGCTACAGCGGCGCTCGGGGAGCAGTGAGGGGGTGAGGTGCCTTGCTCAAGGGCACTTCAGCCTTTCCTACTGGTCGGGAATCGAACCGGTAACCCTCCGGTTACAAATCCGAAGCCAAGTAACCAGTAGGCCACGGCTGCCCATGAATCACCACTGCGATATAACAGCTTTGAAAAAAAGAAATCTGAACTAGAGCACCGATTGCTGCTTGTGAAGTTGTTTTGCACATGAGAAATCACGACACTTCTGGAGTCAGTGAGCTCATTTGAAACAATAACAGGGCTTAAAATGAACCCAGATGTCAGCTCCCTCTTTTGATGTATGCACTGTACGCCACTGTGCCTACCCACCATTTGTTTTCCAGTTGCAGATAGTGATGTGATTTGTTGACAACAGTTGGTGTAAGAACGTTGGTATAAACACTGAGAGATTCTATACTAGACTATTCATGACTGCAGGGAGACTCAATACTAGACTATTCATGGCTGCTGAGAGATTGTATATTTGACTATTCATGGCTGCAGGGAGATTCTATAGTCGACTATTCATGGCTGAAGGGAGATTCTATACTAGACTAATCATGGCTGCAGGGAGATTCTATACTCGACTACTCATGGCTGAAGGGAGATTCTATACTAGACTATTCATGGCTGCAGGGAGCTCTGTGTTATAGCAAGGTGTTGCAGTTTTCTTGATCTTGCTTGTCGAACCGAACATTTCTCTCTCCTGCTCTCACTTAGGAAGAGGTTTTGCTTACACCATCACTCCTGTGCTAGCACACTCCCTTACACACAGTCTCTTTCAATTTATCCTCCTGTCCCCTCCTCTTTTCCTCTCTCTCTCTCTCTCTCCCTTTCTCCCTCTCCCTCTCTCCCTCTCTCTGTCTGTCCTTGGATTCTAGGGGCTCTCACTAGGTGCTGTCACTGCGTTCATCAGGAATGGGAGGGGAAAGAAATGAGGCCTTGATGTACGTTTCTGTCTCAGAGAGTGCATGTACGTGGAGGTCACCCCTGCTGATGTGCATTGAGTGGAACTGGGGAGTAATTTGGGGGAAAATGACATTTGATTGGGCTTTCAGAACCTCTGCTGGACACAGGGGGACTCCTCGTCCCCGAGCCCTGTAGCCGAGGTGTCTGTGAAATCAATCTCAGCAAACACTCGGACTCAAACACTCACTCGCTCTCTCTCCCTCTCTCTCTCGGTCTCTCTCCCTCTCTCTCTCTCTTGCTCTCCCTCTCTCTCCCTCTCTCCCTCTCTTGCTCTCCCTCTCTCTCCCTCTCTCTCTCTCTTGCTCTCCCTCTCTCCCTCTCTTGCTCTCCCTCTCTCTCCCTCTCTCTCTCTCTTGCTCTCCCTCTCTCTCCCTCTCTCCCTCTCTTGCTCTCCCTCTCACTCGCTCTCTCTCCCTCTCTCACTCTCTCTCTCTCGGTCTCTCTCCCTCTCTCTCTCTCTTGCTCTCCCTCTCTCTCTCTCTTGCTCTCCCTCTCTCTCCCTCTCTCCCTCTCTTGCTCTCCCTCTCACTCGCTCTCTCTCCCTCTCTCACTCTCTCTCTCTCGGTCTCTCTCCCTCTCTCTCTCTCTTGCTCTCCCTCTCTCTCTCTCTTGCTCTCCCTCTCACTCGTTCTCCGGCGTGCGCTGCTCATTCGCCTGGTCTCTCACTCATTCGCTCAGTCTGTCACTCGCTCACTCACTCCTTTCTCACCCCCATCACTATCCAGGCCTCCAGTTTTTCACCTCTTTACTTCTCTCTCTCTAGCCGTTTGTTACTCGCCGTCTTTCTACTTTCACTCGCCGTCTGTCGTGTCTATAAATATGCAGGCACTCCCTCTCTCCAACTCTGTCTTCCTCTCTGCTGCTGTGATCCACATGCTGCCTTCCTCTACCTCCATCCTCTTCCCTCAATCTCCCTACCTCTCTACCTCTACCTTGTTTCTTTCCATCTCCCTACCTCTCTACCTCTACCTTGTTTCCCTCCTTCACCCTTTCTCTCTACCTCTACCTTGTTTCCCTCATCACCCTTTCTCTCTACCTCTACCTTGTTTCCCTCCATCACCCTTTCTCTCTACCTCTACCTTGTTTCCCTCTTCCTCATCTTCTTCTCTTTTTCTCTCTCTCTCTCTTTCTGACACATTTTTCTTTATCTCTCCATACCTCTGTCCTACTCTCATTCCCACTCAGTTCCCCCCCTCTCTCTGTCTTCCTTCATGTCTCCCTCCCCGACATTTGTCTCTTTCTCCTTTTCTCTTTTTTTCTCTCTCAATCTTCCTCTCCCACCCTTTCATTCTTCACCTTTCTCCTTTTCTCTCTCTCTGTCTCTCTCCTCCTCTCTCTCTTCCTTATCTCTCTCTCTTTCAGTCTTCCTCTCACACTCAGTTCCCACCCTCTCCCACCTTTCTCATTTTCTCTCTCTCTCTCTCCATCTCTCTCTCTCTCTCTCTCTCTCTCCCCTCTCTCTCTCTCTCTCTCTCTCTCTCTCTCTCCTCCCAGTCTGGCCCCCTGCTGTCTCCACTCCTCCCTGCCCTGTGCACAGTGAGAGAGCGTAATGAGCCCTTGGTAGCCACTCTGTGTTTTAACTTGCCTCTCTCACTCTCTCTCTCTCTCTCTCTCTCTCTCTCTCTCTGTCTAAGCCGAGGAGCTGTCAGCAGTCATTACGTGATGTCATATCACACGGCCCCACCAAGGGCATCACATCACTCAGTGCGTGATTTGGACTCGAAACGCGAACCTTTCTGACACAGTTGTTTCAACAGGCGTTGGTCTCTCATGTTCAGGGCAGTTGCTCTGTGCTTTGACATCTGAGAAACACCAAAATACACATACAGCCCAAGAACCGTCTTTGCAACATGTGAAGGCTTATTTCTAGTGCTGCAGTGGCGCTCAATACTAGATCTCAGAGCCTCTCTTGCTCTCTTCTCTTCCTTTTCGTGAAGCGTTTTTACAAGTAGAGGTATTCAAGAGAGCGTTATAAAATGGCTCATGAAAAATTAATTTCCACACTCACCTGGACAGTTTCACCCCTCCCAGTTTCGTTCCTCCTCTTTATAGACTCTGGTAATTAGTTGGGTTCTTTTGGAGCATTGTGTGCACTACTCCTGAATGCCACCGGCTCATCTGCTGGTGGAAAAAGGTTAATGACAACACAGACAAAAACGCAAAAATGAAACAAAGCTTTTTTCCAACACAGAATGTAATTTATTTTTCCCATTCAAGCACTGTTGTAGAGGATGATGCCCAAAATAACAGATGATATCACTCTTTGTCTCTCTCTCTCTGGTTCTTCTCCCTCAATTAATTAACCTTTCCAACATCTGGAATCAGGGAACAGAGTTTGCTGAGACAAGTTAATTGCTAATAGATAAGAAAAGTCTATTGTTCTCCTTAAATAACAGACTTTCCCTGAGCATGCTTTCTTATTCCTTCTTTTCTCTGTCTTTTGGAAATTGTTACCAGAGCAGAATTACACCTCTGCTACACGATCAGCACGGCGCGGCTTAGTGAACAAAGGTGTATCGCTTTTACCTGGAAACTACCGCACTGCAGAATACAGCATGCTGTGCACTCGTAGAGAAAAAGAATGTGTGACTTTACCGCCCCTTACCAGCGTCTAACCAGCTTAGCAGACACCATCCCTTTTCGCATTTGAGACCTTCCAAGAGTACAATCTAGAACTGTTTAACTCTGTATCTTAAGGGCTTTTACATACATTTTTTGTTGGTCCTATGCAAGACGGTGGTATTGGTGTATTGGCCTATAAGAGACTTTTGCTGTCTCCTAATGCTTGACAGTGATGATCAGACTAGCAGACTTGTATTGTCCACTTGCTGATCTCATCTCCCTGTCCTTGAGGAGAAGGGTCAGCACAACATCAGTCCCCTCAGAGCCTCTACAGACCACCACACACATGAACACAGAGAGTGTCAGCTGACTACCGGTACATATCATTTACAGTCTGCTCATGACACACACACACACACACACATATCACCCCCCCCCCCCACACACACCGCACTGGCCAGTACACACAGCTGGATGTGACTGATGTCCTTGGAGAATGCTCAGAATAGGGTGTGGTTATGGTAAAACATGATTCACCACCTCTCAATCACTTCACGTCTGTGATTGCTTTTGGTTTTTAATGTGAGCGTGGCTTATAATAGAGAGGCTTTTTTGAGGAGATGAATTCATGTTGTTAGCAAGCTGTCATAAATCTGTGGTGTGAGGCTGGCTGGGAGAGAGAGAAAAGAAGCTACTTCTCACTCTGCACAGAACGAGCGCTCGTACCATGTGCTCACCCATAAGGTGTTAGTGTGCCGATCGCACCTATCCACCACTGAACAAAGTTTACTTTTTGGAACCTTCACACCTATAGTTTGATACTGAGTTTTGAGTATTCCTTGCAAAAAGGATTCATGCTGAACAACTATATTTGAAATGATAATGTTGTATTACTGACTCCATTTTGCCTCTGGATGCCCAACAGTTTCCTTTTAGCATCTAGGATGTGCTGTGGTTACCATGAATAATTCAAACCCCTTTTGGAAAGCATACATTGCAGACACAGAGAATAAATATCTAGAATGTTTGTGTAATCTGGATGAGTATTGTTTTTTCCCACCTTATACACTGGAAACCGCATCTCATCTTTTGTGCAAGGCACACCACTGAGCTGGCATAGACTTAATGCAGTGAAATCTTTACCCAGGTAATGTTACCTGGGGTACAGTGTCAGAGGACCTAGAGAGGGATAAAATACACACATATTTCATCTTTAATATAATTGCCTCCAAGCAGAGCAAATTGCTTTCCATCTAAATGCAAATTTCCGGCCCGCCTTTGGCACGGTCCAACAATGAGATCGGGCTTGGTGCGCCGACACTGCCTCCGAACCTCCTGCAAAGTATCGGCGGCTTAATGTGAATCCCCCAGCGGAGAAGGACATCAGAAATGAACACCTTTACTGTAAGGCGCTTAAGTGTCTATTGATTTCGCTCACACTGCTCCACGTACCACCGAACAAACATCATCCTAATTGGCCTCCATCAGCAGTGAGTGGCTGGGGCGTTGTTTGCTTAATGTGCACAGTTGGTGAGTTACAGGACAGTATCAGCCCAAAGCTGTGTTTAACTGATTTAATGCATATTCGTAATGCGACTTTATACTCTTTGGAGCACTCCCTGATTTCTTAATTTTTAGCCACTTTACCTGTCGAGAGGTGCATTTAATGTTAGGTATGGGAGGTATTGAAGAAATTTGAACTAGTGATATGATTTGATCATTGATGTAAGAACCATTTAACATGACACTGTATTTTATACTGTATTTTACTTTGGCTCTTGCAAAGGCCATGGGAGAGGATAGCTTTTAAGATTGAAGTCTGAGATCTGGAATTGACTGAAGCCACACTAGGCAATCTTACACCAATACGCATAAAACAGCTCCGCTGACATTTACACATGCCTATTTTCCCTGGGAGCGAATAAGCCCGGATGCGTGTTACAACATGCTGTAAGCAAAGTGCATGGTAATGGATTTCCTCCTGTGTAGCATAGACCATAAATTCATGCTAATATGGCTACCACTTGATCAGAATCCTACCTCAACTCTCTTAACAAAGCCTGTTTAACACTGGTATTTTAAACTATAGTTAAATAGTCAGTGGGAATAAAAATCTCACAGAAAGATGTTTTAATGTCAGTTCTTCATTTACATTGACAACTAAATGAGTTACGGCAATGATTGGGCCACTGAGATGGAGGGCATTGCTCTGACATTATATAAAATTATGATACACACTAGCTTTACTCTGAATTATGCAGGTATCTCATAAAGAGCTGTTGGAGATGATCGGTTTGACTAGACTCTTGACATCAACAGCACCACAAGAAATGAACTGCTGTTTGTCCAAACAAACACACAAAACACACACACACACACACACACACACACACACACATACCAAGCAGATTTTGCACTGCAATGTGTTTCTGGGTGTTATTACTCAGGAAGGACAAAGACCACAATTAAAACAGAAGAGTTTGAATGGATCCACAGTGCGGTAATGAGACCATGCCTTGCTTTGTGTACAGCCCTGTAGAGTAGAGTATCCTCCTCCAGCTGAAATGAGACACCCATGATCCTTTGAGTGGTGTTAGGGGAGTGTAAAATGCCTAGAAACAATGCTCACCGTAAATGGTGCTGGATAAATCAATACAAGCTTAGTGGATTTTCACAATAGAATAAAAATTCTGATGTCCTTGTTTCTTAGAGGCATAAACTGAATGAGATTTGGTGCGTAATTTGAAACTATTTGATTGTCCAACAGGGTGAATGCAAATATGATCTCATTTCTAGAATTATGTAAATATATGGAAAGTGATCCTTTATCTAGCATACATTGAGAAAGTGATGTATTTAGGGAATTGGCTGGTGCAGCCCTAACAGCACCCAGGAGTGTGTGTGTGTGCGTGTGTGTTTGTGTGTATGTGTGTACGTATGTGACAAGAGCTGACTTTGTTAAAGGTGCAGTTTGTGATACTATTACAACCAGGGCCGGCGGAAGGCAATCCTGCGCCTTGGGCGAAATAGAAATATGTCGCCTTATGTTCATAGACTGCGTGCCACTTTTGACTGTGTGCTACCTTCCCAAAAGCCCCTGGATGCAGCGTGCAGATCGGGGCTGGTTTCAATGTGGGGGAGCTCAACGTTGCTACTTTCCAGCGTTACTGGACTGCAAGGAAAAATAAAAAAAAATGTTGCGGGACTATTGTGATTGCGAGGCCTCACAGAAAAAATGGTAGCCTACAATTAAGCAATTAGGCTTTTCACGTAACATAAACATATTATTTTACAGGCTATTATACAGAAATCGGACTACCTATTTAAAATGATGCCGTCTGTTAGGTGTGCATTCAAACGTGACATTAGGAACGCACTTCGAGTGTCGCTGTCTCATCACCCCGCTTTAGGACCATCTTATTGCGGGGAAACAAGCTCATTGCTCCCCTGATTCGGTGACATGATGAGATTCAGATTTTTACCTTATTACATTGTCGTCCCTCTGCTACGTTCCATAGCAACCTGATGATTCAGGCTGAAGATCAGTAGGCTACCCATACGCGGGAGAAAAGTTTTTCAACCTATGCACTTTTCTTCTGCAGCACTATGCTTTGAACGTCTGATTCATGACTGTTATTTAACCAATATCACTGAAAATGAATTGCTCCCGCATTTAAACCGTCTATGTCATTATTTGACAATGTGCAGTGTTGTAGCGCTGTGGCGCCCCTGGTAGTTTGGGCCCAGGGCAATTGCCCAGAATGCCCATGCCTTCCGCCGGCCCTGATTACAACACCCCTTTCGTCAAATTCAGTGAATCCAGCTGTCTATTCTATTCTGTGTGCTCTACCAAAAATGTGTATGCTACCAAAAATGTGTGTGCTACCAAAAATGTGCATGCTACCAAAAATGTGCACAGCCCCGACTCTATATGTGGGCAACAGTGTGTCCAGCACAAGTATGTGAACCAACACAAATTAACATGCATATTGTCAGAAAGATCTTACGCTGAAAGGTATTTATGAGAATTAGTTATGTAACTTGAAGGATTAACTTAATAGTGAGCTAACTTTTGCTAATGCTAACATAGCAATCTGCCTAACCCTTGCAAACATCTTTACAAACATTAAAGGACAACACTAAAACCTGTTGTGACTAGTAGAGTATAGCCTACATGCATCTGCATGCACCTATTATTTCTAGGCAAAGTGAAACTAACTTCACTGTGGTATAGTCAACGACAAAACAGTTCTACACAGCTACTTACTTTCACTATTGACTGTCAAGAGGTTACCATCGGAAGCATAGCCTGAAAAAAACAACCCCAATAATGTTCGAATGACTGAATAAAAATCCTAAGGATAGCAGAGGAGTTGTTTGGGACTGGTTGCTAAAGGCTGCTTACATATCGTGACGGTGCATCTTCAGCTGTGCTTTATATGTGCCTTTCGCTATAGATCAGGTTTTTCTTGGTCAGTGGCGTAATGATTTTTAGAGGCTGTAAGAAAGCGATTTTTCGATCATGCGCCAGAACACACCTTACTGTATGTCGTTAAGTGCCACACCCCTGGCGCAAAGTGTCATTAGTGTGTATGTAACTTTATTGAGTGTAAGATAAGAACGCTTTCCGCCGGGTGTAAGATAGGGCCCATTGCCTTTAAATCTTGCTCCATTTGAGCCAAACACATATCCAACACATAGCCGCCATAGGAAATACAACTATAGGTATGGGAGGTTCTTTCTTGAATTTCCCCTTGGGGATCAATAAAGTATCTATCTATCTATCTATCTATCTATCTACATATTGAATCTTCCATAATAGTATATGACAAGTGCACATGATTGCTATAGCTGTTGTGATAATGCAGAGCTGAGTGATTGGTATGCCAGAGCCATTGTTTGCTCTGCGTCTTTGGCAGCATGTAATCTGGAGAGGTTGAGGTAATGACTCTCATTATGTTTAGCTAGCGGGAGGGGATGTGCCGCTAAAGCACCGTAATTAAAAGTTTCTGGTAGGAAATAGAAGGAAAACAACAAGCCCCCTATGCTCAATGCATCCTCAAAACACAGACAGACAGACAGACAGACACACACACACACACACATATGACACACACACATATGACACACACACACACACACACACACACACAGACAGACACACACACACACACACACACACACACACACATATTCAGACAAACACACACACACACCCCGCGCACACACCCTGGCCCCACCCGTACTTTGCCATATATAGGGCTCTGATGCTTGGCACTGGCAGATAGCCACTCTATCAGATAACGGCGCTATCATCCAATAGCCCCCATCAGTCAATTATCAGCAGTGTGGAGAGGAGTTGCCAAACTAATTACACTCCCGCCTAATCTGGAACATCATCAGGGGCTTCATCACATCACTGTTAGACGCTTTCCATTTCACGGCAGAGAGACGCGGGAGATGGAGAAACTGTCCCAATGTGAATGTACAGTACTTTACGTACGAGTTGTTGTGAGTTTCTCTGAGAGGAAAGATTATGGGTACAGGGAACAGGTCAGAACTGGAGCGTACTCCACACCGTGTAGATAAGTAGTGTAGCCCTTTAGGTGTGAGTTTTTGAACATTCTAACAAAAGATTCAATTCCGCAACAATTCTCAAGTTCTAGAATTCCATGTTGAATTCAGTGAACCCAGATATTCTTATTCTATTTCACTGGTGTGATGGTACACCGCTAGAGAACAACCACAGACACCCAGAACACCAGCACAGTTATTTGTGTTAAGTAATGTGAAACTCTTCACAACTTGAGAATGAAAGTCGGAGCACAGTAATGTGTGTGCTGACAACCCGTCTGTGAAATCCATTTCCTCATGTTTTTTTTTTTCAGGAATGTGTGAACACCAAACAATATTCTAATTTGCTTGCATATGTTATAATGTTTGGAGGGCAGCGAGAGATTCTTGTTTGGCAATATCAATATCAACCTTTGAACTCTGAAATAATCTAATTTAGCAACCTGCCGTGTTGCATATTTAAATATGACACACTACTTTATGTTTCTAATTTCCGCTATTGTACACAGACTTTTAGAAAGATCACCCCTGACCTGTTTTTGTTTTTAAGTGGTTCTGCTTGCTTTGTTTCCCAGGTATTGCTAATGAGATTTTAAATTAACTGTGAGAGAAGCACATTAATTTTAATGTCAAACGCCCGATAGGGAGTGTGAGTTGATATTCCTGTGGAGGTGTACGAGAACCTTGGGTTGTGAGAATGGTTTGAGTTTTCTGCACTCCTCTGGGGCAGATAAACACGTGTGCACACCGACAAAACACACACACACACACACACGCATGCATGCACGCACACGCACACACACACACACACACTAGTCTCTTGGGACTAGTATGAGCTTTGTTTGTGCTTTGCCCCTCATCCCTGAGCTCATAACAATGTTTGTGTGTGTGTGTGTACAGTATGTGTGCGTGTGTGATATTTTCAGTGTGTTTTGATTTCTATCATTCTAGTTCACATGACGAGCCTTAATGTGCATGTCATTATACTGCTAACACAAAGCCTGAGCGATTGTCAGAAGCATCCCAAACGGAATGTCATAAAAATAGTGATCGTTCTAAATAGCAGATTTTCCAGTGATCCCTATGTTGTTGTAGATCAACTATTAAAGCAGTGGGGAAAAACAAAATGTCTGTTAAAATCAATAATTCAGTAACCACAGCAGTGCACGTAGGTTGAACTTTTATGTAAAGCAGAAGGTATTCTTTCTTCCACAAACTGCTTGATGCGCTCCATTCGTATAGTATTGTCTATGTGTGTATGTCTGTGTAAAGGTAAAGGTCATCTTTATGGTCTTACTTATTTAAGTGTGTAAAAATGTTAATCTTAACAGTCTTTAGTGCTGCTTTAACAGTGGACATGAACACCATGCAAAGACCCAGACCTTACCCGGTCAACCTGCAACCTGCACTAAATTGCCCATCGAACCTCTCACAGGGGCCAATTGACTGTGAAACTCTAGTCTAGCCACTCTGTCTCACTCGCCTTATTTATTTATTTATTTATTTATTTAGCCTCTTAAGATCCTCTCATATACAAACTCTCTCTCCCTAAGCACATTTCAGTCATATAGATGGACTCATTAGTATGGAAGTGTGGTCTTTCTGTGCTGGAGTATTTTCTTTTGCTTTGGAATGCAGGGCTGCTGTGAGACCCCTGAGGTTTTGTGTGTGTGTGTGTGTGTGTGTTATGTGGGGTAGTGTGGCGTGGCTGTGTGTATGTGTCGGGGGGGGGGGGGGGGGGGGGGGGTGGAGGTGAATGTGGCAGGATAAGAGGTAATACTACGGAAGCAAAGCTGTCAGTCCACCTTGACAGGCTCCCCTGAGACACCGGCCTGCATACCAAATCAGTTCTACACACAGAGGCACAACCCATCAAATACACACACACACCCACAGCCACATACACACACAGTCACATACACACACACACACACACACACACACACACACACACACACACACACACACACACAAACACACATGCTGTGTGATGGTGAGAAAAGTTGGAAGGTGTGCTATGTATATTCTGTGAGTCGGAATGAAAGCGTCATTGCGGGTCGCTGAGGGTCAGAGAAAAAGAGAGATTGTCCAGCACACACACACACACACACTGCTCTGGTCCTGGCTCTTATTATGTCTGCTGTATTAATATTCACACAGGTAACCTTTCTCAAACCACTGTGCTACATAGACCCTACATAGACATCGCACAATTTTGCTGAAAAAAGAGACTGCTGCCACGCAGTTTCAAAAAATGTGGTGAAGATTGCATAGGGCATATGACTCTGACACAGCTTGTGGGGACAACGGGGATGTCTCTATCTGTAGACCTGCCTTGTAAAGTCACACAGCATGGAATGTTATCACTTGGGAAAGTGCTGGGTAAGTCTCCGGAATATTAAGTATGGAAATGGGAATGCAGATAGTAGAGAAGGCCCAAGTGGGGCGTTGTGCTTTCTTTCCAAAAAAACGAATAAGCTTATTGACAAGACATGCACAAAATGTTTCTACTTCCACTTCCACACAAAACGGTGAGTGACTTTGTTGAACCACTTGAAAAGAGGAAATGTCATCTTGGGATTGTAAGAGTTTGTAAGTCATGTAACTCACTTCACTAGTGTCTTCGTTTTTGCTTTAGATGATAGTTTGAATGTGGACAGCTCTGGTCTGAATTTGTGTGTACAGTAAGTATGCTCCGATTGCTACAAGTATACAATCATATGCAAGTGTAGGATTAGGAAATGGATCGCATCCCATCACGTCCCATTTAATTTTGCCTAATTTGAAAATAAACCAGACCAAACATCTCACGATTGTAATGTTCGAGTTTTTCGACATTTTAATTGTTGCTGTGAAGAACTAAGCTGTGGAGACAAGCATCGTATGAGGTGGCCCAGCTGGCTACAGCACCCATATCACATTTGGTCCCACGGGTCTGACCCAGGTCATTTCCCGATACTACCCCATCTCTCTCTCCCACTCGCTTCCTGTCACTGTCTTCATTTTACTGTCCTATCAAATTAAAGACATAAAAGCCCCCCCCCCCCCCGGTCCCTCTAAAAGAAACAATCTTCTGCATTCACTATTCTTTGGTGATCCAACTCTTGGATCAAATTTCTGCAGATTTCAATCAGACGGATGAGATGTGGAATGTAATCAGTGGGATGTGGTGGCAGAGGTCCAGTCTCTGGAGCACACCAATGGTGGAGATGTGTTATCTTATCGCAGGGGACAAAAGACCCAGCAGCCAATGTCCTCGGGCCTGATCACTTTAACAACAGCACGCATAGAGAAGTAGAGAGGGAGGGAAGGAGAGAACGAGAGGAACGATGAGAAGGAAACCGCAAACAGAGAGAGAGAGAGACTGAATATGAGTGAAAGAGAGAGAAAGGCAGATAAATAGAGAGAGGGGGTTGAGAGAGTGAAAGGGAGATATAGAGAGTGTGTGTGTGTGTGTGTTTGTGTGTGTGTATGTGTGAGGGAATATCAACCCCACGCAGACAGCATCCTGCGGAAGCTGCATCTCCCAGCTGCCACCTGTTGATGAATGACAGGAAAGGCTCGAGTGCTTATCACTGCGCCGAGGCCCAGTGTATTTACACAGACAGAGTGTATTTATATAGACCCGGGCGACCGCAAATCACACTGGACGTGCCTCAGCTGCCGCCGACAGAGACAGCTTCTTAGGAGGGGGGCAGAGGGGATGTGTGTGGGGGGGGGGACGAACGATGGAGACATGCGGCACTGGAATCCCTGAGCTGACACCTGTCACTCAGCTGGTGGGTGCCATGGTTACGGCTGAGAGAGAAGAGCCTCTGAGTTTTCTCAGGCTAAGAGGAGACAGACCTCTGTCAAAGTAATGGCACTGACTGACAGGCTGGTTAGCCTCTGGAGGAAGTGGTTCAATCGGAAGGCTAGCTCAAGCCCCTACATATTCAGCCAGTCTCTCTGGAAAGGGTGGAGTAGGCATCAGGAACTAGGCATCCTGTTCACTATGAATTCAATCGTGGCGGCGCTGTGCTTCAGTCCGGCGCTTGTTGCGTCCAATAAGCCTTGCTGGAGTGCCCTCCACAAATATAATATAACGTCGGCTGCTCAGAAACACTGTAATCACTGTGGTTCAGCGGGTGCAGCATGATGTTAGCAATAATAAACTTGTAGGCTGAATTCCCAGGAAATTTGATTGTCGCTGAAATGTCTGTCTTGACCGTGTTATAAATCTCCTTACCAGCACCAGTAGGGATTAAATGCTAGTAAATATAGACTTACTGTCGCATTACTGAGGCAACAATCACTACTGCTACTACTACTACTGCGATAACTAAATAGTGACAAGGCTGTATTCTAACAACTGTTTTGTTTTCTTCCTCTCTCTTTCTCTCTCCCTCCCCCCTCTCTCTTTATCTATCTATCCTGCCTTTACTCACTCTGCCTCCCCCTGTCCTCTGTACCCTGTTTACACTTGCCTCTCTCTTGTCTTTCTCTCTGGTTCACCCATCCGCTCTCTTTCTCCCTCTCTCTCTCTCTCTCTCTCTCTCTCTGTCTCTGTCTCATCCATCACCTCATTCTCTCTGTCACCTTTCTGTCTCGTCCTCTCCATCTCCCCTCTGTCTCCCCTCCCTTTTCTCTTTTTTTTCCCTCCCTTTTTATCTCTCTCTCTCTCCCTCCCTCGCTCCCTCTCTCCATCCCCAGGGAGCTGCTGTTGACTCTGGCCCTGGGCCAGGTGCTCTCTCTGCTCATCTGCGGGATCGGCCTGACCAGCAAGTACCTGGCTGACGACTATCGTGCAAACACCCCCGTGTTCCAGAGCTTTCTCAACTACATCCTCCTCTTCCTGGTCTACACCACCACTCTGGCCGTCAGACAAGGTACTGTAATGGTATCAGACCCCCAACCCCCCCCCACCCACCACACACACACAAAGTTTGATTTCCCACCTGGGAACTGTGGGTCTCTCTCTGGGTACAAAAGGTTTAATCACTTCAGTGGTGTGCATTATAGTACCAAGTTAAAAGCAGCGTGGCATTATCTCCATAGCTAATCGTGCTATTTGCAGTCCCAGCAGGGGCTGTTGACCTTTACCGGCCGAGCACTCAGCAGGTTAGCGTGCCCATACCACTGGTGTGAGAATGCATGAATTGAGACACACCTCAGCAGGGCAGTCCTCCATTATAAGCCATTAATTATCCTCTGTCTGTGCACACACCGTAGGTCTATCCAGTGCATGTGTGAATAAAACTCTCTGTGAGCAGCAAGTAAAGTAGCCGAGCCTATTTTTACACCTCTCAGCCAATCAGCAATGCTGCTTCAGTAACATGAAAAGAAACTGGTTTATTTGGTCGGATTTTGAGCTGAAAAGTCAATAGCCTTTTCACCAGCATCAAGGAGTGCACCTTTTAACTCAATGAATCTTTTTCCTAACAAAATGCAAGGTTGTTATTTTCTACCAAATTTACAGTATGTAGACAAAAGTATTGGGACTTATGCCATTACACTCAAAGGAGGACATCCCAATCCCAGTGACATCCCATTTGAAATCATTAGGTATTAATAATATTATGGAGATGGTCCCCCTTTGCAGATGTAACAGCTTTCAATCTTTTGGGAAGGATTTTATAGTATGTGCAATTTTTTGGAAAAGGAAAATATCCGCACACTGTCTTCATTGCTCTCAAAGGTGATTTAATTGTGAAACGTTTCGACCACTCTGGTCTTTTTCAGTTACATTTGTTTTGATGTACCTGATGAAGACCAGAATTGTTGAAACGTTGTTCAATTATATCATCTTTGAGAGCAAAGAAGACAGTGTGCGGATATTCCTTTTTCCATTTGCATCTTTTATTATCTGGCACCTGTTTAAATATATATATATATATATATATATGCGTGCGTAACGGAGGCAGACTGAGCTAGCGATGTCTTCACAACACACCATATTATTGGCTCAATGTATTCACATCACACCACATGATTGGCTCAATGTATTCACATGTCAACGTTTTGCCGAGGAAGGGGTGGGATATGTGTAGACAACAGCCATATTGGCTTGACAAACTAGCCCCATGCATTTCTATGGAGTATTTTTTGAGTGCTGTGTCTCCACATTAGAAAGTCTCTGGTGTAACGGAGGCAGACTGAGCTAGCGTGCTGGTTGCCCATGTAAATCCTCACAGCCCTAACCTTAAGAACGCTTCTAACCGCTGAGTTGGAAGCCTGGTCTCCCATGCCGGTGTGTGTGTCAAAGTGGCAGGTTCGAGGCCCGTGAGCGGCGAACGAACCGACCTTGTGACAAGTGCATTCCCACATTGTGCATTTTTTGCCCATTCATTCAGTATTTTTGAGTTCAGGCATTGATGTTGGATGATGTTAGACCTGTTCTCTGTGGGCCAGTCAAGTTCTCGCCCAACCATGTCTGTATAGATCTTTGTGGACCTTGTGCACTGGGGTACAGCGGTCTTAGGATTGATAAGGGCTTCCCCAAACTCTTCCCAAAAAGTTGTAAGCATATAATTGTCCGAAATGTCTGAGTACACTGAAGCATTAAGATGTCCTTTCACTAACCCAACCCCAACCCCTGAAAAAAACATAATTACATCAGTATCACTCCACCAGCTTGATTGTCTAGAGTTTGCAAAGCAAGGTCCATATAGACAAGTTTATGTGATTTTGTTATGGAAGAACTCAACTGGCTCACAGAAAACAGGATTCTCTACTACACCATCAAACACCTTTGGGGTGAACTTCTCGCCCAACATCCGTGCCTGGCCTCATAAATGCTCATAAATGTCCCAGTACTTTTGTGTACGTATATAGTGTAGAAAAAAACATTATGTGAGATCGAGGATGCCATTTTTGTAACACCGCTGTCTGTGAGACCACAGCCTCAGGCCTTGTCATGAATCATTCATAGCCCCCTGGTTCCCTGTTCAGGGCATCACTTCTTCAGGAAGTTCCCTTAGACTACACCATTCCATACTTTTTATAAGGGAGACTTTCTATCAATAACTTATGACGGGTGGAAAACATTGATGACAGTTGGAACTTAGTTGGATGATGTCATTGTTACACATGTTATCTGTGAGATCTGAGAGATTGAGTAACACCTGCCCTCAGTCTCTCCTACTGTGCACTCTTAAAACAAATGTGTTGAAAATAACACAATTTGTGTTGTTTTTAACACATCTCTATGTCCAGATAGGGACAACACAATTTGTCTTGTTTCTAACACATTGCTTTTGTTATATTGTGTACACTCTTACAACAAATCTGTTGAAAATAACACAACTTGTTGTTTTTTAACATATCATTATGTCCAGATAGGGACAACACAGTTTTGTGTTGTTTCTAACACATTTGTTTTAAGAGTGTGAGAGTAGAAAAGGAGCAACATCACTGAAGTATTGTATTTGATTGCCGTCAGCTATTTCTGCTCTATATCGACTTTTAATTGACTCAATAGAAGACATTGACAGAATAGAGTGCCCAGTCATTTCTTTTTTGTCTAGACGTGGCCATTGACAGAGGAAGTCTTCCTCCTTTTGGTGTGATTTGAGAGTCAGCGACTGTCTAGAAGCTATGCTTTCTGCCAAGGGTTGTGCCCTTCACTATAATACTTCAATTTGAGAGATTCTGTTGGGTCTGGCCAGGATAGAGGCTAAGTAGAAGTGGCTCGTATAAGAATCTAAAAGCATCAAAAACATTAGGCTCTTTATCTGTAAACTTTGAGGGTGACCTCTGGGTGAGTGTGTGTGTGGGGTTTATTTAGTCTCCTCACACACTCATGCCCTGTTGAACCACTTAACACTAGATGGTTATGGGATTTGGCACATGCCTTTGTCCAAAGCGACATACAAATACAAAAGTAATATAATATTTAAAATTGAACAGGGAACAGATTAGAATGTTGGTCAAACTATAATAAGGAGAATAGCAATAATAAACAACAATGTCAATTCAATCAATAGCCTAATAAAATAAGCAATGAAAATGAGGGGAAAAAGGCAATAATAAACAATAATGTCCATTCAATCAATAATATAAAAACAATAACATGGTAAGACTACATTAAGGAGAATATCAGTAATAAACAATAATGTCAAATTAATGAACTGAATAGATGAACCTTGCTTAAAGGCATCCTATGCAAGGTTAATATGACAGCTTTGAAGTCATTTTGATAGTAAACTAACTTGTAAAAGGGAGAATGGTGTGCTCTAAGATCTTTGTTCTAGATGTTCTAGAACATCCATTAAAGGCCGTGTTGCAGGGTTCGTTTTCCAACAAATTTGCACAATTTGCTTGTTGATAATAAACATTTAAACTGTTATCCATTGTATTTGATGTTGTTGGGTATCACAAAACGGAATATAATACCAAAAAGCAGGTAATATTTCACAGCATTTGAAGTGATTCTCCTTTCCCCCACAATGCATTGCATTACGTCACCTTGGGGAGACTACAGACCAAAGCCCACCTTGAGACCCTTGAGAGTAACGAGAGAGGAGTAAAGAGAGACGAGTAAAGTATTGTTCAGCAGTAGATAGCGCAGATTATAGATAAACATATAGGCTATAGATAGCCTAGATATGTATATAGACAGATAGATAGATCATGTCATTATGCTGGTCACAGGGGAGCTCCTCGACCAGCGGCCAAAATGCACTCGCTTCCCTAGTTACTGCAGCTCTCCACCACAGTTTCCATCGGGACGGCACAGCCCACACAAGCACCTGCAAAACTGCGACTTGCCCATATTATCTCCCTCTTTGGTAAGCCGTACCCTGGCGATGTCAATGGCAATCAATCACGAGCAGTAGTTATCGAAAACATTCATGCTGAGACACGACCAGCCTAATCGGCGGCGGCTAGAAGCTAAGTAACTGGGGTGGCTCACAGGTGGGACTAAAAAGTTAGCCCAGCTAGCTATCATGATGCTTCATATTCTGATCTTCTGACTAAGTTTGCCCGGTAGCCTACTTATCTGAACTAACGACATTATCACTATCACTAGATACAAAGAACATGTTGACTTTCATTCGGTGCTGTTCACTGACAGTAACAAAAAAAGTGTCGTAATGTTATAAGCATAATACATTGAACTGAATAGGTGCATTATAGCCTCATAACGAGGCCTCTCAAATTCAGAAAATTGCATTAAACTAAAATCGGAAGACATTGTTATCTTTGTTAGACCATAGGGTCGTTGTCATATAAATGCTGTAACGAAATTCGAAGTGTAAATATACAAACTTTATGTTGAAAGTGTAACCGCGACCGTTTCCCATAGGAATGAATGTAAAACATATACCATCCAAAACGAGACCTCCCGAAATTCAGAAAAAATACTAAATTGATATCAGGCACCGTTATTACCATTGGTAGATCATAGGGTAGCTGTGATATAAATGCTGTGACGAAATTCGAAGTGTAGATATACAAACTTTATGTTGAAAGTGTAACCGCGATGTCCATTGAAATGCATTGGAATGAATGAAGCGCAGATCAAGTAGTCCCCAAAGTGACGTCATCACCGAATTGCGTACAAAAAACCCGCTAATGCTAACAACAACAAAAACTGGCATTTAACACCATTGGGAGACATTTTTAAAATGATATACATATATTGAGTGCTTTATGTACCCATTAATCAACAGTGGTGTTTAACCTGCAACACAGGCTTTAATATAGCAGTCTCTAACATGCCTGTGGCAGAGACGGTTGATAATGTATATTAAGGATCTTTGCCTGTGGTAATGGTGACTGAATCCCAGATTGCATTCTGATTCTTCACTGGGCTAGAATACACATAGGCTAGAAACTGCCTTTAAGCCCAAAGCTGAATGACGCTACTGGAGACTTGGAACCTTTTTACTGTGCAGTCAATTACCTGGTGTTTTATCAGTCCGTCCACCCCATTATAAGGCCATTAGAAGATACATTGAAATGACACATGCTGACTGTACCATTACAGAGTTATTTTCTTGACCTTCGAGAACCCAAGTCTATACTTTCCTCATGGCAAAATTAATATAAAAAAGCTGCAGGGCATAGAGAACCCAACTGACCTAAGGAATAATCTTCACCTAAACTTTGATTCTGCACATGTAGCTCTTTGCTCGTGGTGTTTTTTTTCCTGAAACTTCTGAGAGGTTCGACCATTAGGAAGCCAACAAGTTCTGCAAAGCATTGATGTTTATGTCTAACGAAGTGGACGCCTGTGCAGAAAAATAAGCGGCGCAACACACACACGACGCGTCATATTTTTTACAGTTTATTATGCACATGTCGAGTGCCAGTTTTGCGGAACGATTTGAATCTAATTTCCTCACCGTTGCCTCACGCTTTCCCTGAGCCAGAAATAGAACAAACTAGTCAAGGCCTGGAATGCTAAATGTGGTTTATTAATAGAAATCTCGGGGAAAATCATTTGGATTGCCTTGATTCATAACTAAGAGACACCTTCCGCACGTTTTGTCTGTGCTTCTGGTAAACATGAAATCCTCGAGCACTGGGTGTTTTTAAATGTGTGCTGAGAGGAGATTATACAAAGAAATATGACTCTCTCGTGGCTGTCGCATACAGTAGCTCCTTCTGAAGACCCTCAGCAGAGGCTAGTTAAATTGGTTTTGACAAGTAATAGATACCATATCACAGAACTCTATAACTTGAATTTCCCCTTGGAGATCAATAAAGTATCTATCTATCTATCTATCTATCTATCTATCTATCTATCTATCTATCATAACAAGAGCATCCATCTTTGTTTCCTCAATGAGAAATTAGGGATTTTCAGTGGATAGATCCTTAATCTCCATACCACGCCCACAAAATTAAATAGGCCTAGATAGTAAAAAAAGTGCTTACTTCGACAACATTGGTACCAGTTCACCATTCTATCATTGCTTTGTCATAGCTTGTCATGCTTGAAAGAAACGCCTTTCACTCCCTGATGCTGGAGCCACTAGAGCAGAGTGAAAGTGTAGAGTCCAATGCCTTTCTGCTCTCCTACTCCTGACGCGTTAACTTGGGATGGCACCAGCAGGCTGCAGAAAAGCCCATTATTTCCAAGTCAAGCTATTCTTCTCAGCAAGAGAAAGACGCAGCTGTGGCACTCCGACCGCCGACGCTCGCCAAATAGCTTTACTTGCGTGTCTGTCTGTAGTGTCTGGCGGCCGTCGCCGTTGTTATTGCGTCCACCATAAAGAGGGACACGTTGCGAGTGAATGGCGTGTGGCTCTCACTGTGTTTTTTCGCTCCTGGGACTGGCAGTGGGTAGTGAGTAGCAGCTGCCCATCTGATGCCTTGCCTGGGTGACTCACAATCAACTGCTGAGTAACTCCACCACCAACCCCTCCCACCAACCCTTCCGTTGCCAAGCACAATGTGCTCCCAACTGTGAAAAAAATTGTGGTGTGCAAGTGTTCTCTTTTAGTGTTAACTCTCTCTCTCTCTCTCTCTCTCTCTCTCTCTCTCTCTCTCTCCCTCTCTCTCTCTCACTTTCTCTTGATCCCTCTGTGAAGTGGATTGGGCAGTACTCAACTTCTGTTCAGCAGTAGAGACTCTTTCACCCTCGGACATGTGAACACGCTGTCGCTCCGGCCTTTTCTCCTCGTGTGCTTCCTGTCAGGCTGTCAGGCCTACAAAGACCCCCTCGCTCCGGCTAGGGCTGGGCGATATGGCCTAAAAAAGAAAATCTCAGATTTTTTTCTCATAAAACCAGATTTACCTGACCCCCCCCCCCCCCCTAATTTTATCTAGTTTGGTAGCATGCCTAATAATCTACCTACCTTTGGTAGTAACAGACAAGATGGATGGGGGATCTTGTGCAGATATCAAGCCTCCTCTGGCATTACCAGTATCATTAGTCTATGCATTGTGCAGTAGGCCTAAGCCTCTATGCTTATGAATGACCTCACTAATGAGCGCCATTACTTTTGACAACAGATCCTGCTTCTGGTTGCTACCCATCAGCAGCTGGATAAAGTTCAGTGATGGATTTTAAAGAGAAGTTTGATTTTCAGAAATACAAATTGATTTCAATAAAAAAAAAAAAACTCGGTTTTCGCCCCGGCACACATTCTATTCACACCAGGAAAGGGGAAACTACAGAGCAACATGAGGGACAGAGAGAAAGAGAGAGAGAGAGAGACAAAGAATGAGAGAGCAACAAGTGAGAGACTAAACACAGCCAGTGGTGTCCATCTCCCAAGGTGTCTCTCTCAGGGCCTCATGTCTCATCCTGAGTGACGTTAGTCTTTTCCCGCTCTCTTTGCCTGAGGCACCACAGCAAGCAAATGAAAAAAATTAACTCTGCCTCTGCCTCGAAGAACAGTCAACATGCTGTCTTGCCGCTATAGCACGTAGAGTCAGTTATTAATAACAGCAGGCTAGTGTGGTTGGCACAAGCAGCGATGCTTTTCATATTATTAAATCCAGTTCCGATTAGCGCAATTAACATTGTCATTGCAGCTCGTAGCTGTTGGCTGTTATTGATGGAGGTTGCATACTGATATCCCAGCTTGAGAGCCTTGCTAGCCTCGTTGAGACTCTAGTGAGCCTTGCTGCGGTTTCGAACGGGCGAATATGACTGAGACATCTCTCATCTGCTATCGTG
Source organism: Alosa sapidissima (assembly GCF_018492685.1). Classification (NCBI taxonomy): domain Eukaryota; kingdom Metazoa; phylum Chordata; class Actinopteri; order Clupeiformes; family Clupeidae; genus Alosa; species Alosa sapidissima. The sequence continues at coordinate 22,300,450 of NC_055962.1, read as the reverse complement.
AGAATATGAACTCATCTCTCTGACATCTTGTGTGACATGGTTTTGGAGGAGGCATCTCCCCCATCGGGTGTAGTTGCAGGAATGAGAGTGTAATTGCAGGAATGACGAACCTTTTTGTGCTCCTCGAAAAACGACCACAATGATACGCGAACATATGGCAGCTCGATGGCTCTGCGGTTGTTTGGGAAAGCAGGCAGACAAATGGCGGCTGCTGCCAGCCATTGTTTTGTCAGCATACGCGAGGGGGCCAGGTGGATGCAGTCCAAGAGAAATGAGCAAACGGTGATAACGCAGATAATCACAGCCGAGTTAAACACAGTTGCTGCGGGGAGATGTTCCCAGCCAGAAAGAGGGAGATGTGTGTGTGTGTCTGTGTGTGTTGTGTGTGTGTTTGTGTGTGTTGTGTGTGTGTGTGTTGTGTGTGTGTGTGTTGTGTGTGTTGTGTGGGTGTGTGGCTGTGTGTGGGTGTGTGTATGTGTGTGTGTGTGTGTGTGTTGTGTGTGTGTGGGTGTGTGGGTGTGTGTGGGGGGGGGGGGGGTACGTTTATATGTGTGTGTGTGTGTTGTGTGTGTGTGTGTGTGTGTGTGTGGGTGTGTGTGGGTGTGTGTATGTGTGTGTGTGAGAGAGAGAGAGAGAGAGAGAGAGAGGGAGAGACAGACTGACAGACAGACAGAGAATGTGTAAAAAAGTGTCTGTGTACAGCATCAGCCAACACACTCTGCTGCTGCAAACTTCCACAACTTCAACCACAGCTCAGAACATCATGGCAGAACACCTGAAACAGGTGGGAAGAAATAAACTTTCTTACTTATGGCAACACAGGAGATCAAAAGCAATTGACATCATCCTTAACAATAGCACATACCCAAACCCACCCCCAGCTGTAAGCAATGTGGAACTTGTTCAAAACTATTACACCAACAAGTACAGTGAGACAGATCACGCCCCATTACAAAGGGTACCCTGGCCTCTCAACCCCGCAGGCTGCGATCCACAAACGCAGGCCTTCACATGCACTGAGGTAGAGAAAGTAATCGCTTCCCTGCCGAATAATAAAGCGAGTGGCGATGGAGTAACTTACGAGACGTTAAAAGCCACAAAGCAAATGTTATGCCCATTGCTCACGCAAATCTTTAACACATGCCTATTAAATGGCTGAGTTCCTGAGTCCTGGAAAGGCGTGCTAATACATAGAATCCCCAAGAAAGACAACATCCCCAATGACCCATCGACATGGAGGGACATCTCATTGTTGCCAACAATTTATAAGGTCTTTATGAAATGCATACTTGCCCGCATTCTACCTTGGCTCACAGAAAACGAAATACTCTCCACCAGTCAAAAGGCCTACGTCAGTCGCCAGGGGATGAACGAACATGTCTTCTGCCTAAAGACCGGAATTGATGATTTTAAGCATGACTCAAGCAGGTTTTATGCTGTTTTCCTGGACTTTCGCGATGCTTTCGGTACTCTACAGCATAGCGTCATGCTGCACGCACTAAAAGACTTCCCCATGTTCTTCCCCAAGATCTTCCCCAGATCTACATGAACATAATTGAAGATGTATATAAAACATCATTCATCCAAGTCATCTGCAACAGTACTCTAACAGATCCGGTCCCGCTAGAAAGTAGCTAGCCGAAGTAGTTGGAACAGTGCGCGTCTGAAAGAGTGCGATCACCACTTCCAGTCCAAGGTTACGCAGATGATGTGCAAATTGCGTCCAGAGATGAGCGCGTAATTCATAAGATGCTTAACCGCACAGAGACATTCTTGCAGTGGTCGAAATTGGATCGTTTTCTGTGTGAAGCAGGCAAAATGTGCCGTCTTTTACAGGGGCGTAGCCAGGATTATTTTATAGGGGGGGCCAGCTGGGTCCAGACTTTTTATTGGGGTGGCACTTGGGAATCAAAACTACTATTTGAAAACTACTCAAAAAGTTTTGAAGATTAGGATTGCCTATTTTAATAATGGCAATACATTGTGCAAAGCCAACACTGATACACAGGTCAGTTTGTTGGCCACTCCAACATATTTTCCATAAATAGGTCAATGCCAATAAAAAATATTATGATAATGCACCTTACTTAATCAGTTTTATTCAAATGATGTTAACTCAAAGAACAATAATAAATACTACAAATATTGTATGTATATATTTGATCTCATACTGATGGCCAAACTATATTTCTTTCTGATATCCACTCCAAGTACTTGGCTGTAAGTAACATGGCTCTGAATTAAGAAATTAACCCTTAGAACCCTAGACTGTTTTAAGGGCTTTTTCACTACCTTAGAAACATTTATCCTGGTCAATGTAAGTGCCATACACACATGCTATATATTGTTTTTTAACAGAGTCTAGGCTACCCAGATCTGCCACTATTTCATGTATTAATACTTGCATTGATTTCATTTTGATTTTTAAATAATAAAAATACAAATAGTGTATTATAAAAATTCTTATATTTTGACATGTATCTCACCACTGCAAGCTGGCACATGTGTGCATAGGGCAGACTGTTCTGAATCTGGCAATATCATTGCCATGGTGGAGGGATTCTCTGGGGCTGAGCAAATGTGAAAAATATGTGGTGTGTGACTTATGGAAATAAATGCCATTTTTTTATTTAGCCCTATGGCTACTCTATTTTTGGCCATTCTCACTACCTTTAGTTATAAGCAGTTATCATGGTCAATGTAAGTGCCATTGACACAGTAATGAAAAATGCCCTTTCTGCGCTCCATATCTGTGACACGAACTGATCTGACCTGACTGAACCCGAGTTTGCATGTTCTGTGTATACACTCATGATGATTCTAAAACAACTTTTTACTGCATTATCATGAACAAAGTGAAGGCAAAAAGGTGTTTCTTTGTCGAATAAATTGGGATGCAATGTGAGTCTCGAATTGGATGCCATGCCGGAATTTGCTAGGATCTCAAAACCGGATTATGAACATGCTTTGCCATAGAGAAACACATGATAGTGTTGTATTATGAACATGCTTTGCCACCACAACACACAAAAACGTGGGGTAAGTCGAGCTATATGAAGTTATTCTCCTCTGCGTGCCATATCTATCCGATCACGGGTTCGTGAGTAGGGTCTAATTCAAACGAGAGTAATGGGTGTGCAGCGTTGGTTTTTGTACATTATTTTATTTTGCAGTCACGTTGTCTGTTTTTATAGCCCAGAAGGAACGATATACTTGGTACCAATAGATAGCCCTGTGTCTCCTCTTTCTTCTGATTTGCTTGCCATATCTATGCGATCACGGGTTTGCGAGTAATTCAAACGAGAGTAATGGGTGCGCAGGTGAACTGAATCAATTTTATTTAATTACATGATATTTATTTTTATTTTCATACTTGATCGCACAGACAAGTGTTTAGTCTCGTTGGAAAGCCCCACTTCTGCTCTGTCAGGCAATTAAGGTTTCATCTCGCTGTGATGAACAGTTCCGGAGCAATGTAACAAAGAATTCAGGCAAAGCAGCCTACCTCTAACTGACCAGCTATAGCAAGAACCACACGCAGTCAGCAAATTATGTATTTATAAAGTAGCCTAGGCTAGGCCCTATTAGCCTAACTGGAGCCATCTGGATATATGTGCCTAATGTGCTTGCATTTCACCCGAAGTTTATTGAAATATTCTTGTAACAGCGTTCCCGCGGGCATCCGATTATTTTTGATCAGCCCCACACATCAATAACAAGCCTAACAAGGACAGCCCAACGCAGCTCACTTGGCTATGATTCGTGACACATTCTAACATCTTATTAGCATTAATGTTCCAACTCATCAACTCACCTGTTTCTGAGGTTAAGTAGTAGGCTAGCCTAGTCTACTGTCAAGTGTTTTAACAGATGACTTGAATTGTCCCGCCTGCTGCTGCTGCTGCTCTGCACTAGGCCTACTCCTCAAAAACAGACAAATCGCCTACATTAACATTGCTACAACAACCAATACGTGTTTATTCACGCCGTGAAACGTACACATACCTCTGCCATAAATAGAAAGTAACTGGGAAGAGCAAAATCAAAGAGCTCACCAGCGACTACTGCAACAGACAGGACCTCATCGACTCCTGCCCCTTACCCATCATTATGAAAATTCATGCTATAAGAGAAATAGCCCTGGCTATAATTCAGCATTTATTTGCAAATATCCATATTCAACAAAAACATACTGACAGAACTAAACAATAAAACGGTGGGACTGGTAAGGATGTGGCTTGGGCTGAACACGCACTCAACCGGGGACATTATCTTTCAGCCCAGGAAAGATGGAGGTCTAGGCGTCCCTAACATCGAGTGGATATACACTGCCACTAGAACCAGCCACCTGCTTAACATGTTGAATAACAGTGATCCAGCGGTGAAACAGATGGCTCGCGCGTCTCTCATCCAACATCTACAGAGGCGGAAAGTCCCGCCCGCTAAGGAGGATGATCCACAGTTCCTTGGCTTTAAGTTGAAGGGACAATGGCAAACTGGACATCAAAGCGGCTGAATTCGGTGTGAGGTCGGACTGGCCTTGACTTAAACGATCTCTGCCATCGGATTGGAATAACCTGAAGTGGGCTAGACCGGACAGCGGAACAGTTGAACTGGATAACATCATTACGATCCGCTCATTTACACATGCGCAACCTACAAAGTAAGCAACACGCAGTCCGAGATGTCAACAACAGGTGCAAGGGCAGAAAATTCTCAAAATGAAGCGCTCACATAGCGCACAACACTGGACAAGCCTCAGGCTACAGGGAAAACTGGCACTTCTGCCATTTGCAAATCACTCCCTGTCCCACACCATATTTTCAAACCCCCACTCTTGGCGAGGATATTCTCACGTTACCATCAAATCGCGCCTTCAAGTCCTCCCAACAAGATCAAACCTGGCTACGTGGGTACCATCCAACTACAAACCAGACTGCATTCTTCACTCCACTAACTATGTTAATGAGACCACTTTACATAGCAAGGCATGATAGACTGGTGGACCTAGTGTCACAAAGCATCAAAAAAGTACAGGAGGGAACGACAAAAATATACAAGCACCACAATGTACAAATGGACTGGTTCAATGATGAAAACACCATCAATATCACTTTCTGTAATATTCCAAATACCCCCAGATATCACCATTATAGATGACAATACTAAGAATGTGACTATTGTTGAAATAGGATGTTATTTTGATTTGTACATGGACACTTGTTTTAACTCCAAGCTGCTGAAATATCAGCCACTTGCCGACAACATCACAAATATAGGGTTTCAATGCAAAATTATCATTCTTGTTTTTGGGAGTCTGGGGCATGTGCACAAAACTTGTCTTACGCGGACTGCAACTGTGTGGACTAAGCAAGCCAACTGCAAAAAAGCTTGCAAAGTACTGCTCCATTTCTGCAATAATAGGTAGTTTATCCATCTGGAAGCGACGATGCCATGTTTACCCATAATCATGCAGTTCAGAATGAAATAGCACAATGCATTCTGTGTTTGATCAGACCTGCCTTAGTGTGTAACATACTTCCTTCAGTGTTTGGATCTGTGAATCTTCCCCTGTGTTAAGGTCCAAATAAAAGCATATAAAATGTGTGTGTGTGTCTGTGTGTGTGTGTGTGTGTGTGTGTGTGTTTGAGAGAGAGATAGAGAGAGAGAGAGAGAGAGAGACAGGACAGAGAGAGAGAATGTGTATAAAGTGTCTGTGTACAGCATCAGCCAACACACTCTGCTGCCTGCAAACTTCCACAACTTCCCCCCAAGGACACTGGCAGACGAAGCAATACCATAAAAAACATGCCAGAGTGTTAACAGTTGGCCAACCACTCAACGCACGTCAAAAAGAATAAAACATTTAATTTCATAGGCACCCAGTGCATGGCCCCATTCAGACAGTGACCAACTTTTTCTTTTAATTACTTTTGCCTACACTCGGCTAACTCTCCAGACAAACATTTCCCCATTCGAACACAAGTTGTTTGTGGCAGCCATTTCCTTGAAGCGCTATTTACTGTATTGATTTCTCCTCGACTCTCTTCGGAGTCATTCTGAGTAATTCTCCCAGATGCTTGGAGAGGCTGCAGCTACCCCCCCCCCCCCCCCCCCCCCCCACACACACACACACACACACAGATATGATGTATCAGTGCCTTAATGAATCCTTGATTAATTTTACGCTGTCCTCCCCCAAGCTCAGGGTGACTGCCGGCCCAATTTCAGAATTTCTTCTGTCGTGTTCTTTTCTTCTAGTGCGCTCCCTTTCCCACATTCACATCTCACATCTCACATTGCCTCAAAAACTAAATTTAATTCTCTCTCTCTCTCTCTCTCTCTTTCTCTCTAAAGTGTCATGCTTTCTGCAGTATGCAGTATTTTTTCACACAATTAAGAGTTGAGTTTCCAGGTTAAAGTCTTGGCTAGAGGCAGGTGATGCAAGAGAAAAGAAACGACTCTGAATCTTAAATGTTTCAGTTTCGCAAAGCAATAGCCTACTCGCGTTGCATCAAGTTGATAGGTACATTTATAATTTTCAGCGTTCGTGTCAGCATTACCATTATTTGTTGTTGTTCATGCTTGCTTTTGGTTTGAACTCTGAGCCTAAGCCTGCTTTCTCGTAACAGGCTTTTATCAGCCTTGTTGCAGTCCTCCAGTCTACCACTGAACTGACAAGAGAAGAGAACAAGCATCTGTGAGAGACTAGAGCTTTAGTTACTGTGAGAGATAGAGAGAGAAAGAGAGAAAGTGAGAGAGAGCGCACATGCAGGAAAATAATTGAACTGTAGAGAGGTGGGACGCTGCTCTTTTTTCCCGGTGTGAGAGATTTCATCGGGCTTGTCACAGTCCAGTGGTTCTCATTATTTCGACCCTCATCTTCCTCTGGGAAAACATGAGCGCCCGCTAAGGTCACCGTCTTCGTCCTCTGCTGCCTGTGATTACCTCAGAAAGCTTTCTTATTGCTTCCTGCCAAGGAGGCTCTCGCCCAGCCAAGTCGCACTGCTTTAGGGGACACACCTGAAGTCGTACTGCTTTAGGGGACACACCTTGAGTCGTACTGCTTTAGGGGACACACCTGGAGATACAAATAGTGGAACCTGCCTGAGGAGAGGGAGCTGCCGTGGTGCTAGCGGCAGGTGAAGCCAGGTATGCAGCTTAGCAGTTTCACCTGCAGATGCCAAATCAATAATGTTTTTTTGTGCTCTCTTTTTAGCAGTCTCCACATTTGTTGTAACCACTCAAAGTGTGTGTCTCTGTGTGTGTGTGTGTGTGTGTGTGTGTGTGTGTGTGTGTGTGTGTGTACATAGTGTGTGTGCGACATTTGCTGTAACCACTCAAAGTGTGTGTGTGTGTGTGTGTACTGTACGTACAGTAGTGTGTGTGTGTGTGGGTTTGTGTGTGTGTGTATGTACGTACTAGTGTGTGTGTTTGTGTTTGTGCATGGATGTAGTGTGTGTTTTCAAGAGAAGCCATCATCCTCCAACCATCAATAAAATCCTGGAACCAATGTAAACAGTTCCTAGATGGGATGAGTTATTGACTTACGCCAGCTCAGGATTGCATTGCCAAAGACTCACTTAGCACACGCAACATAACGCAGTCAAATACTGAGAGCCCCCATTCAGACTGTCCTGCTCTTGTCTTCGCCCCTCAACAGCTTTGTCATGTACAACAAAAGAAACATTTATTTATTTATTTATTTACTTAATTATTTATTTTTTTCGATCCAGGACCACATCATCATCGGCCGCACTGGAGAAATAATTGCCCACATTTTCCCTTTCCTCCAGAGGGCCACTTCCGAACACAGATAATGGCCTCCCATGTAATGTCACCCCCCTCTCCCCTCCCCCTCTCTCTCCACCTGCTCTCCTCTCCTCCTCTCCTCTCCTCTCCTCTCCTCTCTTTCCTTCCCCAGCCTCTCCTCCTCTGTGCCATCATCAGCACCGGCTGGCTCGTATGTACCTGTCAGTGAGCGGGAGTACAGCTGGGCATAATCCGCTCATCATTTATTAATTACACCCCACTCGCCTTCCTCTTATCAGCCGCGTCGTTCCAGAACCCTCTCTGGAGTGCCTCGCACTTTTTTGTGTGTGTGTGTGTGTGTGCCTTTTGTTTGTGACTGATGGTGTGCCAGTGGAGGGAGAGGATGCTGCTGTACCTTGCAGACCAGAGTAGTTGAGAGATATGATTATTTGTTTCACTTCACCCCCACCACACACACACCAACACACATACACACACACTGCCTTCTCCCTCTGAAAAGACTCTTCTATGCTCGGCTGAGCTTGCCTGGCACGGTGGGTACCGGTTGTTTCTGGTGGGTTCCGGTGGGATGGCAGTGTGAGTGTGAATTACAGCCGCGCCTCTCAGGGGTGCTGAGGTGCCTGGAGCAGCCGTGTGCCATAAATCGAGCTGTTGAATCTAAATTTGGCCCCCATCTCTCAGTGCTAATTGTTATCTTAGCGCCGCAGTGCTGAATTGATTGGTTATTGTCATTATGCTCGCAGAGGACCATGGATCTGCGCTGTTTAGCTTTTTTTAATGAATATTCCAGGTCTTTCAAACCGATTTCTGGCTACTTCATCTGCGGTGTCTGTGCCGATAGCCATAGACAATGATTTCTGTATGTGTCTTTGTGCTTTCCATATGGAAAGTCTATAATATATAGGGGAACACTTAGTTTCCCACAATTGTTAAAACACATTTTTTGAAACCTTCCACCCTTTTCTCCATTCTCAAACTACATTCACAAAATGTCTGACAGTTCTTGCAAAATAAAACACTCGCCTCAAAAGTTTTACTTGTGCTCAGAACCAAACAGTGTCAGAGTACCGATCCAGTGTATGATTGAAGTGTTCCCTTAATTTTTTTGAGCAGTATATATATACACATATCAGTTGATGTACCAGGAGTTCTAGTCCAGATGTGTTCATGCATAAATAACCTTACTATATGTGGGTCAATGACGTGACGTCTAGATTTTCTGTCCAACAGCATTTTTTAAGTTTATAAAAGGTTTGAATGCCTGAATACACACCATATATATGTGGGAGTACTCCCATATTTGTAACCACTTTACCTTTTGAAAAATCTTTAGGTATTTTTAATTTTTCTCTTATGTGAAGTATCAAAATATCATGTGGTGCGACTGTCCGACCATGACTGCAGTTTGGGAAACTTCTTTAAAATTACACTGAATCTATTCAAATGTGCGTTCTGCTCTATCTAGCATTTTTTCAAAAGTGTTTTGTAGCTCTGTAGAAAATGACACAGCATTTTTTATTTTTATGTCCATCCTATTATACAAACAAACTTTGTCCGAAGATGTCAACTTAATCAAATATCATCTGGTGCAACCATCAAGAAACTGCCATTTTGAGACTTTTATTTTAAAATTAATTAAAAGATCTTAAGTTGCATTCATAAACTAGTTTGCCAGGCACCCATTGGGGCAGCAAACAAGTTTGTAATTATCTCTTATATTTGGAAAAACATAGCTTAAATAACAGCTGGCAAGAAGTTGCCAAATTTGGACGTCATGTGGTATGACCTCAACAATACAATGAATATTAATTTATTTGTTCAAATTTATTTTTTGATTAGAAATGAAATAGTAACCTTTTAGAGGAATCAAGTTTGTTATGAGTAGGTGGTCAATTTTGTGCCTGTAAATTTGATCTCAAGTTGAAAATGTCATGTGGTGCGACCAAACATCATGTGGTGCGACTATTACAAAATGCTTTTTTGTGTGGTTTTACATTTAATTTAGGATTTATATGCCTATGCAATTTATTTTAGTGTTATATGGAATCAATTTTTATACATTCAGAGTACATTTTCAAAGATTTCAGAAAAAAACGTTTACATATACTCTTGGTACATTATAATGACAAAAATGTAAATAAAAATCATTTTACATGTAAGGTTACTTTGGTAAATGTACATTTATTAATCATTTATCCCTCCCACTGTGTTCTGTTCAGCAAGAAAGATATATTTCACTTATTATCAACATCATAAAAATAGGCTATTACTATGTATGTGGCTGTGAGGGGCGTTAACACTGTAATATAGGATTTTATTACCATTATTTTTGTTTTGTTTCACATTTATTTTATTGTTTTTATTTGTTATATTATTAGTGATGATTGGGCAACATCATCAAATTTGTTTAATCATCTTTTTTTGTTTAAGTATGTTTGCTCTGAAAACTTCCCCATTTCATTTCTGTATCACTTTCTCTCTCTCTCTCTCTCTCACTCTCTCACACACACTCACACACACACATACACACACATACACACAATCTCTCTCTCTCACACACACACACATACACACAGACACACACTCACTCTCTCTCTCTATCTCTATCTGTTAAACACTAGGCCTATTACTCTCTTCATCGCTGTATCTATCACAATATATCTATCACGCTAACTATCCCACTAACACACTATCAATCACAGATCACTCTCTATCACACAATCATGCTATCTATCACACTATCAATCTCACACTACCTATCTATCATACTATCTATCTATCTTTATCCATCATCTGTCTGTCTTCTAGCCTCCCCATGTAGTTAGCCTAACTTCTATGTCTCACTCTTTTACTCAAAAAAGCTTTAATTCTGCCATTGTTAGTCTGTCTGTCTGTCTGTCTTTTAATTTCTTTATCTTTTATTATCTCTTCCTTTCCATCCAACCATGCACTTTTGTCTATCTTAATATCTTCTCCTGCCCCATCTCTTAAAATCATCTGCTAAATCCGAAAAATTTAGCAGAGACAATATACTGAAAAAAAGAATTTACGTCCTGAATTTCTTCTGTTTATCCCCTCGATCACTCACACACTTTTACCTCCTTTTCTCCCTTAAGCTGTCTACACTTATTTGTTTCTTTCTATGTGTGTTTGTTTTCATCACCTTCTATATTTCAAATGCCCTCACAAAGCTTATCTTTTTATACCTTTACCAATATATGGACATGTTCAACATTATTAGCAACTTAAAAATCTTTTACTTTGTGTAAAACTTTTATTTTTTATTTAATTGTTGTTGTTTTTTGCTTTGCAAGCACTATATTACCCTCATGAAATGAAAATATAACAGTTTATTAATCTCTACTTATATTTTTAACAATATGAGATCCTTGAGTCATTTGGTGCGACCATTCATCATGTGGTGCAACCAATAATAGCAATTATTAGTGTTAAATTCAAAATGAAAAATAAAATTTCTGTGGTTAAATTATTAATCAGTCATATAATATGTTTAAGTCAATGCTATTTTTCAGACTTTTCCATCAGTTTTATAAAACTTACAGGAAAAATAAGGGTTCTAAATATATTTTATAAGGTGACAATGACGGTATAGAACAAAAATATCAGTGCAATATTCACAAAAAGTAAAGAAATGTAAATACTTTGTTTCTAAACAGTTCATTCTAAACAGTTTCAAACAAACTTTTAAGCATGTTAAGGAAATACATTTAATTTTAAGATAATCTATGGTCGCACCACATGACATTTTTTAAGGCCGCAACCAATTAATTCTCATGAAAAAACACTAAAATCACATTACTTGAAATTTTAATATGGATTTTCATATACCCAACATTCTTAATGTTTGAACAATTGAAACAGAAATTCTTATTTTTAGAATTTTAAATTTGGCCAGTTGAAAAACCTTATCCGTCATTGACTCATATATTAACAGTTTAGTCTGGTCAAACAATTTATTAGTTTCTGATTAGACGCAATCAGTCCATGAATGGGGATATTTTGGCACAACCTCACTTGGACCTCACCACTTGCGTTTAATATAGTTTTTACTGTTTGATTACAACATTAACATTCCACTCAGGAAAAGACACAAGTAGAGTAGTGTGATTCAAGGATCTGTGATCACTTGTCAAATCACCGCTGTGAGGAAATCCTTCACCAACATCGCTCTCAGTCGTGCCATACTAATTAAGCACATGTGCCAACATCGCTCTCAGTCGTGCCATACTACTTACACACACGTGCCAACATCGCTCTCAGTCGTGCCATACTACTTACACACACGTGCCAACATCGCTCTCAGTCGTGCCATACTAATTACACACACGTGCCAACGCTGCTCTCAGTCGTGCCATACTACTTACACACACGTGCCAACACTGCTCTCAGTCGTGCCATACTACTTAAACACACGTGCCAACGCTGCTCTCAGTCGTGCCATACTACTTAAAGCACGTGCCAACGCTGCTCTCAGTCGTGCCATACTACACATGTGCCAACGCCACTCTCAGTCATGCCTTACTAATTAAACATATGTGCCAACATCGCTCTCTCAGTCGTGCCATACTACTAGCACACGTGCCAACATCGCTCTCAGTCGTGCCATACTACTTAAACACACGTGCCAACATCGCTCTCAGTCGTGCCATACTACTTAAACACACGTGCCAACATCGCTCTCAGTCGTGCCATGCTACTTAAACACACGTGCCAACATCGCTCTCAGTCGTGCCATGCTACTTAAAGGGAAACTTGGCAGGATTTCCCCCTCTGCTGGAGAAATTGTGCATTATGCTATTTCAAACTGTGGGAAAAGGTAACGATAAAGCACATGGATTTGTTTACAAGCTAGCAAAACGGTTAGCATAAGTTCGGCAGACAATGTGGATGTTACAAGGTAAGAAAACAAATTTCTTGTTTCTCACTTCTCTTTCCGGGACGGTAGTCTCAATGTTGCAAGGTTGGTTTTCCACCTGGGGACGCTAGGGGCAGCGGGAAAAGTCACCATTTTCACCGGAACAGGTCATTTAACCATCCAAATGATTTCTAAACGGGTTTATTACGTTGAAATAGTTGCCAAGTTCCCCTTTAAAGCACGCGCCAACGCCACTCTCAGTTGTGTCTTACTAATTAAACATACGTGCCAACATCACTCTCACAGTCGTGCCATACTACTAGCAAATGTGCCAACCTGCTCTCAGTCGTGCCATACTAGTTAAGCACGTGCCAACATCGCTCTCAGTCGTGCCATACTACTTAAACACACGTGCCAACATCGCTCTCAGTCGTGCCATACTACTAAAACCTTAGCTTACAGCTGCTGACTAGATAAATTGATGGACCTGGTTTTGTGTTGAATATAGATGAGAGGTTAGTGTTCTGCTTTCAAGGAATCAATTCTGACATTGCCGATCGAAGTGTAGCCCCCCCCCCCCCCCCAAATACACCCCTCCATGCCATCCACTCGTCCTATCCTTTCATTCCATCCTCTCAGCGTCGGTCTGCGCTCCACTGATCCCTGTGTGTGTGAGGCATTCAGGAAGGTACACATCTGACCCACTGCAAACTAGCGAGTTCTCATTTTAAACTGAGAGTCTGAAGTCCAGGGCCGCTGGGAGCTGGGCAGTGCTGGCTTCTTGAGTCAACAGTGATGGACCATGTACACACAGGCGCACACTGATCTGTGCCCACACACACACACACACTCACACACACACACACACACATACTTTGGGCAATCTATTTGAGTATTTGTGTGTTAGGTTTGTTTTCTGTCCTTGCTTGTTTGTCTGTGGTCTGTGTGTGTGTGTGTGTGTGTGTGTGTGTGTGTGTGTGTGTGTGTGTGTGTGTGTGTGTGTGTGTGCTGCCAAGAGGTGCTTTGACCGCTGTATGTGATGTGTGACTGTGAATGTGACATTCATTAGCTCAGTGGTTAAATGTTACTTTGTATGTTTTTACTACATCTAAATGCTGTTTGTTTTATGTCAATTTCATTCCACACATTTGTGATAATTAAATAATTCCATGAAACTTCATCCATTATTTTGAACATTTATTCTCGAAATCATTAGCATTAGTAGCTTGCCCTGAGATGGAAGACGGTTTTCAGGAGGTCATGATGTGAATAGAATATAATAAGGTTGTATGGCTTTGCCACATGATGTGAATAGAATGTAAGAAAGTTGTATGGCTGTGCCACATTTACTCTATAATAGTTCTTAGAGTTTGTAGTTGTTGTGAAAACTGGACTAGACTATGTGTGGCCATCCTTTTTCATAGTGTGCATGTGGGTGGTGTGTGTGTGTGTGTGTGTGTGTGTGTCTGTGTCTGCATGAGTCTGTCCACACGGTATGATGTTGATGAAGTGGAACTTCAGGACTTTTTCCTCTGTTGTGGTGGTGATACAGGTGCCCCCCCCCCCACACACACACACCATGTTCCCAGCTTCAACCCTCGCTTGTCTCCTTGGTAACATTAATCACCTCAGCGAGTGGCAGGTGCTTCGACCTTGGGCCAGAGAGAGGCACGAGGAGCTGAGCCAGTGCCACGGTCGGAACAGCAGCAACTCTGCCGCGCTAATGCGGATTTCCAAATGATTAACCTTCTCTTTTCACGAGTTTAGCTAGCATTTCCCTGTTGTCACCACTCCTACCTTACCCCTACCCCCCCCACACACACACACAGACACACACACAAAGCCCCCAGCCACACACACGCACACACACACACACACACACACACACACACACACACACACACACACACACACACACACACACACACACACACACACACACACACAAACACAGCCCTAGCCCCTCCCTCTACTTGGAGGCCCCTTGGCACAGGCTTAGGAAATAAAGAGTCCAAATGGTCTGATTGGAAGGGATTTGGAGGTGCCTTAATTAGGGAGAGGGATGGCCATGCTGTCTGCCTGCACTCCCACAGGCCTGATGGAGCACCTCCAGCACATCATTAGTCTCACTACTCGTTCTCTCTCTCTCTCTCTCTCTCTCTTCCTATCTCTATCTATCTATCTCTGGCTCTCTCTCTTCTTTTCCTCTTCTTTTTCTGACATCTGTTCTTTTTCTCACATTGCTGTTTCTCTCTGTCTTTTTCTGTTTCTTTCTCTCTTACTTCTATCTGTTTCTCTTTATTTATATTCTCTTCTCTCTAACTCTATGTATCTATCTCTCTCTCTCTCTCTTTCTTTCTGTCTCTCTCTCTCTCTCTCTCTCTCTCTCTCTCTCTCTCTCTCTCTCTCTCTCTCTCCTGGACCCTGGCTGCTCAGAATTGGACAAACTCTCCCATATCACCACTCTCGTTACACTGAGCCTCTGTGATCACACTATTCACTCATCTGTGATCCCACTATTGGCTCATATTTTTCTCCTATTTCTCTCATCACGTCTCTCTCTCCCTCCTTATCTTGTTTCCTGACATGTTCCTCTGAACACCTCTCCTCTTATCCCCACACATATCTCTTACACTGTCACTCCCTCTCTCCCCTTTACTTAGCTCACCTCTCTCCAGTTTAGCACTCTCCTCTCCTCTCTCCTCCCCTCTCCTCTCCTCTCTCTTCCCCTCTCCTCTCCTCTCTTCTCCTCCCCTCCCCTCTCCTTTCCTCTTCCCTCTCCTCCCCTCTCCTCTCCTCTTTTCCTCCCCTCCCCTCTTTTCTCCTCTCCTCTTCCCTCTCCTCTTCTCTCTCCTCTCCTCCCATCTCCTCTCTTCTCCTCTCCTCTCATTTCCTCTTCCCTCTCCTCTCTTCTCCTTTCCTCTCCTCTCTTTTCTTCTCTTCTCTTCTTTTCTCCTTTCCTCTTCTCTCTCCTCTCCTCCCATCTCCTCTCCTCTTTTTTCTCTCTCATTCATTCGCACTCCCACCTGTATCTCTGTATGTAAGTTCCGTCCTCCCAGTGCTCCCCAGCATCTCCCCCCCCACCTCCTCCAACAGTGCTGCTGAAAATGACAGGGTTTTAGGTCACCCCCCCCTCCCTCCTCACCAGACTCCCATAATGCACTTGCTCTAGGGGCTAGCAGCAGTGGCAGTGATTACTGTATATGTGTCTTATGTCTTTAGGAGCTACTTTTCCACATAGAATCCACCATAGCCTCGGGCTGCTGTGCTGGGATAGCCAGGCTATCAGAGGTATCTGAAGCTGTGCTACCCCAGTCATCGAAATGTCACTGGCAAGCTCACTGACTCTCCACACTCAAGTCAGCCTGTCTATGATGACAGCCACCTTGGAAAAGTCGATGAAAATGACACATGCAATTAACGCCTAGTGGACCGGGAGGATGAGACGGATAATTGAAGCTATAAAAGCCAAAAAAAATGATCCAATGCCCTTTATCTGAAAATATGTCTCGCTGTCTCCCCCTGAAGATTTTTGTCAATATTTTCAAATGACTGGTTAACGCTGTGTGTAAAATACTCCATCACCCATATTGCTTGTGAGGCTGGGAGCATAAGTCTGGGCTGGGAGCATAAATCTCCCATCAGTGGGAGCTGGCTTAGAAACACCTCAGTCCCCACACAGAATCAAGAACTCTGGTGAAGAATGTCAATTTGTCTGCAATGCCACAAAGTGTTCAAATATGATTTAAAGAAATGAAGTTTTGTGTGGAGAGTTTTTGCAGAACTCCAGTGAGGAATGATGAAGTTTTTTAAGTTTTTAACTTTTTGTCTGGCTGGCTGGACTGCAAACTGACATGCTCAGTAATGGATTGAGATGGCTAGAGCAGAAACTCATGGGCAGGAGGACCAGAGGGCTAAGAAGCTCCCTTTATTCTCCTAAACTAGGTATGACCTCTCTCTCCTAATGTGTCGTCCACCATATGAGCCCAGCATGTCCACCCCACACGTGTCGCTAATGGACCATCTGAGTGTGCGGTCTCTGCTGTGATATCTGTGCACCGCTGAGGTGTGTGTGAGTGTGTGTGTGTGTGTGTCTGGGCTTTGTCAGAGGAGGAGGTGGAGGAGATGTGTCGTTGTTTCGCTCTCTTGTCACGTGTTGTAGAGCAGGGTGGGTTCAGCATCTCACGTCTGCAATGCTATTTATAGGTGCCTCTTTTCTCTGAACTCCTCTCCCCCGTGCCCCTCACACACACACTCTCTCTTCCCTCTCTATCACAAGTACTCACACACACACAAACAACTCTGTAGTGGGAGAAACATCTGATGACACATCCAAGATGCCTTAAATCTGCATTTAAATAACCTTCATTTGCATCATACTTTTTTTTGGCTGTGATTGAAGACGCCCACTGTTTTTGGTCTTATGCATGTACAATGCACATGTACCTGCATGACTGTACATCCATCTTGTGCTTGATGTCTATGGCGGTGTGTGTGTGTGTGTGTGTGCTGTAGCGGAGTTGAGGTAAACACCAGCCAGCCAGAAAATTGGATGTTGTTATTTTGGGTTTTCATCATTCATCCACTCATCATCAGACACATTCTGGGATGTGTAGTAGCACTGCATCACTGGGTAACTTGCTCATGATGTGGGGGCTGTCAGAAACCCATAATTCAGGGCAGGTAATGTTATGGTAAGGTTTCAGAGATTGATTCAATGATTTCAAGGCACCGATTGTACCTTGTAGTAGATGTGTTCATCTCTCTCTTCCCTCTCTATCACAAGTACACACCCACACACACACACACACACACACAACTCTGTAGATTGTACCTTGTGGTAGATGTGTTCATACGGTCTCAGCATGAGTGTCTGCAGTGTGTGTATGATGTTGGAGGCAGGTATCACCTTGAAGGTTATTCTCCTCTTTCGTATGAATATAATTCGTAATAATGTCCATGGGATCTGCCTCTGAAGTTTGCCAGTTCGATAAGCCTGTCTCTTTCCATTTCGATTTGAGTGGTTAAGTTGCGTTTGTTACAGCATGGTCTCTCAGCTTGGTGTTCAGCCCAGCAAAATGGAAAGCTCTGGGAATCCAAAAACCCAGGCTACTGTTAGAGGGTGAAGCTAAAGAAAACTTAATCGGTATGCCGGTACTGTTCCGTGGCCTTGTGAGCACTTCTAGTCTTTGAACAAAGGACCATTGCAACTGTTCCCCAAGGTCGTTGGCTTCTTTTGTGCATGAGTGGATAGATGTATATTCTCATGGGGTTGATATAGATGTATATTCTCTATCCTTACTGTGGATAAAGGCATTATGTAGGAAGAGTTATGTAAACATAAAAGAACACCCACCATTTGGTTTTGTGGGATTATTTTTTTTAAACGTTCCATCATAAAAATGCTCAGAAGCAGATTTGTGGCTGTTGTTGTTTGCTGTTTACTGATTTTAGATAATGTCTCCATGCCGTGCACATCTGTCAACTTTGAAAAGCCTAAATGCATTACATCCCCAAACTGCAGCCTCCACAATCACATGGGAATGCCAGGGGAAAACAAAAGGCACCATGTCGCTTAGCATTTAAAAGTCATCTATATCCGATGAGCGGATGGGAGAATCAAATCGGACATAATGTTATCATAATCTACTAATCCATTGTGTCCAAAACGGCATCCCAGAATTAGATAGACGAGTGTGTGTGTTTTTTTTTCTGTCTTTCTCTCCTTCTTTGTCTTTTTTCTTCCTCCCTCTTTACTTCTCTCTTAGGTCTTGTAAAGCACACAAAGGATGAATTGTACTTGTTCTCCGTGCCCAGGCCACCTCCCTCTGTGAAAAAAAAATCACATTAGACAAATAAAAAAAAAAATCACATTAGACTCAAGGTCTGCCAGGGCTCCTTTTGGCGTTCTCCAATTACTCTCCTGCTTTGCTCTTTTGTCCGCCTTTGGACCCTACCAACCTCTGAAGAGCCTTTTTCTAGCCACTTATGATCCTGAATAGCAACACAGGCCGTGGAGAGACTCGCGCTTGCCTGCGTTGAACCGAACCAATTACCGAGCCACAAACTGTGCGTGTGCAACTCTGCTTGCTTTAATTGAAAAGGAATACGTTTTAGTCAAGTTTTTTTTTCACCTCATGTTTTTTCACCCATGGGTTATCATTTTATTTTGTATTTTATATTTTTATTTTGCTTTCATTCCTCCTCCATGTTTGTTTTTGTTAGGATAATTGACCATCTTCCCATGTCCTGTGCTGGGCTCCATTAATTAATTTAAGATGTAAACACTGTGTACATGCTTTAAAAACATCAGATTTAGCAGGCTATGCGACGTCTGTTGGGAATCATAAGGGGATTATGCACTCACTGAGGAGCCGGTCTAAAGCATACCCACCCACACACAGTAATTGGAGCGAGCCTGCATGGTGCTGCGAGATTACATTAGATGTTGTGATGCCGGGCTGCTGAAATTCAGAGGGAAAAAAACAACACTGCCATTCTGTGTGGATCAGAATTCACGTGTGGGAGTGGGGTAGGTCCACAGGCCCAATGGTCAGAGCATTCAGAAGCTGTCGGAATGTGTTTGGCTGTGACTAATTGTTGCTCTGCTTTTTAATCTCTCTCTTTGTCTCTCTCTCTCTCTCTCTCTCTCTGTATGTGTGGGTTTGTTTCACACTCTCCCGCAGGAGAAGAGAACTTGCTGGCCATCCTGAAGAGGCGATGGTGGAAGTACATGATTCTGGGCTTGATCGACATCGAGGCCAACTACCTTGTCATCAAAGCCTACCAGTACACCACACTCACCAGTGTGCAGGTGAGGATCAACTCGCCACTTGTCAAGGTCATGATGGTTAACACACCCTTTGGTGTAGCCAATTTGCAGTCTGTGCATGTGTGTGTGGGTGTGTTTCTTCTTCATCTGTACAGTGGCTGTCCTTGGTGGGTATGGGCACAGACAGCAGCCGTCGAGACATCCTCGGTGTGTGTAATAAGTCCCCTAATTAAAGTTAGATGGGATGATTCTCATTTTCCTTGTCAGTTCATCTTCATTATCAGGTCGTTAGTGCCAGGACAGCCTCATTCAGATCCCGTCCAAAGGCCTTTCATTAGCCACCAGCCGAGGTCCCAGCGATTATCTGTGAGCGTGCTGCAAAAGAGCCCAATTGATTTCTCTCTCTTCCCCTTTCTGGTTGTCATTCTCTCTCTCTCTCTCAGTTGCTCACTCTTTACTCTTTGTCCTGTGTCTCCCTATTCACAGTTTGATTGTCAGACACAAAAGTGTATCTCTCCTTGCTAATCAGTGTGTAAATCCAAAAGCACAACAAGTGAAAGCACATAAGTAAAGTATAGTACTCACTCTTTTGATTCCGTGAGGGAAATTTGGTCTCTGCATTTACTGTATCCCAATCTGTGAATTAGTGAAACACACAGTGAGGTGAAGCACACACTAATCCCGACGCAGTGAGCTGCCTGCTACAGCGGCGCTCGGGGAGCAGTGAGGAGTTAGCTGCCTTGCCCAAGGGCACTTCAGCCGTTCCTACAGTACTGGTCGGGGTTCGAACCGGCAACCCTCCGGGGCCTCCCCGTCGGGGAATCGAACCCCCGTCTCCTGCGTGACAGGCGGGGATACTCACCACTATACTAACGAGGACGACATAAGACCATCAATAGTTATATTGTCCTCGGGGCCATCAATGGTTGTCCTCTGGTCATCGTTATCAGTGTTGTCCTCTGATCGTCATTGGTTGTGTTGTTCTCGGGTCATTGTGAATGATTATTATCAAAACACGTGTTACTAAATTATCCAAGCCACACATGTCCTCTTCATGAAGCTGTTGATATAGACTTTCAACTGCATAAACAAACGTGCATTCCTAATATAAGGCTTTTCTGGTGGCAAAGAAAACAACATTGACCTAATGGTAACTTGGCAACAACAACAACAAAAAAAAGTTTTAAAGTTGACATTTTGTAGAGCATTACGCTAAAGTCCTATTTATTATCATTTCAAAGGATCTGCATTAGTTTTAAATGTTTCAACCAGAAACCCTGTAGGAACAGATTGAAAGGGTCTACAGATTGCCTAATAGATTTTTTTCCCAGCCGTGCTTGAGAAGACTCTGTAGAGTTTATTTATTTGATATGCTGTTTGTAACTCAGTGCACAACTTTAATTGTTGTATTCTGTTTGATTTTCCTGTCCACATTTTACCCTGCTGGATATATTATTTTCACACCGGCAGACAAATAATAGCCTTTAGAGCAGAGGTAATGGCTTTCTGTTAAGCCCAACACAGTGTAGTCATCTCTTTGTAGAGTAGGGTAATTATTGTGGATGGGTACACACTCTTTTCACTCTGTGATACAAATGTGGCTCTTCAATTGAGACATTCCATTACAATACTTCCTCTCTTTCTTGCAGTTTCTTCTCTCTCTCTTTGTATGTATGTATATGTATGTATTGTATATGTATGTATCTATGTATCTATCTATCAATCTATGCAGAGTGCGAATTACCCCACCATAATTGGGGGGTACTGCTCCTTCACTTCTTCTATGACCATCATGTCCCACTACCATATCAATCCCCATCGTGATCGCCAAGTGCAACATGTGTTGTGCAACACACATACAAGGTCTAAACATGCGACAAACTGATAATCAGTAGGCTACAGAATATCTCATTGTTATTATATATCCAAAAGAGAACTGTTTTGATCAACTCTCAAAAGTTAGAAGTTAAGTGCTCTGAAATACCATTCTAATTAGTGAAAGTAATACCTTACAAGAAGCCTATTGCCTATTTCATGACATATTGATTTGGTTTATTTTTAGATTTCATAAGACCTGGAGGTAAGATCCAACTCTCTCTAGGCCTACTGTATAAACAGAAACCAATTTTCCATTATAGTCTATGGTAGTCAGTGTCAAATCAACACAATTGTCTAGAGATATGTGAAACCTGAGCAATCTTTAATGTGATTAAGGAGCATACTATGAAAAAAACATACTAGCCTACCACAGAAGAACTACAGAGCGGTAACCTATAATATCCTATAACCTGAATGTAAAAACAATACTAACCGATTAAAAACAAATTCAAATACTAGCATGTAGGCCTGCTATTTAGCCTAGGCTACTTGGCTCTTTTTATGTTTCCACAGGTTTCACTGATGTTATATAGGCTTAGCTACATCAGACCCTCTTGTGCATAATATAAAAACAACACAGGATCAGTGCCAAACTAATTTCAAAAGGGCACAATCATTTATTCAAGATAACATGAGAATGGACACCTAGGCTATGGACTGGAGTTCATCTCCTTGGAAATGACAATCAATTTTACCTCACAACAATGTAAAATAATTATTTAAATAAGAGATTCTTGCTAACTAACCTTGGTGACTAACCAAGGTCCACTTTACTAGCCTCAGTGGGTAGGCCTAAGTAGCAGGTAAGCAGCCGGTAATTAAATGCATGAAGACGTGACATGAGCTATGAAATCACAAAACACGTTAATACATGAAGGTTGTAAAATAGCACATTTTCAACAAGCTAGACGTCTGCTAGCAACTTACATTTACCCATGCATGTCAGCAGCAAACCGAATTTAGGCTAGGCTACTGGAGGAAATCTACCTAGCGTTTTGTCATTCAAAGTTGACACTTGCTTGAGAAGTTGAAGTCGTTCTCTATCCATAGTCTCTATCTCCGTTGCTTCTAGCACCACGGTGGTTATAAATGGTACGGTCCATTATAGGGGGTGTCTGAAATCGCTTTACATTATTTTTTTTTCCTAGTAAAAATAGGAGTTGACTTGTATTGTAGCCAA
Organism: Alosa sapidissima; assembly: GCF_018492685.1. Lineage (NCBI taxonomy): Eukaryota > Metazoa > Chordata > Actinopteri > Clupeiformes > Clupeidae > Alosa > Alosa sapidissima. The sequence goes on along the minus strand of NC_055962.1, from coordinate 22,277,971 downwards.
CTGTAATGATATTTTTTCACAATATCAGAAAAATTATCTGACCCCCCCCAAAACTGATATTTCTGTCTCTTTGGGGGGATATTTCTGTAATTCGAACTATGAATCTATGTATCTATCAATCTATCTTTGATTCTTTCTTACTTTTACTTGCTTTGTCTAACTCTGTCTCTCTCAAACATACACACACAGACACTCATACATTTCTTTCGCTTCTCTCTTCCTCTCGCTAATCAGAAGAGTTATGTCATGTCTTTGTGCATTGGTGACGTGCCCGTACTGTGAAAGACCAATCACAGACGCTGCCTCTTCTTTCCTTCTTGGTCGCGTCGTTACTCTGCTCGCTCCCCCGCAAGAAATAAAGGCTGAACTTTCAGAAAAAAGGAGTGAGCACACACAGGCAAATAAAAAGGAAACCGGCTGGCTCGCCACACGGCCGAATGAAAGCAGATGGGACTGTCAGACTCATTCAGACACACACGTCGTCATCCCTCCCAATGTCTCTTGAGAGGGCCACATCGGCTCTTCAGTCTCTTTCCCCCACTCTCTCTCTCTCTCTCTCTCTCTCTCTCTCTCTCTATCCTTTACCCCATCATCTCTCTCTCTGTTTCTGCCTCTCCCTCTTCTCCATCTCCTCTTTTTTTCTCCTCCTGTCTTGTCTTTCACTCTGATTCTAGCTATTACTCCCTCCTTCTCTCTCTCTCTGTATATGATGTTTTTCTTTGACCCCACCCATCTGTCTATGAATTTATCTGTCTTTGTCTCTCTTCTCTCTCATTCTGTCTCTCTCTCTGTCCGTCCATTTCTCTCCGCCCCCCCCATCTCCCCTACATAATTTCTGTTATGTTTCCCTTCTCTTTTACTGTCTATCTCCAACTCTCTCACCCTTCCTCTCTTTTTATCTCTCTCACTCATACTCTCTCCATCTCTCTCACCCTTCCTCTCTCTCTGTCTCTCTCCATCTCTCTCTCCCACATCTAATCCACATATTTCTCCCTTCCTCTCTTTCTATCTCTCTCCCTCTCTCTCTCTGTCCGTCTCTCACTAATAGGAATAGATGACGGCCTCTCCTGTGAGCTGGAGGCCACATAATCCTCCCCGTGCCGCCTGTCGCTGATTGTTTTTCCTCCGGCGGTGAACTGCTGCGCCCCGTCTCAGCGAGCTCTAGAACAGTGGCTCCAATGACACCCATGGCTGTCCATCATCTCTCTCACACACACATGCACACACACGCACACGTGCGCGCGCATGAGTGTGTGTGTGTGTGTGTGTGTGTGTGTGTGTGTGTGCATGTGTCTACCTTGCTCACTCACACACGTCTCTATTTCAGCAACATAAAAGAAAAATCTAGTCACGTTCTGTGAATAACATAAAGCAATAGCCACAACATTTCTTTAACATTTTTAGATAGACTCTTAACAAGGCTGGACAGTGCTTCATCAATATTAATACACAGGCGCAAGCCGAGGCTGGAATCACGGCGCTCCTATAAAAGATTTTCCCATCACAGCCGGGTGATTAGTTGTTATGAACGACCGCGCGCTCGTCGTGTTTTTTTTCCCTCTCTTTACGTTTATACCTCGTCTCGCTTCACTGAAAGACACCATACGGCACCTCCGAGCATTTAGATTGGATTTGTGGGCAATTATACACTAACTCTACCTGGGCGTCTCTATCCTAAGTGATAAGACGTAGTAAGTGGGATAGGAAGTGATTGTGCAGACTTGAGATGTCGCTCGGGGACAAAAAAATGGATTTTGTTTTTAATTTTTTAATTTTCCTGTGTTTAAGTTTACAGCTCAGTGGTTTACAGATGAGAATGCTAGTGGAGAATGTTAAAAGACATTAAACATTAAATAAAGGTTGTGGTTTGTGTTTTTTTTTATACGAAAGTCCTTATTTTGTATCCGATGCAGGAAATGTGTGTTTTGTGTCATTTTTATTTAGCTGTTCACACAGACATTGGAAGATTAACTCACCTCCCTCACCCACCACCCCCCGGCCTAACCCCACCCTAGGTGTCCAATTGCTGCCCAGTGCTCATTCAGTGGCTGGTATTTGCGGGGGAAAAAAAGCGAAATGCCAGCTATGATGTCAGGGGATTGTTTGGCCAGTAATTCACTTTAAAGGTTGTCTGTGTCTCTCGACAAGCCTGGACCTTAGACTGCGCTAATAAAATAATTTGATAGGACATACACCACGCACCCTCTGTTTAAAAAGATGTTTCGCGTGACTATCTCGGCAGACTTTTGACCATCCCTGTATGACGTCTTTGGCAACGTTCAGAAAGGACATGGTGGAGCAGCGGTCACAGGCTGACAATTGGTCGTCCCGCATTCGATTCCCGCTGTTGCGAGTCTGTGTCCCTTTGGATAAAAGCGTCTGCTAAATACTGTATCAGTCAACTTCAACTTTAAGAAAGAAATGTCTTGAAAGTCAAAATGGGGATAATGCCAAAGGGAACTGAAGCGCTGAAGTAGCTAGTAAACGGCCAGTCACACTTTCAGTGACTGCTGTTGTGTATTTCTCTAATGATGAGTGTGTGGATGAGTGTTGTTGGTGTGTCCGTGCGTGAGTGTGGTCATCACGTTCATTGTGTGCCGCGCTGACCCTTCAGACAGACATGCTCTTGCTCCTGAGTTGTAACCAGTGTTGTATAAAGTACTAGAAAGCAATACTTGAGTAAAAGTACAAGTATCGTAGTAGAAAAAGACTTTGGTAGAAGTGAAAGTTACCTTTTAGAATATAACTTAAGTAAAAGTCTTAAAGTATCTGATATATACTGTACTTAAGTATCAAAAGTAATTTTCTGATATTTAATGTACTTAAGTATTTGAAGTAAAAGTAAAAAGCAAGCGGTTTTATTTTTAACTTTTATTGTGAACTTTATTTTGGCTTTCTTATAGTAACGCATAAAGCATATTCAGGGTTCCCATATGTTCTTAATCTCACTCATCAAATCAAAACATTCTTTTCTAGGACTTTTCAGGCACAATTCTCTTAAGTTCAAAGAACAAACAGCATATTTTTAGAGCTGACATCAAAGAAAAAAACAGAAACAGAAAGACTTTTGTATGAACTTCAGGTAAAAATGAAAAATAAATAACTTATTTCTTTAAAAAAAATGACCTACTGGTAGGGAGAACATTTTGGTCATGTGGTATGAGCATTTCTAGGGCTTACTCCCCAGGTCACCATCTCACTCTCACACACACACACACACACACACACACACACACACACACAGGCCACCTCCAGCAGCTACTAATATGCCAGTCATTAGTTGAAACTGAAAAGGTGTTTGTTCATCTTCAAAAGAAGCTGGTTTTCAAAGTTGCCAGAATTCAGTGCCCGGGAGTTTCAGGCCCAAGACCAGTCCACGTTTTCCATAGTGGTGGAAATTGGATAAATGAAGCAACATTTCAGCTCTTACTATCCTGTAGTTTTTATTAGTACCATGGTTCAACAAATGCGTAAAGGTTATATAATAATTCACTTCAACTGAGAAGTTAACAAAAATATTCCACTATTCCACAAGTTAACAAAAACAGAAAGAAAGAAAGAAAGAAAGAAAGAAAGCCTTTGAAATGTAGCCTATCCCAGGCTTCCACAAAGAGGCATATTGAACTAATGTTTAGGCTACATGTTTTTTGCATGGGTAGGCTATATTGTTGTTTGGTGATTTAGCCTACTCCTTTACTACACCCTCTTCTGAGCAAACAAGGCATATAGGTTTATCATGTAGGGTAATTGCTCTTTCTTACATTAAATAACTTTAATTTATCCTCTCTACTTGTCCCTGTAAACATGGCCTCCTCATCACTAATTTCGGGCTCATCATTTTCAGTGGTCAACTGGTTGATCTGCTGCTCAGTCTCTCCTGGCCTCTGTCTACCATCCATCCTTCCTGACGCTTGTGTCTACTGTAGGGCCGGCTCGGCTATCCGTATCTGAGAAAACTTTTTGGAAAAGACGGGCTATATGGACCCAACCAACTCTTTTTGGGAGGGGAGAACTCCCTCACGTAGGCTACAACCCATGCAGAGGCATTGTATTGGTGTCATGCACAGAATGCAGAACTTGTCCTACTTTAAGAAAAGATAGACTAACGTGACAAATGTCAATATTTTTTCCTCGAC
>NC_055962.1:22266335-22268835 GCF_018492685.1 Alosa sapidissima | reverse complement strand
ATACAATATTAGACAGTAGCTAGACGCTTAGAATTTCACACTCTCAGTCTAACATTTACTAAAGTGACAAAGAAATGAAGGAAGAAGGAAATGTAATCAGAATTGAAGAGAAGAGACATTTAATCAGACAGGAGAGTCTCTGCCTCTGTTGTAGGGATGCCGATGACAGGCTGACTCAGCGAATTTGATTGCTTTTGTCACTGTCACAGTCATGACAACCCATTTACAGAAGAATCCCTGGGTCAGCATTTGTGAGTTGTAATGTAAATGACACCCTTGGCAAAACAAACACAAACATTCCCCCAACCTAGTCCAATGTATACCAATGTGGACAGAGTAGCAAAAATAGTATGCGTCATTAACTTATGCGTAGAAAAGTATGCGTCATTGGCTGCTCTCCTGTCTGGGATTGTTTGACCAGATCTGCCTGTTTCCCTATGTAGGGGACCACAAGCTAATGGGGGACCTGCTGGTGCTGGCCGGCGCAACTCTGTACGGCATCTCCAACGTGTGCGAGGAGTTTATTGTGAAGAACCTGAGCCGGGTGGAGTTCCTGGGCATGATGGGCCTATTTGGCTCCTTCTTCAGCGGCATCCAGCTGTAAGTTCATCCTCTGATCTGTAACACTGGTATGGTCTACTACAAGTAGCAGCTACAGTAACAAATCTCTAACTAACAAGCATGTTAGCGTGTTAGCATTGGCCTCTTTGGATCAACACTCAACACTCAACAGACCTTTCATTTTCAAACACATTATCATGGCCCATTCCTCAGTAGCATCCAGTTGTTTGTAACATTGATGGTCTAGTATGACAAATAACTCTCAATAAACAAAATTTTTAAGTAAATGTCTTTTACAACCAAGCCCAAATGCTAGCAGTGAAAAATTATATATGTAAATAAGAGTCCCAATGCGTTAGCAATGACATTTTGTACACAGTAGGATGGGCGACTCCACTGTGTCAACATTGTGGAGCAGTGAAACAATGTGTGGCAGACAGCGTCAGCATGTTGGTGTTATAACTTTCTCCACTCCTTTGAAAGCTTCTCACAACATGTCAGCAGTGAAATGCCACCCATACTAGTGACAGCTACTGGCTGGAGAAGCACTGAACTTCCCCCAAACAAAAATGTCCCCAGCCAAACTCTCCGAGGCCAACTGGACTGCTAGACTGTCGCTTCAGATCTTTATGGCTATATTTCCACCGCACTCAATCGTTTGCCAGGTTTTGTTCCTCAAAAGAGACTCTGGGCTTTGAATGCAGTCGTCTCCTCACCAGCTGGGTCCCGGGGATGGGTGCCATCCACACGGCCATCAACAGGTCCCCCTGGGACTGAGCCACTCACCAGCCGCACGCTCCGCTCCCCCACAAACGGCACTTCCACGTTAATTATACACTCATTTGGCTGTAGTCAGGGTCTTCTGGGTGGTCTCATGTGTGCTCGTGTCCAGCAAGCGCTGTGGATGATTTCTGTGTTTGCGTGCCAAGTAGCTTCTTATGGGGTCCATGCATTTTTAATTGTTGTTCGGATCAGAGCAGTATAGAATGCCTTCAGCAGCCATTTGGGAGTGACAGACTTGTTTGTGGCCTCTATCTATCTATCTATCTATCTTTTTGAGTTATCAGTGATGGAGGTCCCTTAAGGGGGTAAACACACACACACACACACACACACACACACACACACACACACACACACATTAGCATAAACATATAAACATAAAAACATTCTCACCACACACCAACACTTGCTCAGGCCCACATTTCATACTCCTACAGTACTATGCAAATGTTTTAGGCACTTTAGCTGATTGCCATTACTCTAACAGCCATTAGTGTGTCAATATTAAATATACAGTATTTAGATTTTCAGGCACTTTGAAAATAGTGAAGAGACGTAATATGTGTTTAAAGGAAGAAAGTAACAAGGCATCAGACTACTTGTAGATAAAAAAAATACAGGGAATTGGCTGAGACAGGAACCATTTGTATTTTTTAAATCATAACAAGTGCCTAACATTTATGCACAGTACTTATACATGTACATGTAAACATACAGTACACCTTACAAATACACTCAGGAACACACACACACACACACACACACACATACACTTTTGCTCAAAATGTTCGGAGCATGTGGAGTGTGCCTCGCACCACTGCTTCTTCCTGATGCAGCAGCATACAGATGTGGCCGTAACCTAGGTAACATGTCACCGTGACGACAACGGTATAACTCCTCCCTGTCTCGCACGTGAAACATACACACACACAGGCAGCTGTGCTTGCTGTGTAGCTGTTGTTCTCCAGGAAAGCGAGAGGCCTCCCCAAAAACTGATGATCCTGTCACAGCAAGAGCGTTCCGCCGGCGGAGGTCGAGCGATCGTCAGCACTTCCGCCCTGACGGCAGAGATTTGTCTTTGCGCGTCTCTCTCCGGCGATTCCGCGGTGGCCTGCCGAAACCGGAGATGCTTTCCTTTTTGTGTTGTTTTTTCCCC
>NC_055962.1:22216335-22263835 GCF_018492685.1 Alosa sapidissima | reverse complement strand
GACTTTAACTTTGAGTAGTCATAGCAACCAGCCAAACACAGTCTATGCTATGTGTTTGCTCTGAATTATTTTAATCTCAGATGTTCTTATTTAGGTTGTGTAAGTTAGGTCTTACACATAAGACTTCACTGCTATGCACTTTAGTTTGCAGTTTTGGTCAAAGCAGTTTGTGCATAGCAATAATGATAAATAAAATGTATGTTCATGTATGTTCGAACATTATAATACAGTAACTTATTTCAGTTCTCAAAGTTTACAATAGCAGTAGCAATAAAAAAATATTACTACAATTTTTGTAAACATAGTGTTATAATTTTATGCATGCATCAGGCTAAGTGAAATGATGTTCCAAAATGACAGCCCTTGCTAAGATAAGCGGCGTCAGTGCCTCGTTGGGAAACAAATGACAGTTATCCTTCCTGCTGCGATTCCCATTGGGGGCAGTCTGTGTCTGAGTCTAGCGGCAGAAGCAACAGCCTTCCCTTCCTGTGCAGATTTCAGTTCAACTGAAACCGAACAGGAATGAGAGGGCCAGTTAATGACAGGCTCCCCACTCGGTAGCATTACCGCCACTGGGTGAAAACAAAAATGATCAGACGACACTGCTCATACTCACCCCCACCTGTCCGTCCGAATTGACGTGATGGGTTGCTCATAGTCTCCCATGATTCCCTCTGCTTGCGCACATGGAGATGACAGCCCAATACCCGTCCTGATATTACAGATATCATTTGACCTTTTATATCCTTCAGTGAAAATGAAAAAAGATGATTAGTTTATCTGTCAGTCTGTTTGTCTCTCTGCGGGGGAATTACTAATCCAGCAATGTCATGTTCTAATTAAGTTTGTCTGTTTAGCCAAAGACAACTTCATTACAACGAGAGCATTTTAACACCATTTACTTTTAATTGTTCCCTCATCCAAATCATAGTCGAAATTATAAGTCAGGGGGAATGATAAGGTATTAGTGTCAATTATATGAAATTATGATGATATGATGTCTTAGTACACTGAAAAGTGCCTTTTGTGGACTTTCTCAAGGCCACCTGAGGTGAGAGTTTTGTTTTGAAATGAGAAACTGTGGGAGAGAAGCCATCTGTGAAAATACCTGACCAGTGGCGTGCTGATGGTCAATATCCTAAAGTGGCCATAAATGGAGGCAGAATGCAGGTCTTGCTTTTGCTCTGTCTGTCTCTATGGCTGCCGTGATCGTGTGTGTGTGCGTGTGTGTGTGTGTGTCGGGGCGTGTGTGTGTGTCGGGGCTGGAGTGACAGCTACCGTCTGGCAATCTGACCTTTTGGGTTTTGCAGACAGCGTCCTCGAATGATTGTGATGATGCTGACGCAAACAAACAGATGCAACAGAGTTATTTTGGATTTCTTGGAAAATCAAAAATGTCTATTGGGCTTTGCCCCTGTCTCTGTAGAAATGGTTCTCTCATTAATCTACTGCTCTTACCGTCTCTCCCCCCCCTCTCTCTCCTTCTCTTCTGCCACAGGTCTGCTGTATATTGGCTTCAGTGCCTGCATGTTTGGCCTGTATAGCTTCATGCCGGTGGTCATCAAGAGGACCAGTGCCACTGCAGTCAACCTCTCCCTGCTCACTGCCGACCTCTACAGCCTCTTCTGCGGCCTATTCCTCTTTCAGTACAAGGTTGGTCCAGATCCCGTGTTGCTCTTGCCTGCTGGACTGGGCAGCCGTGGCCTACTGGTTAGCGCTTCGGACTTGTAACCGGAGGGGTGCCGGTTCGAACTCCGACCAGTAGGCACGGCTGAAGTGCCCTTGAGCAAGGCACCTAACCCCTCACTGCTCCCCGAGCACCGCTGTAGCAGCTCCTGCAGTATCACTACAGTCTCTGCGATGTGCAGTGCTGTTTGATTGCCTCTCTAATCTTCACCCTCTCTGTGTTGTGCCTCCACATGTACTTCTGTGCATGTAGCAGATGCTCCTATCCAGCTAGTCTTGCACAGGTGCTCTTTGCCAGCATTGTCTTCTCCAGGCACTTAAGCCCTGACCCTGGTGTTGTTAGCACCTGGCTAGAACACCTGAGCACCTGAGGAACACACAATTTGTTTCCTTAATTTTCTCTACGGCACCGTGTGGTGCAGTCTGTACAGTTAATGTTGTGGCACTACATGGGGCAGTCGTGGCCTACTGATTAGGGCTTCGGGCTTGGTACCGAAGGATTTGGTACCGGAGGGATTGGTACCGATGGGTTGCCGGTTCGATCCCCGACCAGTAGGAGCGGCTGAAGTGCCCTTGAGTAAGGCACCTAACCCCTCACTGCTCCCCGAGCGCTGCTGTAGCAGACAGCTCACTGCTCCGGGTTAGTGTGTGCTTCACCTTACTGTGTGTTCACTGTGTGCTCTGTGTGTTCACTAATTCACGGATGGGATAAATGCAGAGACCAAATTCCTTGTATACACAAGTATACTTAGCCTAGAAACCTAATTTTTTTACATGTTGTAACATACATGTAGCTAGTCGTGCTGTGCTGGGTCGCTGTGTGTAATACACTGTGTGCTATACATTGAGTCTCCTTGATTTGCTTAATGGGTTGCTTGTCCCTTCCTTTTGGGACAATATCTGGTTCCGGCGCTATATCCGGTTCCGGCGCCGACGAGAGGCAGCCTGTCGAGGTAGCTCCGTGTCTTTGTGTTTTTCTTACCTTCTTTTGTTTACTTTTTACTTTTTTTTTTTTTACTTCGCAACTTTTTTGGATTACACACTTTGAGGAGTGTTTTCATTCTATCCTATGGATATGGATCTATTACAATGCTCCAGCGGCAACAAACTTGTGTACACAAGGAATCAGCTGCTTGCAATACGACGGAATGCTGGTAGGGTTCACGTAAACATCCCGGAGGAGCTGTGGTGCTTTCGGGGGTGCAGAGCGGGAGTTAAAGTGAGGACTAGGCGTCGGGAGAATAAGTGGAAACACAAGCCCTCAGTTCCTTCGATGGTTATGGGAAACGTGAACTCACTGGCCAAGACTGACGAACTGGCTGCCCTGGTAAGAAATCAGAAGCTTTACAGGGATTGTAGTTTGCTATGCTTTACGGAGACGTGGCTAACAAGCCATATCCCCCCAGCTAACGTTGAGCTGCCCGGCTTCAGTGTAGCTCGTTTGGACAGAGACAATAAACTTTCTGGCAAAAAGAAGGGAGGCGGACTGGTGCTATACATAAACAATAGATAGTGCAATCCGGGACATGTTACAGTGAAGGAGACTGTATGCTGTAAGGATGTGGAGTTACTAACGGTCAGTCTACGACCATACTACATGCCGAGGGAGTTCTCGCACGCCATTGTTGTTTGTGTCTATGTGCCGCCTCAAGCCCTCCCGGACACAGCGTGTGACGTCATTCACTCTACAGTCGCTAGGCTCCAAACTCAGCACAGTGATGCCTTCTTTGCGATCTCTGGTGACTTCAACCACATTACACTGGATTCCACCCTCACAAACTTTTATCAGTTTGTTGACTGCCCAACTAGGAAAAACAGGACAATAGATCTCATGTATACAAACGTGAGGGATGCTTACAGTGCCACCCCCCTTCCCCCACTGGGGAAGTCGGACCATAACCTCATTCATTTGCAGCCAATGTACAAGCCAAAAGTTCAGAGGCTACCAGTTGCCACGCGCACCTTCAGGAAGTGGACACCGGAAGCGGATGAGGCTTTGAGAGACTGCTTTGAGTCCACTGACTGGAGTATGCTACTGAATGGAGAGGACTTAGAGGAGGTCACACATTGCACTACTGACTATCTGAACTTCTGTATGGACATTGTTGTTCCCACAAGGACTGTACGCTGCTATCCAAATAACAAGCCTTGGATAACCAGTAATGTCAAACCCCTTCTCAATAGGAAAAAGATGGTGTTTAAGGAGGGGGACATAGCAGAGCTGAGGCGAGTACAGGGGGAACTCAAGAATAAGCTGAAAGAGGCTAAGGAGGACTACAGAAGGAAGATGGAACAGAAGCTGCAAGATAACAACATGAAGGAGGTGTGGGACTGTATGAAATCTATCACTGGCCTTAAGAAGAGCAGCAGCTCTGTGGAGGGAGACCTGGACAGGGCGAACCAGCTGAACCACTTTTACAACAGGTTCGATTGCCCATCCCCCAGCCCCCACCCCACCTCATTACCAGTGCAACACTCACCCCCACCATCACTGGATATTGCACCCCTCCCCCACATCGCGACCACGAACAACGAGGTGACAACAACCTCAGTCAACAGCCATCAGACACACAGACCCCAGATGCTGCCCCCCCCACCCCTCCCCCCCCTCCCCCCCTCCATCATCACTGCTGATCAGGCTATCGCACCTCTCCCCCACATGGTGACCATGAGTAGTGCGGAAACAATGCCTTCAGCCAATGGCCATCAGTCTCTAGCCACACGACAACCCTCACAGAAGCACCCCTCCTCCTCCTCACCCTCCACTCCCCTCATCCCCCCATCATTACAGCGGATCAAGTAAGTTATCTTTTAAAAAAAACTCCATCCTCGTAAAGCAGTCGGGCCTGACAGACTGTGTCCAAGGCTGCTCAAGGCCTGTGCTGCTGAAATGGGGGAGCCACTGAAGCACATCTTCAACTGGAGTCTACGTCTCGGACAAGTTCCAACACTGTGGAAGACATCATGTCTCACCCCCGTTCCCAAGAAACCACACCCCAGCGAGCCTAATGACTTCAAGCCTGTCGCTCTAACATCACATGTGATGAAAACAATGGAGCGGCTGGTCTTAGGCATGCTCAGACCCCAGGTATGCCATGCACTAGACCCGTTACAGTTTGCATACCAGGAGAAAGTGGGCGTGGACGATGCCATCACTTATATTTTACACAGGACACATTCTCACCTAGACAAGGGGGAAAGTGCTGTGAGAATCATGTTCTTTGATTTCACAAGTGCTTTTAACACCATCCAACCCCTCAGACTGGGAGACAAGCTCTTGCAGATGGGTGTGGACGCTCACCTGGTAACCTGGATTACAGATTACCTGACCGAGCGACCACAGTTCGTCAGACTGAAGAACTGCCTCTCTGACACTGTGATCAGCAGCACAGGAGCGCCACAGGGAACTGTGCTCTCTCCAGTCCTGTTTACCCTGTACACATCTGACTTCTGCTACAACACCGAGTCATGCCACTTGCAGAAGTTTTCTGATGATACTGCAATTGTGGGGTGTATCAGGGACGAGCAAGAGGAGGAGTACAGGAGCCTGGTGGAGGACTTTGTGCAGTGGTGCAAACTCAATCACCTTCAACTAAACACTTCTAAGACCAAGGAGATGGTGGTGGATTTCCGCAGGTCTAAGCCCGCTCTGCTACCAGTCTCCATTGATGGGGTCAATGTGGAGGTGGTAAGCACCTACAAGTATCTGGGCCTCCACCTGGACAATAAACTGGACTGGTCAGCCAACACTGATGCACTCTACAAGAAAGGACAGAGCAGGCTGTACTTCCTGAGGAGGCTGCGGTCCTTCAATGTGTGCAGCAAGCTCCTCAGGATGTTCTATCAGTCTGTTGTGGCCAGCGCCCTCTTCTATGCAGTGGTATGCTGGGGAGGAAGCACAAAGAAGAAGGATGATGGGCGACTTGACAGGCTGGTAAGGAAGGCTGGCTCTGTAGTGGGAGCTGAACTGGAGTGCATCACTTCAATATCTGACAAAAGGACCCTAAACAAACTGATCAACATCTTGGGCAATGAATGTCATCCGCTCTACAGCACTATCAAAAACCAAAAGAGCTTGATCAGCTGGAGACTTCGCTCACTGCCATGCACAACTGAAAGGCTGAGGAAGTCATTTGTTCCTAGGGCCATTGAACTGTTCAATGCCTCACTAAAGGGAAGAGGAGAGAGAGACTTCTCTGCTTAGTCTGTCTGCCTCTCCACCCTCTCCATGTCCATGTTTTTGAGTACTGACTGCCCACCACTGCTTACTACTGTTTTACTACTGTTTTACTAATGTACACAGCCTAATGTTTTCACTACTGTTTTACTGCTACACTGTTTTTCATGCTATATTAGCACACATGATCAATGGCTGCGGTCAGGCTTCTGCTACAATACTGAATGAATGGCTATGAATGAATAACCCTATTACCTCAACCTGTTCTTGCACTGAAATAGTTTTTTACTCTACCTTGTCTACATTATACTTTACTCTCCTATTTGTCCATATTATTTATGCTGGTCTCTAGACCTTACTCTTGCACTGTTGGACTAATGTTGGACTACTTTTCGCACCTTCACCATGACACTCACTCTCTTGAGCACCTTGCCAGGCACACATAACTAAGGACTATGGTTGGACTACTGTTTGCACCTTCACCATGACACTCAATCCCTTTAGCACCTCACCAGTCCCGGCCCTGTCACTACAAGCGTCTTATGCTTGATCACCCTCAAGCACATTAGACTTTCTTAATTTAATTTATATAGTGTATTTAGTATTTTGTTTTGTTAGTTTTCTTATCTTTCTTATCTTCTACTGTCTTTATTGTACAGTGGAGTTTAGTTATATGTTTATACTTATACTTATGTTTACCATTTCTGCTGTAAGTGCATGTTGTGTGTGATGTCTGTATGCTACTGAGACCCTTGAATTTCCCCTGGAGGATCAATAAAGTATCTATCTATCTATCTATCTATCTATCTATCTATCTATCTATCTTTTCTCCTCCAGTTGGTGCATTATTTCTGGGGTTGGAGGCTACTCTGTCTTGGGTAATGGTGCTCGCATCGATTTGTCTTTTTGGGGGTGTTGCAGTGAAACCTATCCTGAGTACCAGCTGGATGAGTGCTAGTCTTTCAGTAGACACAGGGGAAATAAAGAGGAGGAACTGGCACTCTCTCTTTCTCTCCCTGTATGTGTGTGTGTGTGTCTGTGTGTGTGTGTGTGTCAGCAAGGCAGAGAGATAATGAGTGCATGAGTGTGAGACTGAAAGAACTGAAGAATACATACAAGAAAAGAAAACAAACAGAGAGAGAGAAAAAGAGAGAGAGAAAGAGAAGGCAGTAAGTGTGTTGGCAGTGTGCCAGTGGCGTCACCGAGGGACACAGATGACTCAGATTCACCTGGGGATTTATGAAGCTCCTCTTCATAGGTGGTGCAGGAGAAATATAAGGAGGCTGTGTGTGTGTGTGTGTGAGAGAGAGTGTGTGTGTGTGTGTGAGTGTGTGTGTTTGTGAGAGAGGAGAGTGTGTGTGTGTGTGTGTGTGTGTGTGTGTGTGTGTGAGAGAGAGAGAGAGAGAGAGAGAGAGAGAGAGAGACAGAGAGAGAGAGAGAGAGAGAGAGAGAGAGAGAGTGAGTGTGTGTGTGTGTGAGGGGGGGGCAGTGGACCCACAATGGGAGCGTTCATCCCCGCAATGCCCCTCGTCATCGTCAGCGGCATTCTGGCAACTTCCAAACACAGCTATTAGTCATGCCACTCGACAAAACACAGCATTTTAAACCTGTTTTTCTGCCGTGCAATTCCAGTAACATAGATTACAGACAGGCCAAAAACAGGATGGAGAGAGAGAGAGAGAGACAATTAGAAAAAAATCAAAACTAGTAACAGAAATGGAGAAGAGAGAGAGATAGAGGATGGGAAGGGAATAAAAAGAAGGGAGATACATAATGGAAGAGATGAAAAGAGAGAGAGAGGGAGGGAGAGAGAGGGAGGGAGAGAGAGGGAGAGGGAGGGGAGAGAGAGGGAGGGAGAGAGGGAGAGAGGAGAGGGGAGGGAGAGAGAGGGAGGGAGAGAGAGAGAGAGAGAGAGAGAGGGGAGAGAGAGAGAGAGAGAGAGAGAGAGGAAGAGAGAGAAAGAGAGGGAGAGAAGAGAGAGGGAGAGAGAGAGAGAGGCAGAGAGAGGGGAGAGAAAAGGAGAAATTAAAAAGGACTGCTGAGTGCATGTCAATTTGTTCCAGCCAGACATCCTCCAGACATCGTCCTCCTTGATCCAGTTCTCTCCTGCTCCTAAGGGTGGCAGCGGTGGTGGCAGCGGTGTTGTTTTGCAGGGACTCGGGGCAGACAGATTTATCTCATCTATCCCACCCCATAAATGATCCCGGATGAGCCCCCTTTGTCCCAGTCAAATGAAAACAATGAGTGATTTCCACAGTAAGTGAATTACGGCTTATCTTAAAAGCGTTGATGGTGGCTTTCAGCCTGAATCACGACCACCCTGCCACCACTCTCTCTCTCTCTCTCTCTCTCTCTCTCTCTCTGCACTCAGGGCTGTGAGCTCAGATCTGCGGCGGGCGTAGACATCAGACATCAGCCCAGACTCGAGATGTGTCAAACCTCAGAGCCTCTGAGAAAGTCCCCAGTGTTGTTCAGTCACAGTAGTTGATCAGGACACAAGTTTAGAGTTGTAGTTTTGTTGAAAAGAAGATCTAGAATTGAAGAGAACATCCAGAATTGGGGTGTGTATTACAGTAGTTCTAGAGAGTTCTAGTTCATCTCTGCACACACACAATACCTCGGAGGAGTTGCAGTGAACGGACAGCCAGAATAGCGACTCCACTGGGCTATTGGAATTCAGAGAGGATCGTTTTCCCCTGCTCCCATGAGCCGATTGTCTGAGACCATCTATAATAACCAATTCAATTTTCTCTGCATTTACAGGCATGGGCTATTGTTAGCTCCCAAAGCAGCAAAGCCTTAAGATAGCAGGAAAAATCGACATGAGAAAAACTCTGCTGACCTTCAGTGTACTTATCTGTTGCCAATAGTAAACAATAGGACTAAAACCTGTAGTGTGCTTTTTGATGAGGGGGTAAAATGAGAAGATGCCAGAGAAAGATTGAGAGATAGACATACTATCTCCTCATTTGCAGACTATGGGTGTGTTCCAAACGGGAGACAGCTGCCTACTGCCTCCCTCCCTACATAGAGAGCTGTCTCACTAGACATGAATTTGGATTAAATGCATCTTTTAAAAGTGAGCGTAGCACTCTAGAATCTTTGGTTAACACTACGGTATGACGTTAGCAAAGGCCTGACGTTAAACTAAATTAGCTTACGTAAGCTAGCAGGCTAACGGTATAAATTAGTTTTACGGCCGGCAGATATATCAGACCAGACGCTATTAATGGTTACAACAATGGCATAATCAGATAGTAAATTGTTTATTTCTAATCTGTAATCTGCAAATCTAAGCAAAATAAGATCACACAAATGACATTTTAAACAGATTCAGCAGCCATTACCGATGTCATCCGCCATGTTTGTTTACCTTTCACAGCTGTTTCAGACGTTGCCGCAAGGGATTATGGGTAGGAGGCAGCATGAAGTGTGCATCGATGCTGCCTTCAAAAATGACCGTTATTTGGGAATTCTAAGATATATTAAAAGGCAGCAGAATTTGTTTTTTCGGTTTCGAACCGCACTTGCTGCCTTGCTCCCCAGTTAGATATCTTAAAAGGTAGCAACTTTACCCGTTTCGAACACACCCTATGCCTCATGCAAGGTAGATGAACCAGCAGCGGTTTAAAAAGCTCAGACTGAGAGCATTAATATTTATTGTCAGATAATGAAGGGGGGCTGTTTCATGTAACACTTATGATAAGGGAGAAAGCATATTCAGAACAGCACCTTAAAAAACAGATCTGTCTGGCCAGTGGCCACTATTGTTTGATCTGCGGCGCCATTTAAACAAGCCTTGCATCTTGTTTCTTGCCTCGTACCTTAATTGGTTTTGACCTCCTGAGGGAGACTTCGCCTTTGCTGGCATCTAGAAGCTCATTAATATTCATAGAGTGCCGATCGACAGGAACCAGTCTGAGGCCTCCAATTAGCCCTGTGTATCGATCATGTTTTATGAATAAATGCGCTGCATATTAACGGCTGAGGCTGCAGTGGACTGGAGGTGCCATTGACCACATAGATGGATAAAATAGAGTGAAAATCGAAGACGAGAGCGAATAAAGGGTCATTCTTTCATATGACACTAACTTGCCATGCATGTTTGGTGCTGCTTAGTGAGGTTTGGGAGTGCTGCGGAGTATATTGAGGGCTAAGCTCTTGCCTGGTGTTGTTTTTAGCTGATCTCTGTCGACACGGTGCAACTGCAAACACCCCAGCTCATTAGGTGGTATCACCTCTGCATGGTGTATGTGCCTGAGCACTGCTACAAACCGTTTTGTTTCTCCCTCTGCTAGTATCTGCTAGTGGATAGTATCACAGACAGTCTCAGCATTTCACCACTGCTCGCGATGCTTACTTATTGTGCTTCTGGTGCTCTGGTGCGCAGTTTTGGTGCTCTCCGCTTTCACTCCCAGTCTCCTGGGTTTAATTGGCTCGATCGAAGCATTCTCAGTCGCAGCTGGGTGAAATACATGAAAGGGTAATGCCTTCTCTGTGTCAGGAATACTCTCATTTACACAGCACATGTTTCACCAGGTATCCGTGAGAGGGATCGACCCACTCCTCGTTTGTTGGTTTTATAGAGCATCTTATAGGGAATGGGAGGAAATGTATAGTTCTCCTTGCAGTATGTCTAGCACATATGGACTACATGTCTCATTAGTATGTCAAGAGACCACCTCTTTCTCTTCAGGCTTAAGTTGTTTCTTTATTTTTGTCCATGTGTCTACTTTTTGTTTATTTCTTTTAATTCCGTATTTCAATCGTCATATTTCCATTGTCTTTCTTTCTTTTTTATTCCCTCCTTCGTTCCTTCTTTCTTTTTTCTTTCCTTCTTTCTTTCTGCCTCCATCTCCTGTACTCCTGAGGTGCGTGTACAGGCAAACAAGCGTCAGAGCCTCTTTTTTAGTCACTCTTGATCCACACATCAGCTCGCTAATAAGCTCCGCTCGCTCGGCGACCTCACCCCCAGGACACCACAGACACTAAACTTAATCCCACTTTATTGCCTTCGTAAGGCGTCGAGGAGAGCAGAGCCAGACAGCAGACCTCTCAAGTCTCACGCGTGAGACACACGCATTCTAATGACTTCACATGCCACACATGGCATTTCTCACTCCGAGAAATTATTAACTTGCCCGCACAGAAGTTTCTAAGGGCTATATTTTACAAACGTGTCACACAACGTTGCTGTCTGTGCGTTCATTCAGCTCAGAGAGCTGCTGTTCAGTTACTATTACTAACCTATCGGCCAATCAGAAAATAGGATTTCTCAACCAATCAGGAAATAGTTTTGTTTTGATGTGGGTCCGCAACGTGGAGACTGCTGGTCCGCGGAGTCGTGGAGTGAAATTAGGCCCGGTGCTTCGTCTGATAATTTGCTGCGCAGATGATCAAGATACCGCGGACCGACAAAAAAAGAAAACAAACGTTTCTGCTATCGATGTCATTAAACATGGAGCCATACAATGAAGTGGTGGTATGAGCGTTCATTCAATGCAGGCGTCTGCGCGAGAGAAACTGAAACTAATCGATAACGTTGGTATCAAAGCTCCGCTTCAACCTGTTGAATACTATTAATTGTTTAACGACACTTAGGGCCAATCTCAATTCTCTGTTTTACCCCTTCCCCTTCCCCTATCCCTTCATCTTACCCCTAGCCCTTGTCCCTCGAAACCGAGTGGCAAGACATAGGGGTGAAGAATATTCCCTTTGGAAATGAGATAGGCCTACCACTAACCATAAGGGAGAGCTGGATGATTGAAACACTTGAATTAACGTAATTTACAGAGATCGTACCACACTGAAAGCTAATATTTTGTCACTAGCAACCTGTCTTCTGTCAAATAGGCTATAATTGCATTTTCAGCTCGGAATAAAACCGTTCAGGAATTATTTTAACAACAGCTGAACGTGCCTATGTTCGTTCGCACCCTACCTTGGTCCGGGTGAATGAAACAGGGATGGGGGACAAAATAAAAATGCAATTTGCTATGTAAACATCCCACAACTCCTTTGATATTTTACAATAATATCCAAATGGTCGTTACTTGACATCAGAAGCAATCGCTTCTGCAGCAGTCGGCAGCAGTAGGCCTATGCAGTATTCATATCAGACGAGCGGTAAAAAAGTTCCGCGAATTTAGCTGCTGTTGGGCTTTACATTTCTGACATGGTATGCTGCCAATTTGCGGGGTAGACATGGAAATATATAAAATGCGAGACATTCGTGCAAATAATTATGTGCTGTTAACATTCACAAAACAGCGATTTTTTGAAAACTTCCTCGTGAAGAACAGGACCTTCAATATATGGTCACAAGATTGAATGCAACATAAAACAATTACCATTTTAATTTTATAATCCTTATTAATGCCTACATTTCATGTCAATGAATCTCTCGGTGTGCTTATTTTTCCGGTGTGAGCGGTGTATGTTGGGTATTTCTCTTACCCCTCGGTTTCAAGTAAGCTCCCGATCTTAGGCTACTTGGTTTTAAGGGGTATCTACCCCTTGCCCTTATCCCTACCCCTCGATCGAAATGAGAATTGAGATAGCCCTTCGTCTCACGTGCACGTGCAAAACTAAGGGGAAGGGGGAAGGGGAAGGGGTAAAATAGAGAATTGAGATTGGCCCTTAATAGAACAACGTTGATTTTTGGAACTTCCATAGAAACAGAGCAGAGACTGTATAATAAAGCTATTGTAGCGTTCTTTCTATCTGTTAAAGATCAACAGATCAGTGATTTACGCCTATCTGCTCGCCAAAAAAGCTGGTATTGTGTTTCCTGAATCCTTAATTCAAATTAAACTTCATTAAAAAACATGTATTTTTTTCTCCATTTCCTACCAATGTATGATGCTTGCATGAGGGAAACATCCCAAAACAATAGCACCCATATAATTGTTGCTGTTTTGAGAAGTATTTCTTTTCTTATGCAAGCATCATGCAACCATGCAAAAGCAATGAAACTAATTATATCTTACATTAGTAAAGCAGTCCTCTGATGTGCATGTCACAAAACATTTAAGTGAAAGTGCATGTATATGACAATTTGATTTGGAGGGAGTGGGGTTGGGTACGTGTAGATGAGCCCTATGACCCCAAAGTATGCCATGACTGGGCCTCAGGTCAAAGAAGTTTGAGAAAGGCTGGTCTACATAACCTGCATCAGATTGAGGTTTGCAGTGATGTGCCTGAAGGCACGGGTTGAGGACCCAGTCAGTTATGTCACAGTATGCACATTTGTTTAAATTCATACCTACGTAATCACCATGACCAAAACTGTACTTTTTTTTTTACTTTGAATCTTGAAAAAAAAAAATATTGACCTACCTACCGACCCATTTTTTTATTTTTTTGGCTGTTACTGCAAACAAGAATATTTTTAAGGATGGCCTCATGACTGTGAAAATGGCTGACATTGAACCACAGTGCTTTAAATGGGAGCCCCCAGTATCAGTCATCAAGGCATCAAAATCTGCCACAAACACTTATAACACACAACATCACTCATAAACACACACACACACACACACACACACACACACACACACACACACACACACACACACGGACAGAACGAACCACCACTGTTCAAGAGACCATTTTGGGGCTAAATGTGCTTTTTCTCATTTGGCGCCACGAGTAGTTCAAGCAGACGTAGGACTTTCATGTACTTCGATCAGGGGGGAGGGACTGTGCCAATGCCACGCAGCCTCCGCCCTGAGAAACAAAGTCTCACTCCTTGCAAACTTCAAAACTTGAGAGCCCTGAGACAGTCTGAGGTACAGACGGGAGACGGCTCAAAAAAACCTGCTCACATAAATAGTGATGAAAGTGAGGCTCTGCGGATGAATTAGGGGATTTGTAAAAGTTTAGTATGAATTCATACCAGGCAAATAGTTTGGTGAAATGATTTACAGATAGACTGATGGCCTGATGCAAATGGAGAGGTGATTGGTACGATACTTGTTGTGCAGTTATGTTGATTCAAATTATACCATTTCTGTCATTTTAAAATTGGACAAGCATTTCCTGACATGCTCAGATGCAGAAGTTAATGTTTTTTTTAGTTTCTCTTTTCAAAGAGCATACATCTAAAGATAATGAGAAAGGGAGAGTCATTATAGATAAAAGCTTTATTGTGATGTTCAGCAAAGCCCTCTGGGTTAGTGACATACCACAGAAAATAACACAAAAGCAGCAAGTGGACAGAAGAGGTCCCTTTGCCACGGTGAGTTTGGAGGACACCTTTTCAACAGGCAGCCATGAGACTAACAAATCTTTCATCATATTTTGAAAATTATTTTTGAACAGTTCCCACAACCTGCCTGCAGAGCCGGACAGTAACGGAGTACATTTACTTGAGTACAGTTTTGAGGGATCTGTACTTTACTCGAGTATCATTTTTGGGGAGTACTCATGACTTTACTCAAGTACATTTGAGAGGCAAATATTTTACTCTTTACTCCAGTACATTTCTATCCATAACCGTGAGTACCCGTTACTTCTTCTAAATAAAAAAGGAAAAAAGAAAAATCTCAGAAACCCTCAATTTGTTGTTTCCCTCTCAAACGTGATTGGATTGTGCAGGCGCCACTGATTGGAACAGCCTATCAGCAATCACCTTCAGCTTTCCGCCAAAGTCAACTCCATGGTTAGATTTAGATAAGAGATGAAACCATGGACGAAACAATGGATGAAGACGCAGCAGGTCCATTTCCATTTCCTCGCCAGACTATTTAAATTTTCTGAACAAGTTAATGATAGTTTTTCGCTTCATGTGTTTCCATTACAAAATAGTATTTTGTATTTAAAATACGTATTTTAAATACATGTGTTAGAAATACTGTCCATCCCTGGCAACATGGTAAAAAGATGAAAATGACTTGATTTTACTTTCAATTCCTTTTACATTCTCCAAGGTATTAACATTAAATTGTTTTTATAACTCCATGTAGGATGTTTCTGTACTGTGCACTGTGGCAGTAGTAATGCAATATTTAGAAAATGTACTCTTGTACTCTTGATACTCAAGTACTTTTAAAAACAAGTACTTTAGTACTTTTACTTAAGTAGACATCTGACTGTTGTACTTTTACTTGTACTTGAGTAAAATTTAGCAAAGGGTATCTGTACTTTTACTCAAGTAATGAAGCTGTGTACTCTGTCCGCCTCTGCCTGCCTGTGTCTCATAAATAAGGGCCGGTATGAATACCTCCTCTAGAGCTGGAAGGATATATACCACCACATCCAATAACATTAGGCATTGGAATAATGTTGCTCACAGCACAAATGGTGTGATTCTGCTGGTGTGTGTAGCTCCAGTGCTATCCACATGACTGTTGAACAGTGGAGCCTCACATGGTGGTTTTCTCTCGGGTTATGTACTATCAGAGCAGTGGGCCTGTTGCTCCCCCCTTGGCTTAAAATGGCCTCCATTCCATCCTAGTTTGCGGGGTACTGCAGCAGTTGATAAATGTAAATTAATAAGATGACACAGTGTGGCTTAAGCAGAATATATTCCCCTCTGGTGCTGACTATTGCCTTTCTCCTCTCATCTTCCCTGCCTGCATTGCCAGAGAAAGAGGAAGAGAGTGAAAGAGAGAGGGGGGAGGAGAAAGAGAGAAAGAGAGGGAAGTAGAGAGAGAAAGAGAGATACAGAAACAGGGGAAATGAGAGAAGGGAAGGGAGAGAGAAGGAAAGCACTGACAATGAGGAAAGCAAATCTGGTCCGGTGACTCGTTACGCCACATGTTAATAAGTGTCTTGACACAGGGTACCCGCGGAGTCTTGAAAGTATTAAAAAGTATTACATTTAATTTTCCTAAATTAAGGCCCTCACATAGCGTAAATCAGACTCAAGGATTAAAGTTGTCCGTCGTACCACGGATTCCCGTCAATTTGATTTTAGAAATGTCATATTTGAGATCGATGCAGATCCGGTGAAAAAAAAAAATAGGAGGGGGGGGGTCTATCACCTTTTCTTTTCCTTTTTTTAAGGCAACTACAAATATTAGGTCCGATGTGTGTGATGGTAAATGTTTAAAGACCTTTTGTGTTCTTGAGAACTTTCTGTGTCTCAATCAGAGACTGCTCAAGAAGATACGTCAGCCATGAGTTTCGCTTTGTTTATGTTACATTACATTACATGCGCATTTTTAGCCAAAGCGACTTACAACATGGTAAACAGTTTAAGTTTTAGAGTTCTCAACAATTTTAGGACAATTTAAAAAACATTAGAGTACAGTAAGAATAAGTGCATCAGTGAGTGCTGTTTTTAATAGTTACTTGTCAGTTTAAGACGGCTGGTGAGTGCTAGGATCAGCACGACTTGTTGTAAGTGTTGCTATGAGAGGAGATGTTCTCTAAAGAGCTGGGTCTTCAGGAGTTTTTTGAAAATGGAGAGGGATGTCCCTGCCCTTGTAGGAACTGGTAGTGTGTTCCACCAACGAGGAACAACAGATGAGAAAAGTTTGGATTGGCCTGAGCGTACCGGTGGTAGAGCTAGACGTTGTTCGTCTGATGAGCGCAGCGGTCTGGAGGTAGCGTAAGTCTGTATGAGGGCATTCAAGTAGGTGGGAGCAGAACCGGAGACTACTTTGTAGGCAAGCGTTAGAGCCTTGAATTTGATGCGGGCCACCATAGGTAGCCAGTGTAGCTGGATGAGCAGCGGGGTAACGTGCCCTTTTGGGTTGGTTGTAGACCAGGCGCGCCGCCGCGTTCTGGATCATCTGAAGTGGTTTCACTGCGCAGGCTGGGAGACATGTTGTAGCTACACGCTTGTCTCATTGGCCTGGGGCGGTTGCTTAAAAAAAAAGAACACGTCTGGAGGCCGGTCTAAAAATTGGATTATAGTGACACAATCGAGACAGCTGATGAGGTTGCCCAATCAGTTGAACTTTTTTGGATATGATATTGTGAGCTCTACAGTATGTGCGAATTCGGAGGCTGTGTTCTTTCCGTGCATCATGTAGACAATTCTTACTATCGCGAACTCTTTTCAGGAGAGGTCATTCATTTTGGGTGTCACCTATGACTTGAACAGAGCCTGCTATGCCACCCGATGTACTATTATTGTTACAGTTTTTAATCAATGCAACTAACATTATGTGCAAAGCGACGCAATATAAACCGTAGCCTATGCCTATCCCGTCTGACATGTACAACAATGTTGTTCACAATTTGCGACGGAAGGTTTTGACTGAGCGTGTTAACATAAAATAATGTAGCAATACCACCCTCAGACAAGAATCACCTTTGGTCAGGACGGCCATTTATTGGAACAGGCAGACTCATACACATTCAGACTCATACGGATAACTACATAAAGCACAAAACCATAACCAGTAGGCCTACCAGAACCTCGCATATTAGTGTCATGATTTGTGTGCGCCTATTTGGCAAGGCCACTAGCTGTCATGGATGCATTGCTAAAGGAAGACACAGGTGTCAAAAGTTAAAAAATAAATAGAGATGGGTGGCTGTTGGAAACGGGGGAGAACTAACAAACCATGGTGTAAAAAAATAAAGTGCCAGGGGTTTGCTTTTGCGCGGTTTGCTGCAAGAAAATTGTTTATGGATACAATAGGAAAACGTTTTAGCACGCCAACAATCAGAAGACCGTCATAAGGTTAAAGGACAAGTTCGGTATTTTACACTTAAAACCCTGTTTTCAGATAGTTTATGATTAAATAGAACGTTTAAGATTGAAATTTGGACACATGCTGCTGTCCTGAGAATTTTCGGTTTCTGTGGTATCGCCCCCTCCCCCCCCCCCCCCACACACCTCCTCCACAACGCTGCATAGGTGCACTGGAACAATCCTTCCTAAAACGCATTAAACTTTCGTTTACAAAGACGTGAAACTCAGAGTGGTCAGGGGTGTTCGCTGATATGCTCACACAAAAATTGCTGCAAAAGATGCTTTCCAACAGGTGTTTTACCATGCGTTGTAAAACTGTGGACCTATTTTTGCAAACGCAAAAAAAGTGTAAAATACCGAACTTGTCCTTTAACGTTCGTGCACTTCAGGACATCTTCCCTACCTGGTGCAACTAGCCACCACGACAGAGGTAGGCTACGTTTATCTATGGTTGAACTTTTTTGCGCTCAGAAAGTAGGCTACGCATGTTCTTTCATAGCGCAACACGACCTGTCCCTCACCATATCGCAACCTCTTGTCAACCTTATACAATCTGTTGCTGAAGACAAGCGCCCTCTCCAGATTGTCGTTATCAGATGCGCAGACCTCCTGCATGAGCACACACAATATTGCTGCTCATTGGAGTTGTCTGTAAAACTCAAAATTACCATGTTTATTAAATGCGGATGAGGCAACAAATGGAAATATGAACAATATCTAGACTGTTCTGATTTGTTACTTTGATGAGGAAATGTGAAGTCTTGCAAACTTGATTTAATAGATTTTACTTGGTGTTGAATTGTATATTAACAAGAAAAAAACCTCCCCTTTAAACACTTTTGGCCTGAAGTAATTAAATAAGAGTGTAAGTTAAAGCCTTGCTACAATATTGCTGCAGTAGAAAAGAACAGCAATGGCTAATCAGCAATGGTCAGGGATGGTATTGAAATATTGTTTTGTTCATCAGGAAAACTCAATCTCAATCAAGAACACTCTCAATTCGCCTTATTCACATGGCGGCCATTGGCGGCTAAAACGAGGTAACAGGGTACACAAACCATAGGATTGTTATGTTCTATACATTCACCTGTAGGTGGCATTAATTATATAGTAACTGAAGAGTACCCTGTAGCCTCGTTTTGGTGTTTATTTGGTGCTTTACATTGCTGTTTGCATCTTTTTGTACATTAAAAACCAATAGATCGCGACCGCAAAAGGGGTGCTATCTCTAGGTAGATATGAACAACGTATGACATTGACTTGAAAAAAGTTCAGTCAAACGATTTTTTTTTTCACTTTAATCCCTGAAATCAACTAGGTTCTATTCGTGTAAATTTGTCCATGAAGCGGGACATTGTCACGTTACTACCACGACAAAGCTTTGCGCTGCTACTGCACTGCTGTCATGTTCATGTTGGCATGTTCAAACACTTGTAAATTATATATATATATATATATATATATATATATATATATATATATATATATATATATATATATATTTTGGTTTAATCTTACCTTTAATATTATTTATTCTATCCGAATGGGTGCGATGTAGGTATTAAATTTCATCTGAAGTGGTATTAAAAAGGTCTTAATTTTAGGTCTGACAATTCTGGGGGTACCCTGTGACAGAGCCATCTGCCTAATTCAATCCCTGCCGTCTGCATTGATAGTGCTCCTGAGGGCATTTCCTTTTAGCCAGGGCTAAATTGAAACCCTGCAGGCAAGATGTGGCAACATGACGTGCCATGGCCACAGATAGAGCCTCTCGCCTGTTGTGTTGCTATCAATGGTTATTTCTTGACAATAGGACTTAATTGTGTGATTTCAGATGAGATGCTGTGGCCACCATAGTTTCCACCTGCCTCGTCTTTTAGTTTTTTGCTCTGATTTTCACTTTGAGCTCCCTACATTTTTTAATAACAGAATGGCAGTAATGGGCTTACAGAGACTGCTGTGTTGAGTATGTGCGTGACTGTGTTATTTTGATAGCTTGTTATTTTGAGTCACGCTCGGATTTCTGTGATGACCAGAATCCTGATGTGTGTATTTCAGGGGTAAATAGAAGGAGCCTGGCACATGCAGCAGACTCAGAGTGATGTTTTTGTAATTCTTAAAGTAGATTGGGTACACTGATGTCTGGGTACAGCTTGCACTACGTCCATGTGATTGTATGAATTAATTCAAATAAAACCTTTGGCCAAACATGAATGTGGATTTGTGATATTGACAACTTTTGAGTTTTACTTTTGAGTACTTCCACTCTCCTACTTTTCTGTTACTTTGTCTATTCCCACTACATGGCCTGGCCCTTCTGTGACCTCTCATAGGAGCTACTGGGAGAAGTTGTGTATGTTTTTTCGCCGTTGGTGATATTTCTTATCCTCACTCATTTCAAACATCACAGACACTTACACTCTGCCTCCTGGATAGAGAGAAGTGCTTATGGGCTGTGACCAAGTGCCCTAGGGCAAAAGCACACACAAACACACACACACACACACACACACACAAACTCTCTTTCTCTCTTATGGTTTGGTCTTTCTCCTAGATGCTTTTCCCTCTTTCTAACATTTGTCACGTCGTTTCAAGGTTTCCTCTTGTTGTCTCTTCTCTTGGCATGTTTCTTCACACAAGTCTCTCATTATCTACCTTCTCTCTCTCCTTCCCTATCTCTCCCTCTCCTTTCCTATCTCTCTCTCCTGCCTGTGCTTTCATTCGTTTCTCCGCTCCCCTGTTATTTCTCCTCCTCTTCTCTCTCTCTCTCTCTCTCTCTCTCTCTCTTTCTCACTCTGTCTTTCCTGCCTGTTTTCACTCGTCTCTCTACTTCCCTGTCATGTCTCCTCCTCTTCTCCCTCTCTCTCCCTCCCTCTCTCTCCTCCCTCACTAGGGAGGCTCAGACTTGTGATGTGTGGTGGAGCGTGGAGCTCTGGCTACCTCTCTCCCTCTCACAAGACCAACAGTAGTGATGAGCTTCTCCATTTAGCTAGCCACTGTGGACAAGGCCTGCGCTAATGCTCCACCTCACTGGGCAAACTCCACATTAATTGTATGATCCACAGAAGGGAACGATCTCCCCCTTGGATCACAGACAGAGGGACCAGACCCAAGGGCGTAGGTTTAGTCTCAGCTTTGGTATGGACATAAACTGGTTGTCCTTGGGATGTACACTTTATATAAGGCACATATGAATTAATATGACTTGAATGAATACAACACAACAAAAATAATACGAACGAGTTTGCGAAAATATTGGTAGGGACAATTTTGTCATCCCAAAATATTGGTATGGACATGATCCTATGGTCCATATGCAAACCTACATTCTTGACCAGACCAGAGCAAAGGCCTTGCCTTCTCAGACACGTGGTGGAGGATCCAAGACAGCCATCGTTGTTCACCCTAATGTCGTGCCCAGTTTTTTTGTGCCTCTGCGTCAAGAGGAGGTCCCTCAACAGATGTATGTAGATCTATAGCAGTCCTTTGTGAGAGAGAGAATAAGAGAAATGGGAGGAAGTCTGTGAACAGCTGTAAGGAAAGATGCTTTGACCCATTTCCCGCTCCAGGCGACACTTCTTTGGTCTTAAGGTCCAACAGCCACACATGGTAATCGATAATGAAGTGTGGTGATGTGGCTTGCCACTTCTACATTTCGACAAGGAGCTAGTTTACACTTATTGCTGTGTTCCTTGTAGTTTGTGGGGTTCATTTGGATTGTCTCATTTTTTTTTTGCGAGCACTTTGGAGCAACTGAATACTTTGGAGCTGTGTGTCCTCAAGAAACCAGCTAAAAATACGCATAGGCCATGTTTGTATTTTAGGCAAGAGAAAAAAAGTGAAGCCTGTTTTTACCCCAAGACAGCCGCGTCGTAATTGTCGCAGCTCCCTGGAATCCTGGAGCTTTAAAGCATGTTCCGAAGTCCTCATTGTTTCACACCTAGGGCATTATATAACAAAGACGAGTAAGATTTAAGCAAAACACCCACTCAGAAGTGACTTTCAAAGAGTTACGAACCGTTCAAGTGGCAACTAAGTCATTAAATTTTAACACCTTATCTTGCTATTTCTTATCATAGCGCATATTAGCACCTGTGTTAAGAGTTCTTGTTATAACAAACTGGGAATAGAAACAGAAATATCCTATTCCCCCAACAACAAGGCAGGTTGAACAACCTTTCAATCTTAAATCCCAAACATATAGGTTGAGTTTTGAGCGTGAACATCTTCAGCCTTTGGGCTTATTCTGTACCTTTTGAACCATAATACAGTATATGTTAATATTAATACATTCTGTATACATATAATGTATATGTATGAGTAGGGAAATTTGGTCTCTGCATTTATCCCAATTTGTGAATTAGTGAAACACACAGTGAACACAGTGAGGTGAAGCACACACTAATCCAGGCGCAGTGAGCTGCCTGCTACAACAGCGGTACTCGGGGAGCAGTGAGGGGTTGGTGCCTTGCTCAAGGGCACTTCAGCCGTTCCTACTGGTCGGAGTTCAAACCGGCAACCCTCCGGTTACAAGTCCGAAGCGCTAACCAGTAGACCTAACTATGACTCACCCTTTCCTTTACATTAACTGTAAATGCATGTGGACAGTGTTAGTGATGGTTCTTGGATATGTATATGTAGCATATGTGGAGCATAAGTAATTGGTATGCATAGCATCAAGGATATAATTTTATTTATAGATCTGAAGCTAATAAAATAATTATGTATTTGTTGACTATACAATATGTGTATTCCCTTACTGAATAGGAAGAAGCTCTTGTATTGATTCTTTTCCCCCTCTGGTGGACATGTCTCGGAGAAAAAGCATGATTTGGCTAGCTGGCCTCATTCATTCATTTCAATAGCAGATAATGGGGAAGAAATAGCATTGGAATTTAATCTGGAGGGATTTCCATTTTGGAACATCTCTCAGTAGCGTCCCTCAGAGAAGGCAACTCGACCTTAATGGGTCTTAATATAGATGCTTGCCCAGAAATAGAACCTACCATAGGAGTGAGCATATTTTCTGGATGTTTGACAAAAGCTCAACTTCTAATGCGGCTTCAGTCTGTATGTGTGTGTGTGTGTGTGTGTGTGAGAGAGAAAGGGGGGGTAGAGGTTTACATTGGGGGAAAGAAAATGAATTCTCTTCTCTCAAAAACACCACTGGTTATTGTGGACTTCCAGAGGCAGCTGATGAATGTGCATTTTCTCAGGTCCTTAAGCAGGATATATACAAATCCATGTGTGGTTATTGGTTTTTTATAGACCCACTGCTTTGGTTATTGCATTCTCCCAGTCTGAAATACCCTCCCTGTCATTCTCCATCTGCTGTGGAGGAGAAGCTCTGGCTGCATATGTCCCTGTCCTTCATATGTGTACATAAGCGCTCTCTTTAATGTGCTTCACCGCTCATCCCATAAGCATTTTGTAGGTCAAACACCAACTCTTAAGGATTTTTATGAAATATATTAGAGATGTAATACTGTGCAGTGCTGGAAAAAAGTTGCTTGACTGAGAGTGGGCTATTACATTCAGCTATATAACTTTCTTTCTTTTACTCATTTTGCATCTCTCTCTCTCTCTTTCTCCAGTTTTCAGGGTTGTATCTGCTGTCGTTCTTCATCATTGTGCTGGGCCTCGTCCTCTACGCCTCCTCCTCCACGTACGTCGCCCAGGACCCACGCGTTTACAAACAGTTCCGTAACGCCGGCAACCCCGTCATAGACACGCCCACGTCCGGCCCCCTGGAACCCTCCGTGACTTATACCAGCTTAGGACAGGAGATTGAGGAGGAACCGCGCATACGAGTCGCCTGAATCCTACGGGGGACAAGGAGGCGCATCGGCATTGGGGTTTGCGCCCCCAAGTCAATCATCCAACTTCCTGCCCCATCCAACTGACCATAGAGAAAGACTGAAAGAGTGCGAGAGAATGATTGAGAGAAAAAAAGAAAGGAGTGCCGATGCTTGTGGAGATATGAAAGAAAGGAGAACAAGTAGCAAGACAAGCAAACGTACACTGTGATCACAAACTGTGAAAAAAAAGGTAGCGGTGATGATTCCTGTAATTTTCTCATGTCCTGATTCTGAAGGCTTATTGTGTAAAGAATGCTCAGCACCCTTGACACACCTGACTGACTGTTTGACAATATGTGTTTGATGGATTCCATGTTGATTGTTCACCCAAATGCTCAAATATCACCCCAACTTCTTTGTTTTTTTTTGTTACATGAGCACGAAAACAAACAAAAAACAACCCCTTACATGTTTATTGTATTTGTGTGTTTTAAAGCTCTGACATCACTGAGTTTACATAGATCTCATGTCTATGTGTATGTTTTATTGTCGTATGTTTTTAACTTATAAATAACTAATATACAGACTCCGCAGAGAGTCAGTGCCTTTCACAGCGCACCACGAGAGGAAGACGGTCGGCACGCCTCATTTTTGATTGGGTTTGTCACACGTTTCTGGCTAAATCACTGTTACGACACGTGCTTGCTTGTCCACATTCCTGCAACCCGCCTGCCGATATTCCAAATCTAGAAAAAAAAGTTTGGCTTGTTGGTTGGTTGATTGGTTGGCATTACAGTTGATCGTTGGATATTTCCATGTTATAAAATGCATCTTCTGCATCTTCTCATATAGGGAATGGTAGTGGAGAGATTAGAGGCTTTCATTTGATGAGCATTCATCTGTTAGTATTGGTGATTGTAAACTCAAAAATGAGTTTTGATGCACTTGTCAAGAATTAGATTTTTTTTGTAATTTTCTGTTTTTTTTTTTTTTTATGTATTATCTTCTATGCTTGGGTATTAGGCATCTTAATTATTTGAATATTTTAAAAAAAGAAATCCAGAAAAAGATTTTAAAATTGTGCTTTACATTCATCCGTACACATTTACTGTGTTTGATTTGATGTTTAAATGTTGAATTTCTAGATATTTCTGACTTGCTGAAAATAAAATACCTTTGTCCTCAAACTGAAAATATTTCAATTTTAAAGCAATCATGTTTTATACATACTGTATATCATTACATGGACTAACTTACCAAAGCCCTTGCTTGGGGGGTTATCTGATGAAGAGTTTTATTCGTTTACTGGCTAGGGATTTGTTTAGGCTCTGTAATGCAATGTGCTTGAAGCATTATGTATCTGAATGTAAGTAAATTGTCTGGCTTAGTAGTTGCTTGAATCCAAAATCCAATCTTCTGTCGATCCACCTGTATGTCCTGAGCGTATTAGGCACGGGTCACATTGCCGACTGGAAATATAAAACCAACCTAATGGAAGCATAGTGTAATTCAGGCATATCTATTCATGGTATGTATCAAACATGTACCATTTTTCGCTACTTGTGAAGAAGAAAAAAAATAACACATTCATTTCTATACATAAGTATACATTGCAACTTTGTACAAGTTGATTTGTAAACATAACTTAAACCATAACTACATTTTCTTTACTTTAAAATAAGAATACTTGAAGTAAATATTTGTTTGCAAGTTCATTTATATTCAAAAGGGAATAATTAACATACCCTCAGTAAGTATGTATTGATGCCAGCCAATTAGGCTTCAGTGAGGCTTTGAAAAGACCCTACATCTTAGCACAAGCTATTTAGAAAGGGACTTCAAATTGCCCAAATCAAAACTAGTATCAACAGCTCATAGGAATTATTATATTCAAGAAATTTTGTAAAATACTGTATTTCTATGCTGTAAAGTAACTGTACATTGCTCAAGTATTTGAATTTGCTGTATTTTGAACATGTTTTATAATTTTATTTCAATATAGCCTACTGTTCTGTTTTTCTTGTCACTGTTGTATAGTTGATAGTTGATTGCACTGCAGAAACAAGAAGTTTGTTTAAAACATGTCAGATACAGAGAGAGGGTCTGGATGATGAGCTCATTTAAATTATACTCATAATTATTAATGAGTAGGCTTACTATTCTGATAATGAAAAGAAAAAAGTAAGCCAAACTAAAAATCAGATCTATGATTGCAGGATCACAGTGAAATAAAGATATAATAGATTATAACTGGTAAAACAATTATGTTTGAGAGATTGAAAGAATCAGAGAAGTGAAATGTGTCAATAACATTATGATTTTGTAAATTAATTTTCATTTACTGTGATACACAAGAACTTTGGTGATGATAAAGTATGAAATATAGCTGGAAAAAAGTTGTATGACCCCTGTGGTGATTTTTGGTATTTATCGGTAAAAATAAACAAAACAAAAACAAAAACTCTTTTCAATTTTTATTCAAATAACAAAGCAATCTTCTTAACATTTTCATTCACAAACAGGTATACTCCCTTGTGAATTAAAGATTAGTGAACAGAACTTTGCATGATGAATAGCTTAATGATAGAAAGAAATCCTAACCTAACCACCAAAAGAAAGAAAAGTTTGTTATTTGAATGCAGTAAGTTGTTGCAACACAGTTTTCCCAAATAATTTTACAATATCCCCAACTATTACAGGTGAAGATCGTTTGGACATTCAACATTCATTGGAATAACAGTTTCTGTAGTTAGAGTTTGTTATTGGTTCAATAATACCAAAGATTTAGAGTTTGTAGTTCTTTCAACGAAAACAAACTGTCCAGGCTCTGAAGTAATGAGGGACTATATTCCCCATCCGAAATATGTGCCATTCTGTGTTACTGCATCATTGCTGCTCTACTGAACCTGTGAAGTATGGGGAATATAGGATCCTAGTTTGGGACATTTGCACTAGAGAGACACGTAATAGATTAAGTGTTGGACATAGAGGAATAGATAAAAAACAATTTGGCTTATACTGAGACAAATGTGCTGTTGGGAATGTCTGAGTCTCCTAACCTTAATGCAGTTGAGGATGTTAGAATTATGAGTGATCTTATTATTTTGGTCATAAATCTCAAAACCAAAGACCTAATGTAAAACTGCAGATCTGATAAGGAACTTGCAGTTTTAATTGAGGTTACGGTTTCACATACATACCACATACATACATGACAAACAAGTTTTTAAAATAGATCAAACGTCACTGTTTGTTTATCTTACCAAAGTTTATCTTGTCAACGTTGATGATCAACCCATAAATTATTATTAATCACAATCGCAAAAATGCAGTTCAAGTGGGTAAAAAAAAAACCTAGAGAATGTAATTCCGAGGAATTACAAGTGCATACAAATAAATGGGAGGGATAGTGGGGTGAAAATAAGGACAGGTGGATCGAGAGAGTAGTAGAAAAACAATTTGGGCCATTAGGCCTACTTCTCACCACTGAAAGGAGTTGACTGGAGAGGCACACAGCGAAAGGGAACTTAGCTTATGGCCACAAGCATCTTTCCCAAATCTTGTCAAAGTTGTTTGGTGTAAGGAGGCCATAATGCACCCCTATTCAAGCTTTACTCAAAAGACTCCAATCTTTCATGAATCTTTCCCAAATCTTGCCAAAGTTGTTTGGCGTAAGGAGGTCATTAGATGAGCTGCACCTGTTAGTGTACACAGCTGCATTAGTTTAATTAGCCAATGATGATGTGACAAAGAATCTTGGCCCACAGAAATCCCATTATAGGAGACAGCGAAAGAGAGTTGTGCAGTTAACATTTGTTGACTTCAATCTGTTAGGCCTACATAAAGTGAACAATTCACTTTTGGATGGTGGCACACAATACAGTATCCACACCACAGACAACAAATATGCACATAAAATAGGCAGACAAAAGCAGACAGTGGTGATAATATTTCTAAAAAAATGTTTAGGAACCTCACTGTTATAGAAAATGTATCGTTTTTATGACAGCACTGTGACAATGTGGAGTCTCACTCATTATTATTCACTTTCTTGTACTTTTGTATCGCTCCCAATTTCAATTACTTTTTAAACTATTTGTATACTATTTTAGAAACTATTTCTAAAAGTCCTTTCCTATTTAAATATTCTGCCAAATGTGAAAGAGTTTATTTATTTTATTCCGAATAAACAATTCGCTTGAAATATTTGTAATCATTGGTGATAAATGCATTGGTTGACCTGGCCATATGCAGACCTTCCATGGATTTCTGACATCCTAGACACTTTCACCACATTGAAATGTCCTGTATGGTTCTTAGTGAAGAAACCTGTACCGTTTATCAAGTAGGCAAGAGGGAGTGACACTCCCCACGTCAAATATCGAATGGTATTTCCCAAATAATTAAATAGTGTCTCCTATCTCGTCTCCACGTGGCTGTGGGCTATCATGGCGCTTCTTGATGTGAGCTGGGAGAACGAGTTGCAGGAACAATTTTCTCTGTTGTCCGCCACCTCAGTTGAGGTTGAGAATAAGTGCGAGACACACATTACACAGTTATGTGGCACTACAGACACGTATTTGATACACCTGTGCGATGAAGTCCTCATTCTCATTTTACGAGAGCTAGACCCAATGTCTTTGCTGAGGATTGGAACCACCTGTAGGTCGCTATTTCGAGTAAGTTCCTGCAACTCGTTATGGACGAAACACTTCCAGGTATGTACATCACAGTTGCGCACCATTACCACAGCACACGGTTTAGTAATTTCTGGATGTTGTGTTGGTTCAAAGTCGTCTGTTGTCTCACCTCACAGGCCTCCTTCAAAGTCACATTACCCACAGCCACATGTTCAATCTCCGCCAAAAACGCCTTCTGTCTCCTCTTCATGTGGAGAGCGCTCTTCAGAAACCTTCACTGTAACCGGTCTCTCCAGGAGAAACTGTTCGCGGAGATCCCCAACCCTCCACAGAAGTATTGGATTCAGTGGCTTGTCTTAGAAGAAAATGTGCCTCTGCCCTCGGTTAGACTACCCAGCATTGAAATTGAATCATTATGGGGTGTTGATCGAGACGTGCTGGAGACCAAAGTTAAGGGTATGCCAGCTGCAAAGCCTTTTGATTTTCGTTGTGGCAATTCATGATTTTTAAATACAACGTTCTAAATAGTTTACTACTTATCTGACGGATTTACTCAAGGAGGTGGTAATTTGTACATGAAGCATCTTGCTTACTAGACTTTTAAAGGGCAAGTAGGACCTCTTCAAGTTGTTAGTGACTTGTATAGCCTACATAACTTTTTGCATAGACCTTTAAGGACAAGTACGGCCTCCTTTCAGAGGCAGTAATAAAAATACTTATGAAGGTGAATGTTTTTTTTTTTTTTTCTGTGTCTCTTTTCTCAGCGAAGTCTGATGAAGGTGACATTGTCAGGTTTGAATGGAAAGAGTTGTATAACCTGGCTGTTGCACATCATGGAAGTGTTGAATTGGTGTTTCAGCACATTCTCAACCAACACAGCAGAAATGGTAAGACTCCTTGACTTGTTTTGGCCTTTAACTACTGGGAAATGATCTAGTGCTTCTTCAAGAGCCCTTTTCACGGACTGCAAATACCTATAGCTTTTGAAGAAGGTGAATTGTATGTTTGTTGTTATTGATGCTCTGGTAAAATGCCCTTTTTACACCCATCTTTAATTTGCTAGTTAAGTCCTGTTCTTCCTGTTGCTGTTGGTGGCAGCCGTGTCCTACTGGTTAGCGCTTCGAACCCCGACCAGTAGGCACGGCTGAAGTGCCCTTGAGCAAGGCACCTAACCCCTCACTGCTCCCCGAGCGCCGCTGTTGTTGCAGGCAGCTCACTATGCCTTAGTGTGTGCTTCACCTCAGTGTGTGCTCGCTGTGTGCTGAGTGTTTCACTAATTCACAGATTGGGATAAATGCAGAGACCAAATTTCCCTCACAGGATCAAGAGTGTGTGTGTGTGTGTATATACTGTTCTATGCCACTCGTGATCACAGGAAAAGAATATTGGATTGAATGGTTTTCTAACTCGCTGTGAAAGAATTCAGCTTGTTCAATCTCTTTTTTTGTTGTTGCATCTGTGGTGTCTGAGAGACTGTGTTGGCTTTTCTGTCTTGTGCTTGTTGGCATCAGCTTGAAGGCCTTGTGTGAACTTTGTCCCTTTTGCCTTTTATTTTATTTTTTATAACTTTGACAAAATGTCAGTAGCCTTCTGAAGGAGAAAAAAAAAAGGTTATCCAATTTTTTGCACTACTGAACCACTTCAAAGTGGTTTTGATCGCCCAGCGACTCTTTGAGGGGAGGAATTCTGAGGCGTGCTTTGGACACAAGGACCATTTCCTCTGAGGATTAGGCCTTGGATCCCCCTGTGGCTGTCCAGCTGAACTTTAGACCCCCTGTAAAATGGGGGCCCTTCACCGTAAATAAATTCCTCAATTTTTTTAGCATGGCAAGTGGCATGATTCCAAAAAAATACTGAGGAGAAATTTGCATTGCAGTTCTGTATTCAGAACCATACTTCCTACATGTCATTCAACCCGCAGTTTTAAGCGAAGTTTAAATTCAGTGTCATTTATTCACCTTGTTATAATTTCATGTCACATTTTCTGAGATGGGACGTCGTCTTTCTCTGAACGCCATGGGCCATCTGACTGGCTGACTCCTATAGAATCATGCAGCTGTGTCATGGAACCTGCAGTACAGCCTCAGATTAGTCTGTTATGCTCTGCAGATTCGTTTCTGTTGCAGGATGGTGCAGAATGAATTGACTTGGGCTTTTGCTGTGGGTGCTTGTTACCTAGATGGATATCAATCCATAGATATTGTGCAGACTGGAATAATAACACTGAGGGGTGAACTGGCACTTTTTGATTAGATTAGATTGGTTGGTATCTATGTCATTAGATAAAATAAATGTTAAAAAAAAATGTACAAAGTCGAAGAAAATCTTTCTGGGATCATAGAACTGATAAGTGTCTTGCAATGTTCATTAATGATTTTGGTGAGCACTATTGTCAAGCGTGACCTGAGCTAGCGGGATAGTTAGCAAGGATCTCTCTTCAGATGTAAAAGTTTGCCATGGTTGCTTAGCCTATTTCTAAATTACATTGAACCCAAATAGTAGGCCTAAATGACCAAAATCCCACAGCTAACAGGTAGGTTAGCAACACAAACTTGAACTTGAGAGATGCAAGTGAGCAAATCAGCTTGATATTAGCCTATTATTATGTGTTACCATAGCATCACTTGAACTAGCAGCCATGTCTCGCTGTTTATAGCAAGACGGCTGCTCTTACGTGTGTGTGTGAGGAGAAAAGACGCACAGCCATAGGTTAGGGGAGAAGACGCTAGAAGCATGCCTTGTGCACACGCATGTTACTTCAAAAGAACACGGTCATTCTCAAAAGTATCGATACTAATAAAATTGGGCATCGTGACTTTTTTAATTTCAGGGTATTGCGATACTTTTGTAGTGTCGGTGCACCGTGCAACACCATTGTCTGCATATGTAGTCACTCCTCTGATTAACATGGAAATGTAGTGAAACTGACTGGTTCCCACTGTGTTACCAGCTTAGTGCAGTACAAGTCAGACCAGGGGGACACGGAGGGCTGGGACACTGGGTGGTCAGTTTCAGTTTGTGTCTCATGAGCTGCATAGCAGCAGAAGGGGTGGGGGGGCATTGTATGCGACAGCTCAAGGGTGTCTACACACTGAGAAGTGCCTTAAAACTAGACTTTCTCTGAGCCATTCCTTTTTATATCCATCTTCCTTCACTCCTGCCACTTTATTTTCTGTATTCCACATTCTTTTTTTGGAGTTGCAACATGAAGCTATCCCAGTTGGCTGGCATTTGCCATCAGGTAAGTGATTCACATTTATTCATTCAACATTAATCAAATTACTTACAATTGAGGTATAACAATCACCCTACACTCCAAAGTGTACACAATACAATCTACACAATAAAATAAAAAAAGTAGTTTTATATAGCGCCTTTCTAGGAACTCAAGGTCGCTTTAAAAGAAGGTGTGTGTGTGTGTCCAGGACTTCCTGCAGCCAGAGTGAATTATAATGTCCATGGTATTGTGTGAGTGGTCTCTTCCCAGCAGACTACTCAGAGCTGGAAAAAATATTAGACCAGTCTTCTAAAACTATTTTTTACGCTCTGCAAACGTAGCACTGCAGTTGCGGACCCGGTGTACTGCCTCCCTGTACTGCTCATGGTAATGTGTGAGCGGCCTCTTTTTTCCCCCCCCTCCATTAGACCACTCTGAGCTGGAGTCGTTGTACAGGCAGTACGTGCAGTGCCGCTTCCAGTGGCTCTTCACCTACTGGCTGTTCCGGCAGCCGCCACCGTTCAACCGGCAGCTCCGCTCCATCTACCTGCAGTGGCGGCAGCACAGCAAGCGCAAGGTGTCCACCTGGGGGGAGACGCTGTGCGACGTGCGCTACCTGGCCTCGCTCCACAGCATCACCAGCGACTACTGGAGGGGCAAGCTGGCCGGCGGTGACGAGACCCTCGGTGAGTGGACGAGTAGGAGGGGAGGTCACTGGACCCAGCACTCTACTGGGGAACAGTCCAATCTAGTGGTGGTGATGATGATGCTAATAATAATTATAATTTGCTGCCAAATGGTCAAAAGGCTCACGCTGAAGGGTGAATTGGCACTTTTTGGTTAGATTAGATTGGTTAGTCACAGCAGTATTTATTTATTTTAATTATATAAATATATTTTTATATGTATATTTTATAGATATTGTTTATTCAGATAGGATGGTGAAGTGAGTGGGAAAGAGAGATGAGGTGGGATTAGGAAATGACCTAGGTCCCTGTGGGAATCTAGTTTCTTTTTAAACCAAAATTGAATTCCCTGTTGTGAACCCCAATCCAACCATTGGAAGGAAACTAATACTGTAATATTTTGTTTTTTGCTTTTATTGTTATGATTGATTTGGATCCCCCTCAAGGAATGACTTTACTAAACATGCATAATGTTCTGACTGCATTTGTTGTTTCCCCATATTTTTCCATATCATTCACAAGAATGTCTCATCTAATTCCAGATTGCATATTTCATTTATCCAGATTGTTTTTATTTTAATCAAGGCATGTCACGTGATTGCAGTTTCATTACATCTGCTTCATGCTAAGAATGGCTCCATTATACAGTACATGCCATCTCTGGAGGCCCATAATTTGAATTGCTTTAAAATGGTGCCCCCTCCAGGGATTGCCTGGTTCACACATCTTTTATTGATCGCTTCATATTGCACCACGGGTTTCTGAGAATCTTCACAACCTGATTTGATAACTCTCGGAAGGACGTTTCAACAGATCGGCTACAAAGGGGAATTTGTCATTACGCTTCAGCACATGGTCTGATGGTTATGAAATGCACTCTGTTTCCCCATTTAAACGCTGCTCTGATCCCCCTCCCCACCCCTCAGGAATCCAGACTGTGGAGAACTACTTCTCTATGTGCAAGTCACTGGTGGCGTGGATCCTAGGCAGAGACTGGGGGAGACTGAAACGCAAAAAGGTATTGACATCCCCTCCTCTCCTCAATAATGCATTCTTGTCTGTCTGTCCCTTTGGAGTGGAATTTTGTGCAGTAGTGTTGGGCTTGTGCCTTTGACTAAATGTAAACACGGATGGAGTTAACAGGCTAAAGAGCACAAGGAGGGACAAGACATAACAAAGAACTGACTAGACAGGATTCCCTGATGAGACTCTTTCCGCATCCACAGGCACACACACACAGGCACACACGCGGAACCACATCTGCGCATCCGCCTATGCGGTCTCCTCTCTTGGCATTTAAACATTATGCCAGTGTGAATTGGGCAACGTTAAGCGCCGTTTGGTTCATTAGCTTGTTGCGGCTGATTTCGCAGGTCATGGCTGCGGCTGGGTAATGAGCGGCCCAGCGCTGCCCATCTAATGGCTGTGTAAATGGATTATGGGCATATCGGTGCGTGTCCCACTCAATTAGCACCGCACGTGCCCTCGTTTATTATGCCAGTCTATGGCACCCGCGGGCAAGGCCGTGTTCCACGCGCTGTTCTGTGGGAGTAGAGATGGAGGCAGAGTTAATGATGCTTTGGGCCTCATGTTTACTGCGCTTCTGTGGGGTGAGCTATTGCAGTGCTGTGTTGGGAGAGGCACTACATGTGCTTCATAGTTTTATCACTGGATTTTTTTTATTTATTTTTTAGCTTTTTTGTTTGTATTTATTTATTTTGTTCGTTCATAGTGTTTAGTAGCTATACATATATGTCGGTTGAGTTTTGTTTTAAGTTCGGTTGTGTGTGATTTATTTTTAAGTTTGTGAGTGGATCTACACTTAATTATTCCTCATGGGGGAACAGCTTTGGCAGTATACCAAAGACACAAAGCAAACAGCACTCCTTCAATGTCAAATGACCTCCACTAGGTACGAAGTACAAACTAGTGCCTTTGAAAGCGTACTATTGAGGTGTGTGTGTGTGTGTGTGTGTGTGCAGGTGTACGAGGACACTCTGGCGGGGGTGTACCTGCTGCTGCGGCGGGAGATGCGTGAGGCGCTGGTGGAGCATGAGCGTTTCTGGCATGTGGCCAAGATGCAGATGAGCCGCGTGTGCGTGCTGGAAGAGACGGCCGCCAACTACGTCAACTGGAAGATGATCGAGACGCTGCCCTACTACAAGTGAGTCGGACACTCGCAGCCAAGTGTGCGTGTTCTCTTGTGGGCAAATTGGGACAGTTGTTGAAAAGGGTGGAGTTTATAGTCTGGTTTGTTTTGATGTTTCCTGTGTTTGTGTGTGTGTGTGTGTGTTTTGATGTTCAGCAACCCTCTTATCTTTACGGGAAGAGAAATGATCAAGAGCAGCCGTCTGGTCCATAATTATTTTATTCCATTGTATTGTTGCGCTCAGAGTACGCTGGGCTACCCTTCCCAGTTTTTCTCCTCGGCTTTATGAAAATGCTCGATCAAACTGCCTGAAACTTTTATGAGCTCAGCGTTCAAGGCAGGCCTCGGCCCGTTCTTTCTTTTCTTGCGTGTAAAGGAAGCTTTTGGAAAGGGTCGCTCTGAAGTTAAGCTACTGGTCGCCCCTCTGACACACGCCTAGCAGGACTTTGAAGTTGCTCACTTTCACACCTAACGCTCAGGCTTCAAACGCGCAACCTTGAGTGTGTCGAGGAGAATGAGGAGTAGCTTTTGTGCCTTTTTTAAGAGGGTTGTTGTTCTAGGAAATGTTGATGGGGAGGCAGCATCAGGTTACTTATGAAACTAGAGCTAGTTCTAGTTTAAATGGAATGTTTCTTAACCTCATTTATATTGCCCAGTTATTAAATTGGCTTTGGTTAGACTTATAACTTTACCCATCATTCAAATTGGGCCCA
Source organism: Alosa sapidissima (assembly GCF_018492685.1). NCBI lineage: Eukaryota > Metazoa > Chordata > Actinopteri > Clupeiformes > Clupeidae > Alosa > Alosa sapidissima. The sequence goes on along the minus strand of NC_055962.1, from coordinate 22,229,119 downwards.
AGGTCTGTAATTCTATGTCTTTGAAGTTGGATAATATGCGAAGAAGCTGTGAGTAAATTTATCATTTCAATTTTAGTTGGAAATTGTATTATGTCCAGTCTCTAAGACGTGAAAGCCTTCCTCTTGTCTAAGCCCAAGTCCAGTTTAACCGGAGACTCATCAGAGTTCACGACTTGGTATTCTTTCACACAAACTCGCGTCGTACAGTACGTACGTCACCACCCATTTGGAGGTGCAAACAATCAGATTTTTGGTTCCTTACTATATTGTCTCAATGGCAATGCAGCGTTTGTTTGCACCTCCAAAAGCATGGCGTACCCGGTTACCTCCCAAAAACGCCCTTAAACGCTCACAAATACCCGTATGTTTGTGTGAAAGAATAGCTGTTTACATTTACTCATCAGATAGTCTCCTCCTCCGTTCAGGCTGTACCTGGTCTCGGGGAACACTATCTACCTGGACCACGTGAAGGGCTTCTTGCGCAGGAAGAGGCTGATTCACAACTGGCTCTACCTGGAAGAGAACATCTGGGCCAGGCAGCTCCTCCCAGACCAGCTCTTTTATCTGCTGGAGTTCGATACAAAGATCACCCAGGGTAAGGATCATGGTGTGCTTCTGTTTTGGATGTTTTGATGAATCTTGCACTCACCCCCCCCCCCCCCATTGTTTTTTCTTTTTGAGTAAATAAGGACACCAAGGGTATGGTTGACATTATTGTTAGCATTACTATCCTTAATGTAGCCCTACCAACTTTCTATAACTGTTTACTGTTCGTTTGCACTATTGTATTGTTATATTTGGGGGCCAAGCAGCAAAGCGAAGGCACCCATTGAGTTACTAGCTTTTCCTATTATTGGGGGCTAGGGCTGGGACAACGCGTCGATGTAATCGATGACGTCGACGCAAAATATGAGCGTCGTTTCTTCGAGCATAACGTGTGCTGCTAAATATTTTTAATTTTACACCTTCAGTGTTTTCCATACGTTGACTAATCTGTGGCTGGGCACCACGAAATCAAAACCGGCCACCACACATTGATGTTCTATGTTGTAGGCCTACTATTTAAATTACAGATAAGATAAAATAATTTCATTGAGCTGCACTTTTTACTCACACAGCCTTTCCTCGCCCCGCCCCCTCTCTTTCGTAACGAGCCCGCTGCTCCTCTGCATGTGCATTTAACAAAATATTCACGATTGTTGTTGCCACATAGAAGCACTGCATAGAACACAGTGGGCTAAATTGCTATTAAATCCGCTTGGCATCCTGACCGTGCTGCGCAAATTTGTTCAAAACTGCTGCATTAAAGTTAAAGTAAACTCTGCTAAGGTCTTATCACAACATAGTACATTATCTCAAAGCTAACGTTAGAATACTGTTTGGATGTCAAGTTTAGCATGCTTACTTGCAGCTGCTTGTAGCTATTCGTTACTCATGCAGGCGTCATTTTATTGACTCTGAATGTTTGCAAAATCCCGATGTAAATGGAAAAGTGTTTTCCAAGACTCAGAAGTGCTTGTCCAAAGGAGAAGTACGAACAGTGATTTGAACTAAATACACATCAGCAGCCTTTTAACTGTTAATGTTAATTGCAAGGATTCCCACACAAACGTCTTAAAATGACAGGTACTCAATTACACATACACTACTGAACTTTATTGAATGCTGCCTCTGACTAAGAATGCATTACTTTGCACTTGTATAGGCCTAGTCTTTTATTTTGGAATCTAAATATATTGCAATGTTAAGAAATTCATGTTTTTTCATTCAGATATGTAAATAAACATGTATAAGTTGCTATTAGTGAATTAATGGGGAGTTAATCGATAATCGAGTCGAAATCGAATCGGACTGAAAAAATGAATCGTTAGATTAATCGATGCATTGAAAAAATAATCGCTAGATTAATCGTTTAAAAAATAATCGTTAATAATATCCCAGCCCTATTGGGGGCCAAGCAGCGAAGCTGCAAAGGCACCCATTGTGTTTCTATGATTTATTATTGGGGGCCTAGCAGCAAAGCTGCGAAGGCAACCATTGTTTTACTAGTTTTTTATTAATAATAATAATAATATTATTATTATTATTATTATTATTATTATTATTATTTGCCATTGGAGTCTATGGTAGCCCATAGAACACCTGGCTAAAAAGTTCAGATTTTTTCGTCGAAAGTTTCTGACCACTCACTCATTTACGGACCTCTAAACCCAGCCGTCTAGCGCCACCAACAGGTCAGTTTGGCCAAAGGTTGAAAGGTATTCGCAAGTCATTATTATGAAATTTAGCACCCTGATTCAGGACCATCCCATGATCACTCACCAATTTACAGAACTCTATGCCGAACACTCTAGCGCCACCAATAGGTCGAATCTGGACTCACGTTCACGCATGTAACAATTGAACAGTGTGTTCGATTTTCACAAATCAAGAACCGTTGGAATCCCTGTTTTCAAGTTTTCGCAGGTCACAAATTTCAGCGGATCCTCACCAAAATTGGCAGAGACCATTTTCAGACCATGCCTTATCAGTGCATTGCTTTCTGGAACAATTGACAGAAGCATTCGACGGTAACAGCCTATCGAAATTTGCGGCAAAGCCGCCAAGCAGGAAGTGAGCTCATCTCAGAAACCCTTGCATGTATCAAAGCCAAGCTTGGTACACCTATTCAGAACCCCATCAGGAGGACTCTCAAAAAGTGTGGTGACCTTTGACCTCTAGGGGGCGCTGCAAGTAGCAAAAATGCGTTTTGGCCTGTAGCTGTTGTGTTTGGAATTGAAATGTACTAGTGGTGTCTGGTAATACTGTTGGAGGTCCTTAGGCCGATCCAGGCCAACTTGTGAGGTCATCGTAATTGATTCGGCCGCCAGGTTGGATTTAATCAAAAACACAAGTTTTCGCAGGTCACAAATTTCAGTGGATCCTCACCAAAATTGATGGAGACCATCAGACCATAACCTATCAATATAATGCTTTCTGGAACAATTGACGGCAGGCGTGGCATTATTATTACACATCCGCCATTGGAGTCTATGGCAGCCCATAGAACGCCTGGCTAAAAAGTGCTGAAATTTGGCAGAAAGTTTCGGGACACTCCACTGACCACTCACACTCAATTACGGACCTCTAAACCCAGCCGTCTAGCGCCACCAACCAACCAAATTGAACCGCTGGGTCTAAAGTTATGAAATTCGGCAGACTGATTCAGCACTGTCCCATGATCACTCACCAATTTACCGAGCTCTATGCCCAACACTCTAGCGCCACCAATGGGTCAAAACTGGATTGCATTAACGCATCTGACCATTGAACGGTGCATCTGATTTTCACCAATTGGGCACTGTTGGAATCCCAGAACCGACCTAGGTTCAGGGACTCCTATTACGTCACTTTCCGCCATATTGGACCTCCAGCATATTGGATTTAGTCCAAACTCTACAAAAAGTTTCAGCGTTCACAAATTTCATCCGATTTTCACGGAACTTGGCGGAGAGGATCTTCTGCCCAAGCCGCACAAACGATGCTTCAGATTTTTCAATTTCATTTTTGTTTGCCCGTGACAGCCAATGAAATATGGTGATGAACCCGCCAAACAGGAAGTGGACTAACATCTCTGTGACTCTGAGTTAACATAACAAAACTCGATACCATTAATCAGGACACTGTCCCAATCACTCACAGCAATTTTTATGCATATACATTGAACACTAGCGCCACCACCGGTTCAATGCGTTCATGCGCATGATCCTTGACTCTTTTGTCTGATTTTCACAATTGAGATGGCGTCTGAATCTTTGGACGATCCCGAGTACATCGACCCCTATCCCGTCACTTTCCGCCATATTGGACCTCCGCCATATTGGATTTAGTCCAAACTCTACGAAAAGTTTCAGCGCTTACAAATTTAATCCGATTTTCATGGAACTTGGCGGAGATGATCTTGAGACCGAGCAGCACAAACCATACTTGTCAGATTTTTCAAATTCCACTTTATTGGCCCATGACAGCCAATCAAATATGGCGATGAAGCCGCAAAACAGGAAGTGGGCTAACATCTCGGAGACACTTTAATGTATGAAGTCCAAACTTGGTACAGGGACTTCATATCTGATTGTGAGGACACAGTAGGAAATTGGCATCATTTGACCTGTATGGGGGCGCTGTAATACAGGAAGTGGGCTCGTATTTCAGCAACTCTTCGATGTATGAAGTACAAAGTTGGTACAGGGACATATTAGCTGATTGTGAGGACATGCAAGGAAAGTGCTCTCATTTGGCCTCTAGGGGTGCTGTAATAAAGTGAGCTCACATCTCAGCAATAATTTGATGTATGAAGTCCAAACTTGGTAGAGGGACATGGTAGCTGATTGTGAGTGCACAAGGACATTGGTGTAATTTGGCCTCTTGCTGTGGTGCTTGCTCATGCCATGGCAACGCCATTCCTGCTATAGCGCACTGTTAGGCCCCTGCATTGCTGCTTGCAGCTATATTTGGAAGTAGCTTTGGACAAAAGCATGCTAAATTACATAAACATAAATAATTCTGGAGTTGTCACCATTGTGAAGTAAAGTGGCACAGAGGCCTCTGTGGCACTTTGGTTTTTATGAAATTACAGCAGTCCCATTGTTAAGAAACGCCAGTGTTGTCTTGGTGGCTGGTGCTAATTAGTGTTGAGTGATGTCCTCCCTCCTGTCCGTGTAATCCCAGAGGGCTCTGTGGCGATGCCAGAGACGGGCGAAAGGCAGGGTCCCATAGGCACAGTAGACAGACTTTCAGTTGTCCTCATGTGATAGCGGTGCTGTGGAGGAGGAGCGAATATACCGATTCGGCCTTGGTGCTGTGGGGAATGCCAGTGTATGCTGTAAAACACTGCGTTGGGCTCTAATGTTCTTCAGATAGTCAGCAACTTTACTACTTTGTGAACAGCAGTGTGTGCCACTCGGGCAGAAGAACAGGTTTCCCTATCCAAAGACAATGTAATGCCATGGAGGGTCTACAGTATGTATTTAGCTGTCTTCACCACCATTAAAGCTCCCACACACAGTTGCATTCCATCGACGCATGCCAGTGGGTGTTCCTGGCGGTAGCTATGCAAATGACTTAAGGTATAACCGTAATTTGATTGGCTGGTGCCGTTCATCGGTGCAGAAAAAGTTGAACTTCTCAACGCGAGTGACTGGAGCAACGCGACGCAACGGACCCACAATTCAGTTCGGCAACGGATGACGTGAGCCCATGTGAAGTGAACGGGATGCGTCTCCAGCACTGCAACGCACGCAACTGTGTGTGGCAGCCGTTAGGATTGCCCAACGTGTCCTTGTTTTCATGCTATCTTGCATTTGGGTTTGTGCTGCAAGATTGATTTTTGAAGTGAGGCAGACACCTCCTGTGTCCGCAGTCTTGAAAGGCCATTAATCATACTGTTCCCCTGGCGAGACGACGGGCCGTCAGCGCGGCGTGAGACGCCTGATAAAGGATTTATCAGATTTGCTTCCTTCTTGACTCTCTGACCCTCCCATCTTTAATGGCCACCTCTTTATCAGACACCCTCAACACAGGGCTCATTCATCATATTTAGCTCCTTCAACAAAAAAAGGCTCCTGAAAATACCCCATGGAGTTGGTGTTCTGTACCAATGGCTGTACTGTGCTGCATTCATACAGGGAGAGTTGTATCCTTGGGTCCCATCTGTGTTTGCCAGGGTGGTTTGTTAAAGGGAGGTAGCGTGCAGCTAGTGCTGTAAGGTGTAACAGATGTGTTGAAGCTGCTCACTGACGCTGTATTATTCATTAGGGGCAGTGATGCGCTGTGCCCACTACTATGAAATGGCTGGCTGGTTGCAGGCTAAAGTGATCTTCTAATGATCTAGCACTGATCGAGTGGTCCTTTCATTGGTTTTGCATATGGTATTATCCCTATGGTATGTCCTGATTATGGATCACGGTTGCAATGTGTCGCTCAAGTCAACTTCCATACTGAGATTACAGTGATTACTTCCATAACTTTTGTGATGACTGTTTTAGATCAAGACTAATAGGTAAACATTCTAATGGGTGGGTCCTATGGCTTTTGGATCTAGGTCTCTCTGGGTAATTCTGAAGTAATTTAACTACTGTAGGTCCGATGCATGGAACTCCCTGTGTAGGCTAACGTAAGGCTAATGTTAAAAGTAGCATTCAAGCATTCGTCCTCTGTGTTTTTTGGCTTCTAGCTTGGCTTAATCCATTTGCTCCGACATGACTCATAGTTTGGGGTTGGATTTCCAAAGTAAAGGATGCCGTCTGCTGCTGCCCCATCAGTCTTGATTACTTAAGTGGCTCACTGCTGTTGTCTCAACGGTCCTGATTATCCTTGCCAGTCCTTGTTAGCCACCAATCAGACCTAATGGAGACGGAGAACACCTGCAGAGTGGACGTCCTCCTAGGCAGGTTTGAGAGACTGCACTGTACTGTTGGCTGGCGTCGACGGTCTTTCTCAGAGGAGAACAGATGTGCAATACAGTTTATCTGTATTGGGTCAGCTAATTGTTTTTAGTTATTGTTGGTTAAGCGCTAGTTGGAGTGTTCATGAATATTCCCGAACAGTCACGTAAACACAGAAATGACAGATAACAGAAATTCTTAGGATGCTTAACAATTTTTTTTTTTTTTTTTTTTTTTTTGTTCTAAAATTAGATGAACCCAATGGCCCTTACACAAAATGGAGCATTTAGCCACACTGACTTGCGCGCGCGTCAGTGTGGCTAAAAAAAAAAATGGCACCTAACCCCTCACTGCCGCTGTTGTTGCAGGTAGCTCACTGCGCCGTGTGCTTCACCTCACTTTGTGTTCACTGTGTGCGGCGTATGTTTCACTAATTCACGGATTGGGATAAATGCAGAGACCAAATTTCCCTTACGAGTATATATACTTACTTATGTGTGTGTGTTGCTATGCAGACAGTCTGCACGGGGATTCTACGCCTGCACAGCTGGGCCGTCTCATCTGGCTGTACCTGCACTCGGGCCACCAGCTCTACCTGGAGGCGGTGAAGGGGATGGTGCTGGAGTGTGCCCACACCAGTCTGGACTTCTACCAGTACCAGGCACAGCACCATGCCCACGGCCATGCCCACCAGCGCTGTGCATCCAATGGGGGGCGATAGCCTTGGCCCGCAGCCAGTAGCTTTTTACATTTTTTAAAAAAGTTTTATATTGCCCTCTATTTAAAGAAATGTTTTTAACTATGTTTTTGTGACATTTTCCAAGTATGTATTAGAGCACTTTTTGGATGTTTAGAAGCTTTATTTTTTTAGACCTGTAAAAAAGAGCATCCATTATAGTATGTTGGCGTTTATCTTGCATGATTGTGCCTTTTACAGATATTTTAACACTGCTTGTAAATATTTTGGAATCGTCTGAATGTTACATGTTGGAACACCTGATGAGATACTACTAATGCTACTACTGTTTTACTACCGTTTTTTTTTTTTTTTTTTTTTGCAACATTGCTTGTATATATGTATATATTTGCTGTGTTTTTAAGTGCCTATACATTGGACAGGTACCATCTTTTCCCTCATGAATCTTGGAGAATTATTATCCCCTTTTTTTGTTTTGTTATCGTCCCTTTTAATATACATTTTAAAATCATAACTCGCTTATATGGGATTTTTACTATGGCCTTTTTTACGTGACCTTTTTTTTTTTTCCACAGTTATGGTTGTCCATAAAATTGGATGCATACATTAGATCATGTATCCTGAATATTTGTGACCTCCCCATTCAGGATGACTCAATAAAACCCCATTGAGCTTACTACTTGTTATTGCTCTCTGTCTCTGTCTTGTCTACTAATTTGGGTCATTGCCCATAACTATTTACTCAGTTGAAATGTGGTGGTGTAAATTATCATAAGGACTGTTCCCTGCCCCAAGTAAACCTTTTTGTCTTAAGTTAGAATCTGGCTTCCCATTCATTAGAATATTGAATGATTCTATTCACTGAAATGATTCTGTGGTCCAAAGATAGACCTAGGTCTCTACAGGTAAGAATGTGTGGTTGGACTTCCAACATTAAAAGTGTGTATATATATATATATATACTTTTTTTGATCCCGTGAAGAAATTTGGTCTCTGCATTTAACCCAATCGGTGAATTAGTGAAACACAAACAGCACAGTGAGGTGAAGCACACACTAATCCCAGCGCAGTGAGCTGCCTGCTTCAACGGCGGCACTCTGGGAGCAGTGAGGGGTTAGGTGCCTTGCTCAAGGGCACTTCAGCCGTGGCCCGTTGGTTGGGGCTCGAACCGGCAACCCTCCAAGTTAAGTCCAGAGTGCTAACCAGTGGGCCACGGCTGCCCTAGTATATATACTTATAAAACTGTCAATAATAGGAACTGATTAATAATGGGAATCATTGTGCATACCAAAGTACTTTCACTTTTAAAAGTATGAGGTGTCTAGTTTTATTCCTGTGAAGATGCTGAATGCATTCTTCTGTTTTAGGACCTTTTAATAATTGAATGCGCTTTTGCACATGTGCCTATCAGCATATGGATATTAGAAAGCTAGATACCGCATTGTCTGTCGAATTCTATTAGGTGGCATACGTAAACGCAGCCGCTATATTGCTGGGGGCAAACACCTTACTATCTATGGGCAACACTTGCCGGCAATCAGACACCTGTGATTTCCGGTCAGTCACATGTTTCCGGGCCTCCACAGTGATTTGTATTTTGATTGACCAATATATTGATTGACCAATATGGTGGCACTATTTACGTACGTTCTGGAGCCCAGTGCGGTATCTAGCTTTGTAATATCTATGCCGAAGGAATACAGAAGGAAGGTAGAGCAGAAGCTGCAGAACAGCATGATGGAGGTCAGGGCATTATCACAGCCTGTAAGAAGAAGAGTGCCATAGTGGAGGGGGATGTGGTGAGCGCAAACCAGCTCAACCAGTTCTACAACAGGTTTGATTGCCCTGCTCCTGCTGCAATGGCCTTTCCCCACACCTCACCCCCCACCTACTCCAAGCCTACAGCCACCATGCACCCCCCCCCCCCCCCCCCCCAATAATCAACAAAGGAACCCCTTTCCACCCATCATGGCGTATCAGGTCAGAGGAGAGCTGAGCAGACAGCCCAAACTGAGTGTGTCCCAGACTGCTCAAAGCCTGTGCTGTGGAACTGGGGGAGCCCCTGCAGCATGTCTTCAACCTGAGCCTCCAACTGGGGAAGGTCCCAGCACTGTGGAAGACATCATGTCTCATACAGTACCAGTTCCTAAGAAGCCACATAACACCCCAGTGAGCTAAATTACTTTAGGCCAATCGCTCTAACATCACATGCTACTTCACATCCTCAGACCCCAGGTCAGCCACTCACTCGACCGGCTCCTTTAATATTCAAAATATGTGATCTAATGGGAAAGATAACTATTTCGGGGGAACTTGCTTTGCATACAATTCATAACTAGAAATACACTACAGAACTTGTCAAACCAGGTGCATTGAGAAAACTGGATTTACAAATGACTTTACACAGCAGAAATTATTTAGAAAAATATTTTTATTTACCATCTGTACAAATAAAAGGGCCAAAAACTGTTTTACAAAATGGAAAAATACTTGTTAATACTCTATGAAATTCGTATATAAATAGAACTTTGGCATTTGTAAAATCTAGCTGAGAAAAAAAAAAAAAAAAAAAAATCACCAAAAACAAATTACAATCTATAAACAAATGTAAGAAAAAAAAAAAAAAAGTGTCCAACATTTAAAGTAAGCCAGCCAGTGGCTTAAAGTCAGTCCACAGTGCAGCGAGAATCGGCCATAGCAACCTGATGCTGAACCCCCCCCCCCCCTTTCCACCATTTAGTCATGTTCTATATTCTATGTTCTATATTCTTCCAGCTCTGAGACCTGACCACAGCCAGCATAAACCTGAGTGCTTATGCAATCTTTGTGGCCATGGCTCCAAGTTTCATGCCATTTTTTTTTACTTGGGGTTACCAGCGGTGGATGTGCCAGCTCCCCAGAAATATATCATATAAACCTTGAAACAGGTAGTACAACAGAGTAAACTCCGATGACTACTCAACTGAAGCAGAAGCTTAGCAGGGCTTGAACCTTATAGACCTGAGTGCGCGCCACTCAGAGGTTAATACCTGATTTCTGTAAGCGTTAACACAATACATTTCTCCTCATATAAAAACAAATGTGAAAACACACAGCCCGTAATAACAGCCATGTCAGTTTGGGAAGTCTGTCTCTCTGCTGCATAGATTTGTGAAAGGCACCAAAAAAGCTAACCCCATCTCATCTGACGTTCGCTGGTAAATGTGAAAGTTGCATAGCACGGTGCAATTATGTGTGCGAGACGCTTTGTGTTTTGAAGTCCCTTTTTTCCCACCATTACATCAGTCCAAATCCAATTAATTCTTTACAATCAGTTTGACACTAGAAATACAGCACAGGTTTACAATAACATGCACAGTAACGTTAGTTTTTTTTTTTCTCTTCAAAAACATATTGAGACCGTCATTTGTTTTGGATAACATTCATCAAAACATGCAAAAGAAGCCAGTGAAGGGCCATTCCTATTGCTATGTAAATACAACAGTAAACTACCTTGGTAATTCTTGAAAACACAAATAAAACATCCAAATGCATGACATTCATCACATTTGCAAAACAACAATTAATAATGATGCAAAAGGTTGTCATGACCGAATCTCTTAAAAAAAATCCTATTTCACTGACGGACACAAATATATTGAGGGCTGTAATGGCTTTGCCCGAACAATTATCACAATAATTCCAGATGTTTTTTGCTGAAATGCCGTGCGACTTCTGATGTGGAGTAAATTTAAGGTAAGTACAAAAAAAGTCAATGTAAAAACCTTGACAGTTAAAATGATCTCTGTAGTAGAACACCAATACAGGTGCAGATAATACTGTCTATTTAAAATACCTGAGGAAACAAAAAATCATACATATTGATACATATCAATATTTGCATTGCTAGCCGACATGGTTGTCGTTACAAACCAAAAATTATACATCCAGTTACAGAGGATGGTGCAATGACCTTATGACTGATACATTTCCATTTAGATTATCTCTGTGAGGTCAATGTAACAAATGCATCTAAAAGAATTTATCTTATTTTTTCCTCATAGACTTATTTCCTCGTCAGATGTCTTTGGAATAAAAAAAAAATGGATATAGACTATCCAAAGTATTATCATTTTTGTAACCAAAGCTATTTGTATCACTAAAACATTTCCTGATTATTGGTACTAACACTATCAGAAATATTATTTTTTTTTTACAAAAGACCTGGTGTTCAGTGGGGTTGTTGGCTTACTGCTAATATCACAGAGCATGGTCACAACCCCTGTCTGAACTGACTGAAGATTTTTGCTTTCCTGTCACTTTCCCTTTTATGCTTACACAACTATCCAATATCTCAAACCCCAGTGGCCAGCCAGCCTCACACACTCTCACACACACACACACACGCACACGCACACACACACGGGTCAGTGATGGAACACTGGAGTATAGAAGCATGTAGGAAGGAAATAGTGATTTGGTGAGAGGAGAGACATGTTTCCACGTCGACCTGCGACTGTCAACACAAGCGGAGAGAACCTAATGGAGGGGAAACCATGGCGACAGTGTTCCTCAGTGGATGACCAATAGTGAGATGGGAGGGAGATAAGAGGACTTTGACTTTGTGAGGCACTTTACAGAACAGCACTGGTACATGCATTTCATGTATTTGTTTCCCTACTGGCCAGTGAGACTGCATTAAGAAGGGCTTTTAAAAGACTACATTTCCCACAATTTAATTTCTTCAGAGACAGACATACTGGGTGGGATCAAAACGCTCTCCACCAATAGATATATCTAATCCTCAATTGTCAATAAATACAAGTCCAATGTAAAACAGAAACACTTATAAAAACAGAGGCAGAAATACTGTACAATGCAATTATCCTTAAAAAAAAAAAAAAAACCTTAAAAGTAACTCACATTCCCAAAGCAGGAAATGAAAGGGTGACATATTAACCCTTTCTGCTCCAGATTCCAAGTGGTAAAGCTGAAGCTTGACGTCCCTTGTGAAATTAAAAAGTAATAATAATAATAAAAAAAAAACCTTGTTCACAGCCTAGTCCAACATTCAGTAGTCGGGAGAAAAGGTCCACTTGTCAGAACCTACTGTGGACATGAAGGAGTTCCTCTCTTTGCTTTCTCTCTCACTCTCTCGGGGTGTGACTTTTTATTCCCTTCTTTGTACTGGGCATCTTTGTACTCAAATCCACACACATATACACAAAGAAAATGGACCAAAATAAGACAAAACAGACACAAATCAAACAAAAATAACACCCTGAGGATAAGGGGAGAGTGGGTGCAGACGGAGGAGCACAGGAGATGAAGATGAGGAGGAGGATGATGAGAGTGAAATTTGGAGGGGTGGGGGGGGGGGTGGTCACTGCGTGACGCAGTTTGTCGCCCATGTCCTGGGCGTAGCGGTCGGAGATGAGTGTGCGCAGCTCGTCTATGTCCTGCCGCAGCTGACACACCTCGCGCAGCTTCGCCCGCAGGCCGTCCTCCTCCGGAGACTCATATCTCCTCGCCGGACAGACCCATCGCTGGAGGAGAGAGACAGTAAAGAGAGGGAGGGGAAGAGTGGCAGAAAGACAAGATGTAGAGCAGAGGAGGCGGAGAGAAAGACAGAGAGAAGGAGGGATAGTAGGACAACAGAGAACAACAGACAGCGTGGTAAGGAGAG
>NC_055962.1:22175659-22212484 GCF_018492685.1 Alosa sapidissima | reverse complement strand
TTGGTCCTTCTGAGCTACAGGTATGCGCAGGAGGACCGACACCAGGCACGAGTCAGAAATCCGATTAGCAGGACGGATGAAAAAGAGAGGAGAAGGAGTGAAAGAGAGAAAAAGAAACGGACAGGAACTTGAGAGAGAAAAGAAACGCAGGAAAAGGGGAGAAGTAAAGCGAAGAGCGTAGCTTCTAGAAGAGTGAACGAGCTCGCAGCACAAATAACACACTGTGTACCGACTCCTGAGTTTTCCCGAGGAACCACTGTTGGTGTCTATGGTGACAGCTGTTCGGGAGACAGCCCTGCCTTTAACGCCACGGCCAAACATGGCACCACGCAGATGGCGCAGATGGCAGTTGAGGCTGCCCGCGCATCCCAAACTTAGCAGTGTGGATGTATGGCAAACAGACAAATCTATTTAAAAGCCGGCTTAATCAACTAGCCCCTGGGCCCTCCACTTGCAGGCCTCATGCACAATTCAAACCCGCCTCATTAGCAAGATGCTAACGGCGCATAAAAACAGTAAGCAACACTTGGCATGAATTTTTCAGCCGGCCTGCCGGGCTCCTGCAGGTTATAATACCTTTGAATAGAGCAGCGTATTGAGAGGTTTCAGGGTGAGCTTTGCCAGTGTGTTAAACTATGCATGCTATGTGGAAAAGGTGTGTGTGTGTATGTGTGTGCGTGTGTGTGTGTGTGTACTGTGCTGTTGCTAGGTCAGAGATCATTTTCAGGGGCCCGTTTTTTGGTCCAGAAGGATGTGTGCATAAATCAAGAGGGGGTCCTAAGGAGAGAGCTGTTCCATCAGGCGAGAAACACAGCAGTCCATTAGCAGGGGAGGGGAGGGGAGGGGAGGGGAGGAGGGGGAGGCGAGGGGAGGGGAGGGGAGGGGAGGGGAGGGGAGGGGGGTGCTTTTGAATAAAACAAAATACACCTGAGAGGAATCCTTCAGACTAAATTTGACAACCACCAACAGAGACGTGAAGGGGCTTTCACTGGGCCAGACGAAGGACACTGTGTGTGTGTGTGTGCATTAACAACCACTCAACTTGGTAATGAACCTCAAGTTGTTAGGAGGTGTTTTGGAAACTTCTTCACAGTGAGCTGCAGAGTGTGCCCTTAACATATGGCTGCAGAGTCCAGCGTTAATCATCTACAGAAACTAACTCTGACAATTCTGACTTGGGATCAGGTTTCCATCACTGATACGTTAAAACTACCAATCAGTAGGAAACTTAACATTGCAATTCTGACTTGGGATCAGGTTTCCATCACTGATACGTTAAAACTACCAATCAATAGTCTAAAACGACCAATCAGCAGGACACCTCACTCAGTCACCGTCGTTTCTCTAGTAACAGAGGACCTCTGTCGCCTTCTGTTACCCCGGCACACCGTCCTGTACAGCAGCATGGCAGTGGTTGCTGCCCCATTGTCCCAGGATGAGGGGCAGAGGGCCCATGGGAGAGCTGGCATGACGGGAGTGGGCCCTGCCCTGCATAAATCAGGAGGCCGCTTCGCTAGCAGACAGGGTGTGGGAGGAGCAGGGGGAGGGGGGTATCGCCAGGAGAGGAGAGTTGAAGGGCAGGTGACAACTGGCGGAACTAAAGGAAATGAGGGTGTGAGTGAGTAAGATAATGTGACAGTGAGAATTATGTGTGCGTGTGTGTGTGTGGCATACGTGTGAGGTGACTTCCCAGTGATGGCCACTCTGAGTCTCCTTCTACTTGTTAGCCAGGTACTGTCATCTCCATCAGTGTGTAATCTTTTGATGAGTGTTTGAGTGTGTGTGTGTATGTGTATATGCGTCACACGCACGCACACACACACACGAGAGAGAGAGGTGGTGAAAGAGTTGAGGCATGACCACCATGGAGCCAGAGGGAGAGAGAATGTGTGTGTGTGTGTATGAAATGGCACATGTGAATTGGTGAATGTGACACTTTTTGTCACATCAATTCAATTGTCTAAGGCACAATGTGTGTGTGTGGTTGAGAGTGTGTGTGTGTGTGTGTGTGTTGTGTGTGTGTGTGAGAGAGAGAGAATGATGATGTGTGTCTTCTCCCTTAGCAAGGCAGCCACATGCATTGTAAAGGCCCTTGAGAGGAAGAGGGGGAGAGATTAACCAGAGAGGGTTAAAGCGGAGCTAGTAATCAAGGATCTTTGGATTAACCCTTAAAAAGGTGTATGTTTTTGAATATTCCGTTCCGCAACAATTGAAGGTTCTAAAATTCTATGTTGAATTGTGCAATATGTTGAACCCAGTTATTCTTTAGAACGTTCATTTCCCAACATTCCCGTCACACCAGAAGTCCGAAGTCAAACAGAGGAGTAGAGTAAGAGAGAGATGAGCAGCCAAAGAGCCAGCAAAAGAAAGGAGACAGAGAGAAAGATAAAGAGATGCAGAGATGGAGGGAGAGAGAGAGAGAGAGAGAGCGTGCCATCTTTACCTCCTGCAGGGTTTTGTTGAGGGTCTGCACGTCCTCCTCTTTGTCCAGAAGCTGCTCTCGCAGTGCCTGAGACACACCCTTCTCCTGCTGCAAGTGCTGCTCCACCGCCTGAGAGAGGGAGAGAGAGAGGGAAAGAGAGGGAGAGAGAGGGAGAAGCGGGAGAGAGGGAGAGAGAGGGAGAAGAGGGAGAGAGGGAGAAGAGGGAGAGAGGGAGAGAGGGAGAGAGAGGGAAAGAGAGGGAGAGAGAGGGAGAAGAGGGAGAAGAGGGAGAAGAGGGAGAAGAGGGAGAGAGAGGGAGAGAGGGAGAGAGAGGGAGAAGAGGGAGAGAGAGGGAGAAGAGGGAGAGAACGAAATGGCATACCGGTTATTTCACGCATCTTCCCTCCTGATTCCAGTCCAGTGCTTCTAGCTATTAATTGAACACACACATGTATACACACACACACACACAGTAAATACACCAACACAACACCTACCCCCACACACACACACACCCACCCACGCACAAACACTTACCGCAAACTCTAACGTGAGCTTCTCAATCTGCTTCTTCTGATTGTCAATCAGCTGAAATAGACAACAGAACACACACACACATGAACACACACAAGGCCTCAACACTGTCGTCACGGAGTATAAGAGTGTGTGCTGAGTGCACAAACAGAACATGTAATAAAGAATGTGTGTGTGTGTGTGTGTGTGTGTGTAGTTGTGTTTCTGTGTTATTACTACAGTGTAGGGCAGAGAAAGCCAACAGACTCTGTACTCTACAGGCCTCCCTCTGTGCACACACACACACACACACACACACTGTGTAAGGAGCACACACACACAGGCTGTATTTTTAACTCCAGTAGCACACACACTTTGTCTGGTGTCCTCTGCTGCTTTCTGGTTCAGATGTGCTTCACTGCCACCACTCTGACTGTGCTCCTGCAGGACAGGCTTAATGTGTGTGTTCTAGTCTGTGTTCATGCACGTGTATGTGTGTGTGTGTCTGAACTCATCTTGCTACTATATGCATGTATGTGACTGAATATCTTGCCGGTGTGTGTGTGTGCATGTCAATCTCCTGCAAAAGTATGAGTGTGTGTGTGTCAGAACTCAAGTTGCTCAATGTGTACGTGTGAACATCTTGCTGGTGTGTGTCTGTGTCATTCTGCAAAAGTATGAGTGTGTGTGTGACTGAACTCAAGTTGCTCAATGTGTACGTGTGAACATCTTGCTGGTGTGTGTGTGTGTGTGTGTGTGTGTGTGTGTGTGTGTGTTACTGAACTCAACTTGCTCAATGTGTACATGTGGACATCTTGCTGGTGTGTGTGTGTGTGTATGTGTGTATGTGTGTACACACTCACCACACTGCTGTGTGTGTGCTGCTCCTGCAGCTTGGCGTTCTCCCTCTCCAGCTGTTTCAGGTCCATCATTGGTAAGCGTATGCCATCCTCCAGACACTGCTCCACCTTTTCCTGCAGGCTGTGTGTGTGTGTGTGAGCGAGCGGCAGAGAGAGAGAGAGAGACAGAAAGAAACAGACAAACCCTATTATTAACAGCAATTAATCATATAAGTCATATAAGATATTAACTGCATCATATATCATATAATCATAAGTCATATAAGATATTAACACACATTATCACATCAGGTAGCTCCTAAAACACTGCTGATATTTACTTCAAAAAGGAGGTTATGTTTTAAGCCCAGTTGCTTTGTATGTTTGTCTCTAAACAGGAATAGAAATAAAACTACTGCCCTGAATTTCCATAAAACCTGGTGGAGCACAGACAGAAAAAGAAGCCAATTTATTTTGAAGTGGAACTGACTCACGGGGTGGCTTGGTGAATTTAGCGCAATTAAATGCCAAACGCGCTATGTGACCTTGGCGGGGGTCTGCACTCTCCCCTCAAGTGCCCTTTTCAGTCACCCTTGTAAAAAGGTTTCATATTTGCACATGCCCCCTGTTCTGCCACTATGCCCCCTCCACCCCCACCCAGAGAAAGGGCACATTGCTCTCTTGCTTTTCTTGTTCCGTCTTGGAGAGCAGAGACTGGTGCTCGCTCACGCCAACCTCTCCTCTCTCCGAGTCCCAAAAGCACCACGGGCAGCTCTGCCAACTCGGCGCTTTTCATGCCAGCTTGAGCAAGAGGCCCTGACGCCGCCAGCCGGCTGTCAAAACCCCACACTGCAGGGCCTCCCCGAGCCCTCACTGCACATCTGCAAGGAGAGGTCCTCTCCTCCGAGCGCCTCGTCCTGATTGTGTTTGTAAATCCTGGAGTGCTGCAGGGCCTCTCTGTGCTGTGTTGCATGAACCTCTTCTACACTTGAACTTGGCCAAAAGAGCCTATCTTGTATTGTTGTTTGTTGTGTTCATGCTCTTTAGTTTCTGGCTACGGATTGATTCTGTTTCGGAAAGTTGTATTGCTTGGCGTTACTTTGAGTATTTATCAAAAGGACAGTTATATTGGAAGCTATATTACAAGTTAGTGTGCTGTTTTATTGGTTTGTTATGGTTTTGCAACACAGTCACCTCAACAAGCATGCTAACGAAGCAGACAGGAAATGAAGGGGAGAGAGGAAATATGTAATACATAGAGAGAGAGAGAGAGAGAGAGAGAGAGAGAGAGAGAGAGAGAAAGAAAGATAAAGAGAGATGGGGAGAGAGAAAAATATAGGTAGATAGATAGAGACAGGTGCAGAGACAGAAAAAAAAAATAAAAGGGAGAGAAAGAGAGAGAGTGAGAGAGAGAGAGATTTCTAGTGTGGTCAAATCCCCAGCTTATGGAGCTGGATACTCTCCTAAGGCAAGTGAACCCCATTGCAATTAGCCAGCTAGCAGAAGCTGAAACTAAAGTCTGTGGTTTAATTTGGGATAAATGCAACCATCCCCTCATTAATTATGAGTATAATTAATGAGTGTGCTTTGGTGAGTTGGTGTTTGCTTATTAACCCAATGCTGACCCCTCAGGACTGCAGTAGCCACCAGGACCTGATCCCTGCAGGCTCCTCTCCCTCCGTCCGTCTCTCTCTCCACCTCCTCCTCTCTCTTCATCCTTCCATCAATAAACCCATTCTGGATCCTCCCAGCACTCCCATCCTTCTCTCCTCACCTCTGTACGGTGGCCACCAGTTCGAGCTCGCGGCCGCCCTGCACGGTCATCTGCTCGTCCTTCTCGCGCAGGAGCGCCTGGCTCTCCTCCACGCTCCTCTCCAGCTCACTCACGCGCTCCTGCAGTGCCTCTGCCTTCCCACGCACCTCCTCCAGCTGAGAGAGAGGGAGGGAGGGAGAAATTTTAGGGAGCTTTTACTGCCTGAAATATCCGATTTTGTTTACCACGCTCGGAGTTTAGTGCTGGGCTGGTGGGTGCTTATTCCCAACCTTTCTCAGGCACATGAATGGTTAGCCCGAGAATTCTCCTCGTCGCAATTCAAAATTCCACTGGAGCTCCAAGCGGATTTGTACACGCAGCCTTACAACACTGTTTACAGCTCTTCGAGTCATGGTAAAATGTAATTTTTGGTACATAGCTAATTTAGATAAACTTATTGTGTGGGTGCTTGCGTTTCTTTAGGAATCCGCCGTCTTGGTTTGTATAGAAATTAATATTAAGTGACACATACACGTAAGAGGTTGGACATGCGTGACGGTTGGTAATATGTGACGTTCCTATAAATAAATAAATAATATTTTTTAATCCAGACATATTTACACCCAATTACAGTTATTACAGAGCCAATTTGGCTTCTACTGACCCCTGCTGGCAAAGTCTACACACACACACGTAATTTCAAGTAAATGGCTCTCCTATTAAATGCTCATTAGAGTATAAAGCAATTAGAAGAACTTGTTGCCACTTATTGTTATGCAACAGCCGTAAACACTGTCTGGTCCACAGATCACTAACTCTCATGCACACACAAGCACACACACAAGCACACACACAAGCACACACACACACACAGGGAAATTGGAGGTGATGGCATAAGAAAGGTTTATGGTTGGCTATTTAGTATGAGTAAATCAATATAGGCAAGTCTGTGTCTATGTGTGTGTCTGTGTGTGTTAATGGGCTGTGTGAGTACTAGGCGTCACCCCATGCAGGAAGGTGTATGTGTGGGCAGCCCTGTAGCCCAGCAACAGCAAAGCCGGCCAGCGGTGTGTGTGTGTGTGTGTGTGTGTGTGTGTGTCCTAATACATGTGTAGGCATATAGGCCTATATGAATACATAATGTGGGAAAAGTGTAGGGCTTGTGTGTGTGTGACTATAAGAGTATGGTAGAGGGACAGGGGGAATGAAAAGGGGAGATACACAGTGTGTACCGAGGTCCCAATTTGTGTGTGTGTGTGTGTGTGTGTATGAAAGAGGGAGATACAGAGTGTGTGCTGATGTTGCTCTAATAACTTGTCCAGAGATAGAACATCTGCCAGGCATGATCCTAGTAGGTGTGTGTGTGTGTGTGTGTTGGCTCTGCACATTGTCCAGAGAATGCAGTTCTGCCAAATTCAGCTCAAGCGTGAGTGGTGGCATTGCTTTGAGTGTGTGTGCACATACTGTGTATGTATCCCTACACCTGCTGCGTTTGGCCTACACCATGTTGAGAATAGGCCGGTTTCCCAGGTACTTCTCAAGCATGTGCACAGGTGTGTTTGTTAGTGTGTGTGTGTGCGTACACGTTATATTAGCCTACATATGTGTGACATTTACTTGCAGACCTACACATGTGTTTAGTGGTGTGAGTGTGTGTGTGTGTTGTGTGTGTGTGTGTGTGTGTGTGTGTGTGTGTGTGTGTGTGTGTGTGTGTGTGTGTGTGTGTGTATATGTGTCCGTATACCTGCTGGGTTAGGCCTACTGTACACCATGTTGAGAATGGGCAGGTTTCCCAGGTAATTGTCAACCGTGTGCACAGAGAGTGTGTCTATAATGTGTGTGTGTGAAGGCATTGTGTGTGTGTGTGTGTGTGTGTGTGTGTGTGCGTTTGTGCATGCGCGCCTGCATGTGTGTGTGTGTGTGTGTGTACCTGCTGGGCTTGGCTCTGCACTTCGTCGAGCGAGGGCAGGTCTGCCAGGTACTTCTCCAGCGTCTCGATGCGCTGCTGCTTCTCCAGATTCTGCTCCTGCTCACGCTGACACTTCTTCTTCAGGCTGCTGATGTAGCGGTCTCGCGTCTTCATCTGGACACACACACACACACACACAATAACAATACTATATTAGTGGTATTCAAAATCAATGAGACATCTCTAACTGAGGCAGTGTTCAGTACCTGAAACACACACACACAATAACAATACTATATTAGTGGTATTCAAAATCAATGAGGCATCTCTAACTGAGACACACACACACACACACCTTCTCCTCCAGCTTCTTGATGTCCTCTGTGTACTTCTGCGTGTTCTGCCGCAGGAACTCGTTGAGGTGGAGCACCTCGAGCTCAGCGGTGGCCAGGCGCCGGCCCATATCCGCCCCGTCTGTTCCTGACCCGCACAGCGGGCTCAGGCGCTCCAGCGCCGCTACCGAAGACATCGGCGACACTGCCGGCTGCTGCTGCTGCTGGGCCACAGGGCTACCCTCGCATACACACTCCTGCATGGGGAGAGACGCCACGCGCGCACACACACACACACACACACACACGCACGCACACACACACACAGGGAGAACAATCAGAGGGTGGCGGTTTGTTGGAATAGTTGGAATAGAGTGAATAGAGGTGAAAGCATTCTGTAGGATTAAATAGAAATATAGGCTCTGCAAAGTTGTAAGTTATAATTAATTAATAATACAAATATGCGCGCGCACACACACACACACACACACAAACTAACAAACAAAACGGAAGCCTAAAGGTCAATTCACAGTGACACAAACATTCTTAGGTCTGAACTGGCCTCAGGAGCCCCTCTGTAGCATCCATCTTAAAAAGCATGACCTCTGTCACAGCAATGGGAGCCCTACCAGTTTTGTCCTTGCTGGCTTTACCTTGGGTTTGAGGAAGTAGGGCTCCTCACAGCGCCCCCTCTGGTTGTGGAGAACATGCTGCGCTCTCAGCTCATTCTCCCGTATTCTGGCGTGCAGCTGCAGGATCTGCTGCTTTTGTCTGGAAAGAGGCGCGCACGTACACACACACCCACACACACAAAGCATGATTATA
This sequence comes from Alosa sapidissima, assembly GCF_018492685.1. Lineage (NCBI taxonomy): Eukaryota > Metazoa > Chordata > Actinopteri > Clupeiformes > Clupeidae > Alosa > Alosa sapidissima. Next base: position 22,203,891 of record NC_055962.1, on the reverse strand, counting down.
CTGGACCGTTTCACCAAGGTCACACAACACAAAGCTCAGTTTGAAGGAACTCTCTTCACAACCTCTTATATGCCTTCCTTTTGGGTTTCAAGGCCAGTTACGATCACAAGAACCTAGCAACAGGACAAAAGTGCTGCCCTATGAAAAGACTCATCCATACCACAGAATGAGATCTCATCAGGCAAACATGCATTGACAATATTGCAATGTTTCCCTTTCTCTTACTGCATAGAAACCCATTAGCTAGCCTAAGTGCATATAACTCAACATTTTTGCAGGCAGGGGTTTGCCTCCCATTCATGAGTCCATCAAGAGAACAGCTGGGGATGGAATTTTAAATGATGAAAAATGTTTCAGCTCTTAGCACATGATGCTACTGAGCCACATTGGGTCATGAACAGTGGTGGTGTGTAGACATAGGCAATGGAAAAGTTTACAGCATCAAAGCTATTACTGCTGAGGTAGTGAGACTAGTTTAGCCTGGCCACAGTGCCACCTGGTGGACAATTTGCGCAGATGCCCCATCACTTTAAAACCTGCCACCTGCATCCTAAAAATCCTTGTTGAATAAATAGGTATTATTTTGAAAAATACCACCTTTGCTTTGCTTGGAAAGAGATACAACACACTTAAGGAAACGTTCATTCCAGGCCAGCCATTATGGGGTAAATTAGATACTAGATTACTTTTTTTATTCCCTCAACAAGTCAATGCTTCAGAATGGAGGCAAATGGTGAAGTAGTATAGTGAAGGGTTGTTAAGTTGGGCAGATAGAGCGGAGCTGCGCTGAGGCTGACTGGGGTGCTGTGGTGTGTGGGGAGTGGGGTGCTGTGGTGTGTGGGGAGTGGGGTGCTGTGGTGTGTGGGGAGTGGGGGGCTGTGGTGTGTGGGGAGTGGGGGGCTGTGGAGGCTGATTGAGTGGCATCTGTAAGAGCTCCTGCAATGTTAGCAGGGCTGGAAAGGTCTACCCACAGATCCCACTAAAAGCCAGCCTGGCCTTTCATGTCTAATACCCTAGGGTGGATTGTGTGTGTGTGTGTGTGTGTGTCTGTATGTATGCCCTGACTGGCTGATGTCAGGTGTGTGTCCTTTCATCATGTGTGTTTGTTGTTGTGTTTATGTGTATACACGGGAGACTGTAACACATGCAGAGTTTCATGCAGTTCACTCTGCATGTTTGTAGGCTCTAGTGTACTAACTGGTCTCTCTCCCAGAGGAACACATGCTTCGTCTGCTTCCCCTCACACAGAGCACCGTCCCCTTCCCCTGTGTCTCTCTCTCTCTGTGTGTGCAGCTCTGTGTTTGGAAGCCAGTGTCCAGACGCAGTGGAGAATGGCGCTGTAAAAATGGCTGCTGAAGGTCACCATCACTGCCATGTCACGTGTGAATGTGCACACATACACAGACACGCACACACACACACACATACACGCACGCACGCACGCACGCCCGCCTGGGCACTTTTACTCGTCACACCCACAGATGTACACACACATACAAATACATGGAATCTCATGCACTTCTGCATAGTCTTTCCCTCATCTACCAAACCACAGCACACACAGACGTGTGCAAACACACACACACACACACACACAGTCACACACCCACATTTTTATAGACATACAGAATGATCAAGAGGTGAGGGAAAGGGAAGGTGAGGCCCAGAGGGGGAGAGAGAGTTCAAGAGGGAAGGAGAGGCTGAGTAGGGAATGGACACTACAGGTGGCAGGACTTGACAAATCATCAGAATGCATGAGGAAGGGAGGGCAGCAGGAGACTCCCTGGAGGAGAGAGAGAGAGAGAGAGAGAGAGAGAGAGAAAGAAAAAGAAAGAAAGAAAGAAAGAAAGAAAGAGAGAGAGAGAGAGAGAAAGAAATGGGAGGCTTTGTGAAAGAGGGGAGGGGGTGATGGAGAGAGAGAATGATTGATGGGAGATGGAGTGAGAGGAAGCATGCGGGAGGACGTGAAGAGGGTTCTCACCTGTCAATCTCCAGCTCTCTCTGCCTGAGCAGCCCCTCTTTGATCTTCACCAGCGTGTTGACAGGCAATGCAGTGCCCCCTAGCATCTGAAAACACAAAGACGAGCCAACCAGAGTCAATACAACATAGTACAATACAGTACAGATGTGCGGTCTTCACTGCATCACACCAACACACATGAACACAGCACTTTCCCATTCCAAAAACGCACTTGCACATCAAGTCACCGTGTAACAGGAAACTTTGACAATGGGAAACGGGAGATTAAAATGATCTGTGAAGGAAGTAAGAATTTTCTGCCGTCCGATCCTTATCATTATCCATTACCATCATTATGACGGTAAAAATAGCAGAACAGATTTTAGAATACTGATACTGTTCTGGAAATCTCTATCACACCAGGAATCTGTATAGCAGGGCAGCTGAGGGGATCGGAATTGGGTCAGTGGCTAAAACACAGGTGTCTATTCTCAGAAGAATGCCCCCTTATCTAGGAGTTTCCGCTGGACTCTTATGTCTGCATAACTTACATTTTTTTAGTGTGTTTGTGTGTGAGAGAGAGTGTGTGGTTGTGTGAGTGATTGTATATATGTGTGTGTGTGTGTGTGTGTGTGTGTGTGTGTGTGTGAGAGAGTGATTGTGATTGTGTGTGTGTGCATGTGAGAGAGAGAGAGAGAGAGAGAGAGAGAGAGAGAGGGTGAGAGTGAGTGTGTGTGTGTGTGTGCATGTGGTACTGAGAACCTAATCTCATATGTCTTGTTAGTTGGAAGGTGCCGGAAGCTTGGTGTGAGGAGCTGTCAATGAGGTCATGCCTTCGCCTATGAGGTTGACCTGTCATTGTTTCTAACCACACACACACACACACACACACAGCTCTGGAGGACTAATTTGTAGTTAGTTTAGTTAGCCAGTGGGATTGTTATTGTCTTGCAAATACTGTAGATATGCAGCCAGCACTGTCTAGAGTGGAGACACACACACATACAGAGTTTTATTTGTCCTTCTTCTAACTTGTCCCTCTTTAAAATAGCTGAGAGCTTTCCAGAGAAGTCAGCCAAGTTGCTCAGAGTTCAGCAGCCAAAAACTCCGGGGCGATGAGTGATGTCAAGACCGGGGGCACAAACAATACACAAACAATATGGAAACACACACACACACGCAAATGTTTTTTGCCTTCATATAAACGTGACCAGTGGAATGCCTCTCCTACAAACTTTAGTGCTGGGCTTTCACACACACACACACAAAAACAACCGTAATGACAGGAACCAGGCGCTCTAGACCCCAGCAGGTCACAAAGCCCACTTCACATACCTGACGGGGTTTTGTGTGTGTGTGTGTGTGTGTGTGTGTGTGTGTGTGTGTGTGTGTGTGTGTGTGTGTGTGTGTGTGTGTGTGTGTGTGTGTACGTGTTTGGGTTGGTGGCTATTTTTACCTCTGCAGTCACCAGTGTAGCTCTGCAGTGTGACTGTGCACAACATCTCCATCTGAGCCCCGTGGCGTCGGCAGTAAAGCCCATAAGAGGTCCGGATGCTGGCCGGATGCTGGCCGGATGCTGGCCGGACTCAGGTCAAAACAGGCCACGGGGATTCATGTTATTTACTAGTGTAAGTATATATGTATATATACACTCTTTTGATCCCGTGAGGGAAATTTGGTCTCTGCATTTATCCCAATCCGTGAATTAGTGAAACACACTCAGCACACAGTGAACACAATGGAGGTGAAGCACACACTAATCCCGGCGCAGTGAGCTGCCTGCTACAACAGCGGCGCTCAGGAAGCAGTGAGGAGTTACAGTAGGTGCCTTGCTCAAGGGCACTTCAGCCATTCCTACTGGTCGAGGTTCGAACCGGCAACCCTCCAGTTACAAGTCCGAAGCGCTAACCAGTAGGCCACGGCTGCCCCCTACTACGACTCTTAATGGCTCTCCCATCACTAGAGGCATATGATACATTACAACAATCTAGCCTATATAGGGGCAGAAATAGGTGTGTTAAACATATGGACAAAGGGGTTGTGTGGAAATCCTGTGTGTGTGTGTGTGTGTGTGTGTGTGTGTGTGTGTGTGTGTCCATACATGTGTGAGAGATCACCCTGACTAACAGGCCTCCGCAGCTCTTACATCAGAGGCTGTTTCGTAAGCTAGTGCACAGCTAACCAGCTTTAGCTCCATGATCATACAGAGGAGCGCAGTGCACCGGACAACTGCTTCATCAGGCCTGCTGGCAAGCCCAGAGGGGAAAAACACAGTGTGCTACACTTCAAAGAGGCAGCAACAAGCTAAGTAAAGACTGGGGGATATGACTCTGAAAAAAGAGAACAGAGAGAAAGAGAGGGAGAGGGAGAGGGAGAGAGAGAGAGAGAGAGAGAGAGAGAGAGAGAGAGAGAGAGAGAGAGAGAGAGAGAGAACAGAAAGATGGCTGGGAGAGAGAGGGAGAGAAAGAGAGAGAGAAGAGAACAGAAAGATGGCTGGGATAGAGAGAGAGAGACAGCAGGGTGCAAGAAAGACGACAAGGACTTTGTGTCTCCATGTATGCCAGGGATCCAGATTAATCCTCCAGTGCAAAGAGAGAGGGGACATAGCTGCCATTCCCGTCCAGTTAATGGACACTCTCGTTGCGGCCTTTTAACACCTGAAAAATACTTCAACCACATGTATGGGACCCTGCTGGGACGGTATTACTGAAGTCTCTCAGTCACACACACTAACACACACACACCTCCAATTGATACACAGACATGGGGATATTTCCAGTACGGCCTTTAAATACCTAGAAAATTCCGCCAACAACATACTTGACCCTGCTCTACTTTCTGTTGGTAAAGCCCACACACACACACTCCCATCCTGCCCATCACACACACACTCCCTCCCTGCCCATCACACACACACACTCCCTCCCAGCCCATCTCACACACACACACACACACACACTCCTTCCCTCCCTGCCCATCACACACATACACACACTCCCTCCCTGCTGACCACACACACAAACCTGAATATTTACAGATGTAAACTATTTAAACTACTTCATCTGCATTTTTGACCCAGCACTACTGTTATTGCTGAAGCCTCTCCATCACACCACACACACACACACACACACACACACACACACGCACGCACACACACATACACACACACACTTTGCCTGTTTCCCCAGAGACGAGAGGTTCCCATCCTCCTCTCATCCCTTGTTATTGCTCCAATGCTTTGTATAAATATCCAGGAGCACTCCACGGCATTAATAAACATGGCCGCCCAGACCACTTCACCACTAAAGAGCAGCTGGCCACTCTACAGGTGCTTACGCATGCAAATGTGCCTGGCCACTCACGCCTGAGCCTGACAACCACAACCAGGGTCACGGCTAAACTTAGCGCCAGTCGTAAAATGCTCACCTGGAAGAGATTTGTGCGTGCCCAAAACTAGCATTACATTAGACCAGATTTTAAAACCACAAGAGACTGATATTCCTGCATATTATCGGCACCTGGGATCCGAAAACGGCCAGTGCAAAGAGATGCTGTCTTAAAATTATTTTTTTACTCATCTTAAAACCACATTAAAGCTGCAGTTTTTTTCTGATTTTTCAGATCATATTCACTGAAACCAACACTATGCTCCGACAGAACAACATAAATCAGCCGGTTTTAGAAAAAAACCCCGCACCTCTACCTCCACCTAGAGCCTGTTATTTGTTTTGCAAAAATCCACAGCTCCCGGTTCTTCTGGTCCAATTGGAGCAGGGCTGTGTGAGATCTGACTGTCAATCACAGTCTGGTGCGCACTGACGAGCGCAAACTTGATGAGAGTTATTATTATTATTATTATTATTATTATTATTAAGATCTAATGTGGTCTGTGGTGCTCATTCTGAAGCAACAATTTTCTCAGTGTCCCTCGACAACAGATGACCAGAATCTGGATGGATGTGGCTAGCATGGAGACAAGGCCCTGCCTTCCTTTTTTTTTTTTAGACGTTCATCTGTCCTCAGGACACACACGGCTTCAGATGCCATCCATGCCAGTGGCAATATGTATGGGTGTGTCCATAGAGCAGAAACACACACACACACGGAGAGTACCGAACAGTTGTTGTACATGCCGGTCCCATACATCATATAGTGCTGATGGATGCAACGGCAGAAATGTCAACTCTTTTAATTTAGATGCTAAAACCACCCCCAGAGATAATCTGTGTTGTTGTAACACAGTCTCTCTCTCTCTCTCTCTCACACACACACACACACACAAACACACACGCACGCACGCTCACATGGGCACACACACAAGATTTTTCTCCGTCACTGCCTCTTCTGCCACTTTCACAATCACAGACTTAAAAACATAAATTGTAACACACACTCACACACTTCTCTTTGACTCTTTCTAACCATCACCATCAGTGCCACCCATTTGACAGGCAGCAGGTCACTTGTCTTGTTAAGTGATCGCTGCATGAGCTGGTGCTTAAATACTCCCTCACTGAAGTCTCCAGTGGCTCGCTGCTAATCCCAGTGAATGGCCTGTCTGCATATGAAGAATCTGCTCCTCTTAGTCTTGTATTACACACACACACACACACACACACACACACACACACACACACACACATATACACATACCCACTGGAGACAGAGAATCTTGTAAGAGCAAGCTGAAGTGTGTGCCTGCTACACTGAGTCTCTTATTTCTCTCTCTCTCTCACACACACACAAACACTTTAGCCAGGGATTCTTGTAAGAGCAAGCTGTGTTAACATGACAGGGCCACAGTCAGGGTGAGGTTTGCGTTGTCACCTTCAGGCTTCATACCTACACCTGACTAATAACTGGATCAGTGGGATTTATCTGTGTGTTTAGCTCTTTCTATCAGAAATGGTGGTATAGATAGAAAGTATAGGTTAGGCTTACAAAATGTGTTGCTGGCAAAGCCATGGAGTATGTAGATCCAGGTGCTGCAGCTGGAGATGTGCCTCTCCATACTCTGTGTGTGTGTGTGTGTGTGAGTGTGAGAGAGAGAGAGAGAGAGAGAGAGAGAGAGAGAGAGAGAGAGAGAGAGAGAGAGAGAGAGAGAGAGACGAGAGAGAGAAATATATATAGAGAGAGAGAGATCTAGAGAGAGAGTGCCTGCAGTGTGTTGGTCCAGGTGATTCTGGAGATGTGTGAGGCGTGTGCAGAGAGGGTTACTGGGTAACCTATTAAAACAGCAGAGCCATAATGAGCATTCGTTTGTGGCTGAAAATAACATGGCCAGGTTAATGACCAACACACCACAGGGCACTTTGCGTAGGCAGGGTTATACGGTGCAGAAACTAATGCACCTGACCTCTGTGTGTGTGTGTGTGTGTGTCTGACTGGGGATATGAAGTAGCGATAGAACAGAGAGGGGATGAGGGAGAGAGGAAATGTTTGTCAGTGTCCCTCTCCGTGTGTCTGTGTGTCTGTGTGTGTGTGAGAGAGAGTGCCTGTGTGAGATTCTGTCCCGCTTGGTGTGACAGCTTTCAGCCCCACACACACACACAACAACTCGCTAATCTCCTGGCACTTCTCAGAATCCTATCACACCTGCCTGCCTGCCCCCCCCCCCCCCCCTCCCTCCCTCCCTCCCTCTCTCTCTCACTTCAATCTCCTTGGCTGAAACTAGGGTTGCCCATATTCCTGCCTGATAAATGATGAATGCAGCACTCATCTATATTGCAGGATTCTTCTGAAAATTCCAGAACTCTGTTGCTAGCTGCAAAAGCACAGTGTCACCCAGCTAGGAGCTTTACCACCGATCGGTGGCATCAGAAAAAATATCACTGTTTTGGTTGATTTCTTTTGCATGTTTACAGAGGTTAAACACCGTTTAACTTAAGATTATTCAATACACACACACACACACACACGAAAAGGAGACACAGAAAATACAAAATATGGGAAGAAATAGAGGGATGAGGTGAGTGGTCCAAACTTAATTTTTCTAAAAACATCTAGTGGATTAGTGCTGTGGATGGACAGGTGAGGTTTGAAGGGATGAGGCACCGTGGACATTGAGCTCTGTGTGTGTGTGTGTGTGTGTGTGTGTGTGTGTGTGTGTGTGTTTGCATGTGCATTTGAGGGCCAGCCAGCTATGGCTCTCAGCTCGACATAGCTACACACAAACACACACTCACAACAACTATGCACATTAACAGCCTATAAACCAGGCACATCTACCCAAAGGTCAAGCTTAACAGTGCTCCTCATCCAGTAACAAAACAAACCTCAAACACACACACACACAAACACAAACGCACAAGCAAATTATACTCTCACAAACACTCGTTTTGTTGAGCAGATGAGAGGCAATGAGTGCCTTGGTGTGTGAGTGTGTGTGTGTGCGCGCGCCCATGAGAGCATGTGTGTGTGAGTGTGTGTGTGTGTGCGCGCGCCCATGAGAGCATGTGTGTGGTATGGCGGTAATTCATAGTTGTCGGAGTGGCGATACATTAATGGAATGGCCTGACTGGACACAGATATCAAAGGCAGACTGGAACAGAGGCACATGTTGGGTGCTGGCACACATAGAAAGCTGAGGCTCAAAGGCTTTCAAACATCCTGCTCCATGACACGTGAAAGCCATTCATTACCCTGCTACAGCACTGTCCACACGCACACACACACACACAGGATTTCCCCTCGAGTGTGATGGGTCAGGTGGATGACCTAACCATACAATCGACCAAATATTGTTCATTTCTGGAAATAAGTCAGGCTACACGTTGAGACAACAACAGGGCTTTTTCTCCCCAGTCAACAGGACATGAAGCGGCGTCTGCTATCTGCCACACACACTACCCTCCATCTCCATTATTACCACTCTTAATAAATTATTCATTAATTGTTCATTACACTTTAGTACAAAGACAGTATATAACTTATCTTAGTAAGATTTCCTTCTCCTCTATGTGCTCAGATAAACACAGATAAACACACACACACACACTTCTCTCCTGGCATCTAGTGTATTTATGGGTTTGCATAACTGAGTCAGTGAGAGTGGAGATGATGAGCTTTGAAAAGAGTGTGTTTGTGTGTGTGTGTGTTTGTTTTTGTTGGCACAGAGACACACAATGTTTATAGCAGAGGGGCTCGACAGAGCTCACTCAGGTGCCCTTCCTGTCTCCTTTCTCCAGCTCTTTTCCCTATCCCTCCTTCTTCTCTTTCCATCACTGTACTCTAATGCTGTCCATCCTTTTTTCCCCCTCTTGTCTTCTTCGTCACTCTCTCTCTCCCGCTCGTTCTCTCTCTCTCTCTCTAACTAGACCTTCTGCTGAGTAACACTGTTCTTCTTTGCAAATATATCCCCATTATAACAGGTGTTCGAAACACACTTAACATCTTCCCTCATTCTTCTGCTGTGTGTGTGTGTGTGTGTGTGTGTGTGTGTGTGTGTGTGTGTGTGTGTGTGTGTGTGTGTGTGTGTGTGTGTGTGTGTGTGTGTGCATTTGTCTGTTTATCTCTGCCTGGGCTGCAGCCCCTTATAAGGAAGAGGATGATGAGACCCCAAACTTGCAGCTTTCTTCCTCCCCTGCTGCCAAAAAGCCGAGAGAGAGAGAGTGAGCGGAGCAGGAAGGAGGGAGACTTTCCCAGAGCGCCTGGGGTTTTCCAGACCTACTGCCCTCCAGACAAACACACAAGCAACTGTCCACCAGCACAAACACACATTCACTGACGCCAGTTGGAAAGAATCACTGATGATGACCAAACAAACACATATTAGTTACACGCTTGTGTTGGGACTTAGTCATATACAGTTGCAAACAAAGCCTACTGCTTAGTTTCTGTCATAATATATCATCCATCTATACACACACACAAACCTACATTGGCAGTGGCACTAATATCAACAGAATATTCAGGTCACTACCAAAGACAAACCACTCACTGAATCTATGAGCTATTCTTGATCTGGCATCCACCACTCTCACCAACCTTTCATATCAGAGAACACACCCACACAGGCCTTCGTTGGAGTTCCTTTACACCTACCAGTGGACCCAACACCTGATTTAGACAGGTCCGGTAAGTAAGCCCTGAGGAACCCCTCAGGCTGTACAGGATTCCAAAAGTGTTAAGGGTCTAAATTAAGACGTAAAGAGTGTCTAAAAAGGACATGAGAATCACAAAAAAAAGAAGTAAACAGTACTGTCAACACTTTGCTGGTGTTTCCACTCTCTTCAAACACTGTCTTACAGCACTGTCTAATTTCCAATGCCTATAAGGCTTGTGCTTCCAGATGGGATGCTTCTTGATGAAAGGGATAGAAGGATGTTGTGTTTGCATAACTGCTTCCACTGGACGACTACAGTCCTGTCCAGCTTAGTGGCTTTTTTGTCAGGTAAAGATCTCCTCTGACAAGCTATGTGCTATGTATCCAGCTAAACAAAACACACGCACACACTCCGACCATCCACAAATCATGGGAGGGAGAGAGAAAATGAGGGGATAGTCCCCTCCCATTTATTCTTCCCTCATTCTTTTCCTCCCTCTTTAACCAACTCCCTCCCTCCTTTTTTTGCCTCTCTCCACCCCTCTCTCTGATATTTTCCCCCTAACCACCACACGGACTTCACAAGGCTTCCAGAAACCCTGACCAACCAGTTGCGACCAGACCCAGATACAGAGTGCTTCTAGTGGACTCCGGTGAGCCAAATCCTGACGTTCCACACTTCTGTTCCTGGAACCCCCTCAGTCGGCCTAACTCCAACGCCTCTCCGCACAACAGCCAGGTAAGATGGCAGAGGGCACACTGGAAAGCAGCAGGGCACCTGTTGGTACTGTAACAGCAACGGTTGATCAGAACATTCTAGAGTGGAGGCTTTTGATGTGTGGGACAGGGGCAGTTAAGAGTGGGGTTAGAACTCGAGTGCTTTTGGAAAAAGTTAGTTCCAGTAAAATGGACGGCAATTGTGTAACAGTGCTTAATGGCATTACCAACTCTATTTTTGTGTCGACACTTGGATAGAATGTAATCTATGCAATGGAATATGCCTGATAATTCACAAGTGAGCATCAGCAACATCATCATTATGTAGTGCCAAATATATGTGCAAATGACGGGGGATTACAATTAAGTTCAGATATCAAATGGTAACCAAAGGCACACAGCTTCAGTGTAACAGATGTCTAACTGATCCTCGGCATATCCCAAACACACTTTCCCCATGTGAAACACAAGTCAGAGATTTCAGTTCTGTCTGACTCTAAAAGGCCAAACAAACACTCAACCACCCACACATACGGAGGGACACATACGGTGCATTTGCGTTCTCGGTACACTTGAGTGTGTTCTCTTTGCATGCAGTCAAATGAGTTTTGCAGTCAGTACAAAGGATGCCCTGTGAGACAAGTAAAAGGTTAGAACACATCACTGCTGGAGGCAACAGCAGACCATCACGGGACACTCAAACACACATTCATTCACATTCACACACGCCCCCCCTCACAAACTTGCGCTCTAACACAGCCGGTCCTTATCAAAGCTTAGAGGAGAGCTGCCCTCACTGTGATTGAAAGTTGATGAGACAAAACACTCATTAGATTCAGTGTAGTCTCTAAAATGCATATCGATCAAAGACATGCGCAACTGGCTACACAGTTCTCCTTAGGCACTGGTGGGCATTATGCAAGCTTGGTGGGCAACATTCCCGCAGGGCAATGACTGAATATCCCTGCCGCCTTCTTAGCCACAGAGAATAATGGAGGTACTGAATATTTCTCTGGAGGTGAATAACTCTCGATGTTATATTCATGGAACCAGGACTACAATCCTTTAAAATATCTATGCTTTTACAACTATGCACAGGATTTCAGAGTATGTACAATTGACAACAAAAGGGCTTTTTACTACCCCATGAAGGTCAACAGGCTTAGACAAGGAGATGATCAAAGACGCCAGCAGTACACCAGCTGATGCCAACGTCAATTAGAGCTGATGAATTTCTGGCATAGTTTTCACTTCATCTTTAACTCCACGGAGCAGGTAGTGGGATTTCCGAAGGGCTGGGCGACTCTTAGCCAGCTGTTCCAGCCTGGCTGGCAGGCGGGCACAGGTGCCCTCTAATGCCCTTGCTTTCAGGGTCAAATGGCCCGACTGCGGACACCCGCGGTGTCCATCGCTGCGGCTACCCGCCGCATTGCTTGTGTATGCCCTCATGGAAAGTTGGGCACGGTGGGAGGTGGCCGGTCAGAATCCGTGCTTAGCTTTAGAACAAGTTATTTGCTCAGGATGTTTGCCAACGATGAGGGGAGAGGGGGACAGAGAGAGTTTGAGAGAGAGAGAGAGAGAGAGAGAGTTTGAGGGAGAGAGATAGAGAGAGAGATAGAGAGAGGGAGGAAGGGAGAGCGAGAAAAACATCCAAAGCCTTCCAAGTTTGCAAACACACACAGTTGGGAGTTTGGGAATTTTCTGCGCCAGATTTTTCCTCAGGATTTCCTTCTTCGGTTCGATCCAGTCTTAATTTGACTTCGCTCATTTTTTTCCTCCCCCCTGTACTCTTCTCTTTCCCCCCCCCCCTCCCCCCTCCCCCCCCCTCTCTTGGCAACCCTGGGGATGTTCTCTCTATGATGGAGTGTTGCTGAATTTAGCTGGCCAACAGCCTCGGGAGCACTAAAACCGCATTTCTGCTCGTTCTCTGTCTGTGTGTGTGTATATGTGTGTGTGTGTCTGTGTGTGTGTGTGTGTGTGTGTGTGTCTGTGTGTGTGTGTGTGTGTGTGTGTGTGTGTGTGTGTGTGTGTGTGTATGTGTGTGTGTGTGTGTGTGTGTGTGTGTGTGTGTGTGTGTGTGTGTGTGTGTACAAGCGTGCGTGCGTGCAATGCGCTGGTTGGGTTCCGACATCCTCCCCTAAACTGGCCATGTAGGGGCTGGATCTAGCGTGCAAGCCCCCTTCCGCCAAAAAAGTAGTAAGCGAGCAAATTGACCCACTTATCGGTGTCCTAAGGGGGTTAGTGGAAGGGCGCTGTTAATCCCTTCCCCCGTCCAAAACACACACACACACACACACACACACACACACACACCTCTGTGAAAGTAGTTCCTGGTCAGTCCAGAGTTTGCGGTTTGCGGGTGCTGACAAACAAAATCACCAGTCATAATTTGCTGCAGTCATGGTACGCCAGTCGGCTGCTACCCGAGCGGAGTGGCAGACGGGCGCCACTCTCGAGTCCGAGGCCGTTTGTCAGTCACTCGGCGCGGCCCCTGGGGGACCATGGAGATTCACTGCCAGAGTAAGACATGGGCAAGGCATGGCAGGATTTTATAGGAGTAGCTAAGTGCATACACAGAGTAGATCAAGACCTGCTTTACAGAACACACTAACTAGAGCAGTGTTTCTCAAAATGTGGTCCGGGGACCACTGGTGGTCCGCAAGCTATCCCAAGTGGTCAGCGAGCAGACGTGGTAAAATGTAATATAGAGGAGTTGTTTGCAATATTGAACCAACTTGTATGCAAATTCAAACAGTTCTGCAACACTGGCTATGTAAGCTATGCCAGTTTAAATCATATGAATAATCTGAAACAATAAGCAAGGTGGTTCAGTGAGTAGGGTCTATTGTGTAATATACTGTTAAAGTAAGTCTACTGTTTTTTTTTTTTTTTAGCTAGGTGGTCTGTGAGTTTTTTTTATTTTTTTTTATTGGTTAAGTGGTCCTTGGTCTGAAAAGGTTTGAGAAACACTGATCTCTAGAGTAATCACAGGTTGCCGTCAAGCCTTTTCCTCTCTCTTCAACCCAACAGGCAGGTTGTAATTAAATCACATAAAAACTTGCAAAGTGCAGCTTTCTTGCCCCCCCCCCCCCCTCTCTCCTGCTCGCTCGGAGTGTGCCAATTCATATGCCCTGTGCGGCAGCTTTTTAATAAAACTGGGATGGAGACTGGACATATGATGGCATAAAAGCCCACTTCCCGTGGCGACGAATCAGATCATGGCCAGTCTCTCTTTTGAGACGCATCAAAGATTATTATGGGCTGGAGCCATCTCCTTCTTGGCACAGCTCAGGGACAGGTTGGAGCTGGTGACAGACGAATTAGCGGGTTTTACAGCAGAGCAGTCACCACCCCTCACATAAACACACACAAACAAACACACACACACACACACACACACACACAGACAGAGAGACATAAACACACGCACACACACATACACAAAAAGACATTCTCTCTCCCTCTCTTATCCCTCGCTTCTCTCCTCCAATGTGGGGGGTGACAGGAGGGCTGGCTGGGGTTTAAAGGGAGTTTGACCTCTCTGAGATAGGCAAAGGTCATCCCTAAGAATAACCGCTGGCGCGTCGGCGGAGGCGCCTGATAAGCGGCTGTCAGCAGGCTCATCTGAGTGTGTGTGTGTGTGTGATGGCGCCATGTCCCTCGCCCTGTACAACTGCTAAAAAACAGCCATGGGAACACCATAGTGGGTCCATCAGTCTGCCTCCAAGGCTTAAGGCCAGGAGTGACTCACCTGTCACTCAAACTAAAGGCATTATAACATCTTTAATTGTTGTCTTAATCTTCATCTTTAATTGTACAAAGGTAAGAAGACATGCAGAACCCCGAACAGGTCTTCTCTTTCCCACCCTGGATATTAAGCAGCAAATAAACGCCAAAGCAGAAGTAATGATAAAACAATCACAGCAAGAAATGTTACCAAACAACCAAGACCGTATAAATAAACTCATAACATCAGGGATTTTGATCATTTTTCAATCCTGCTGAGAACCTGCCGTAGTGCTAGTTTCACTTGCAGCTAAAATCAAGATTGCTGAAGTCTCAGTAAACAAACTCTCGATTTACAAGGCAAAAGTACTGAATGTTCACTGCTGAGCTTTTAGCTAGTATCTCTGTCTGCTCACAGCCCTCCTCTGAATCACACACAAAATCAAACAATTCAGAGTGCAGTAAAAAGAGTAAAAAAAAAAAAAAAAAAAAAAAACGCCCACCGTGAGGAAAATAAAGCAAAACAAAAGGTTTGCTTTTCAGACACACTTCAACACTGCGAGTTCACGGTTGCTGCTGATGAAGGGTTGAGCGAAAATCAGAACGGTGGGTTGGGTGGGAGGGGGGTCAGGGGAAAGAGAAAGGCATCTGAATTAAACGTTTACCTCCCCCGGCTTATGTGGTCCTCCCACCTCTCATAGGCCAAATTCCTTTCATCAGTTGCATATGTCACTTTGACTGTCTGCCCTTGAGGTGACGGGCTTCACAGAAACACGTTGGCAATGGGGCAGGACCACCAGCAACATCTCCAGTTAACCTATTGACAGTGAAACGCATCTAGAATCACAGGGTCAAAGCCTGCATTGATCAGACTAAAATCACAGGTTCAAAGCCTGCACTGATGAGACTGAATCGCAGGGTCCAAAGCCTGCACTGATGAGACCGAATCACAGGGTCCAAGCCTGCACTGATGAGACTGAATCACAGGGTCCAAGCCTGCACTGATGAGAATGCATGGCTCTGTGTGCACTGTGTGGGTGGTGAATGATGAGAGGGTTTATAACAGGGGGTCTCAAACTCCCGGCCCGCGGGCCAAATCCGACAGTTATAGTCACGGTGCGTCTGTGAATGGAGGTGCGTCTTTGCGTGTATAGCCTACGACGGTGTCCACCAAGCATACCATGCTTATTTCGACCCTCTGCCCAACATAGCTTGGAGGTAGCAGTGGTAATCGTGATGATAGTGGTAATGGATGTGGTACAGACAGCAGGGCTAGTAGAAATAGGGCTCTGAAGAACTACAAAGTCACCCGCGATAGGAACTGATTTGACCAGGATACTTTATTGTAGGCCTTGTGGTTATGGGCTAGTAATAGTTTACTATTGTTGGTATACATCTTATATGTTTTCCTGTTAATTTGTTATGTGGGTAATATGACAAAAAAGGAAGTAAACCTGCTCAAATATGTTCATCCTGTATTTACTGAAAGGTGCATAATTTGAGGTGCTTGCCATCCAGTGGCAAATTAGATGGGTAAATTTACCCCCTTCATAAACTTTTGTTTATACTCAAAGATTTTTACATTTACAGTAGGACTTTTACATTTACAGTAGGACTTTATCTCTTGACCACTTTCAAGCCATGGCCTTTTGAAATTTTGATATAAAAATCCAATGGTGTTGCTTTCTTAACCCTGACACCTAGTTTGCCAGGTTTAAAATAGTTTATTTTCATTTGGTGTGAAACACACACACATATGCCTACCTGTTTTTATGCTTTTTTGTTTGTTTTTATAATTTGTATTAACATTTATTTAATCATCATTTTATTTATAAGCTAAGGTTGCTAGCACAGGTGTCTAAAAATAGATAAAAAAGACTTTCAGCACTTTCTGTTTGTAGTTTTGTGTTTAAAAATATACAGTATTTGAAAAAAATATTGCATTTTAGGAAATAGCCATTCTTTTTTTGTATTATTCTTTTACACTGACGTGGCCCTCCAATCAGATAACAATGGCAGAAGTGGCCCCCAGCTCATTTGAGTTTGAGACCCCTGATTTATAAAGAACAGCAATGACAAGGGAAACTGTAGGCTTGAGGACATTTTATGTGTTATTCTTGTTTGTTTGTTTTTGTTTGTGTGATTCTTCTCCACTTATACACCTTCTCTGCTGCTCCTTCCACCAGCTCTACCCACGGAGCGACTGGTCACTTCCTGTCCACCACTAGTCCCATCCTGTCCGTTGACCTCACGCCATCACGCCTCCAGTCACTTCCTCTCCACCAAAACACTAGTTGGCGCTCCTCCCACTTCTACGCCCTCTTTTCCTTTATTCTCTCCATCTTTCCCTCTCTCTGTCTCTCTCCCGCTCTACTAATATCAAGTCACAACAGCCCCCCCTCCCTGCACCCCCCCCCCCCCATCACAGAGACAACTTTGCCCCCAATCTCTGCCCCCAATCTCACCACAACCCCTGCCCCCCACCCCTTTCACTGGCCAGCTGTCCATCACCACCAATCAGGCATGGAGAAAGTGAGTCACATGACGCGCAACGCCATCCGCCGGGCGTCCACCATGGAGATCCCCCCGCACGCCAAGCGCAACATGCAGGAGCTCTTCGTCAACTTCTGTCTCATCCTCATCTGCCTTCTCCTCATCTACATTATCGTCCTATTGATGTGAGAGGGGGGTGGGGGCGGGACAGGGGGCTCCCAACTGGCCAATGGGGGACTGGGATTACCAGAACTGTGAAAGGGGTTGGCCAATATTGAATTGGATGATTGAGAAGGGTGCTGGAGTTAGATGATGATGCAACATGGCTGCTTCTTGTAGTTGGTAGCACCTAAGCTGTATTTTAGCACTTGTAGTTACTTATGTAGCTAATATACACAGCTTTTGTTCTAGTTCTTGCAGCTATTTTTTTTTGTCAACAAAAATTGCCTCTATGTTAATGTTGATAGGAATGTTCTATGTGCTAAAATGAACTGAAGACACATGTGTTCACTGCTACAGCTAAAGCTTGTACACAGTTGACAGACAGGAGAGAACTGGGTTCAGTGTGTTCTGTGTTCAGCACTACACTTGGACAGCAGTGGTAGTTGAGGACCTCTGGCTCCAATGTAGCATCTAATCACAATCACATCGTGCGCACGCACACACACACACACACACACAAAATCGCCGAAATGGGCAGCTGAATACACGTGTGTGTGTTTTGATTACAGTCACTTCACCACTGCTTACTTGCTGCATGTCACCACTGAGGCACTCTGTGAATGGGACTCTAATGTCACTCTACCATACTGCATTCACAGACACACACTCAAAAGCTGTGCAATAAACCTAAACTACTTTGACCACCTAGTTGTTGTATTATGTTGTGTGTGTGTGTGTGTGTGTGCGCGATTGTGTGGTTTTACCTACAGACACTTTGGATTGTTTTTGTGTGTGTTCACAAGTTCACTTCCTCTCGATACTAACTGTTTCATGAATAAACCAGCCACAGCAGACTAACATGCTTCCAAGTGCACCAATGTTCACCGACAGCCTTCACAGCCTTTAAACCTGTGTCAACTGATACACTCTTTGACCAAACAGTCCTCAGTTGACGAGGGTCTTAATTTCACCTCACATGACCCAAGAAACATAATTCTTTGATTTTAAGAGAATACAGGGAAAGTAGAGAGTTCATGTCAGGGCAGTGTGGCTGTGCCTTCATTGGTTCCCTGTCTTGTCTGTCACATGTAGCAGCAGCCTATGAACTGCAACAGAGAGGATGGTATTGACCGCCCTTCCGTGAATCGACCAATCACCAACTCTTCCTGCCAGTAGTCTTGACTGTGGAGGCCTGCTTCAAGCTATCTGACCACCACCACCACTCTTCCACAACACTCCTCCTGCTACTGCTACAAGAAAACCTCGTCTAACCTCGTCTCGCCCGAGATCTCGTCAGCCAGCCATCTTGCAACCATCCCCTGCAACCTTCCTCGGAGCCATGGATCTGGTGAACAACCGTGGGCTGAACCTCATGCTCAACTTCCTGCTCATCGTGGTGGTGCTACTTCTCATGCTAATCTTGGTCAGACTCATGTGACGTGCCCCAGCCAATCAGATCATGACGTAATGTGTGGGGCAGGTAGTGAGATGGGCGGTGAGGAGGTAGATTGGTTATGTAGAGGGTGCAACCTAATCAAGATCATTTCTCTTTCTTTATTCTCCTACTTTCCCCTCAATCACTCGACCACTAACAATTTGTGATATTGGGTCATTCCATCCTAACACTGAATAAATTGGGTATTAAAAAAAACAAAAAAAACATTCTCCAGACCAGATCAAGAACACAAATCTTGCCATGACAGCCATACAATTAATAGTATATTGACATTTCCATGTTATGCATTGGTTAAATTAATTTCCAAATACATCTTAGAATACAAATCATTAAAATCTAGTCACACCTCACTTCTAAGTGGAAGAGTCAATCTTATCCTACAGACGTACTGCCCTCTACTGGTAGACTAAGGAAAGCAAAAGCAAAAGGCCAGAATCCTCCCCTGTATCAGTCTGTAGTGGTGGCAAGGTTTTAGGCCGAGGAGATCATTGTATAGGAAAGGAGGGAGAATGAGAAGCATGCTACACCAAAGATTACACTGGGAGGGCTGTGAATGATGGAAATAGGAAACCTCTTTTAACTATAGCAATTGATGGAATGTGCTAGTTTGACAAATAGCTTCTTAGGCACGCATCCTATGAGTGTGAGTGGGTGCTTTGAGTGTATTGGGAGATTTGGATTTGTATAGCGTCTACGTAAGAGAGAAAAAAACAAAATGAAACTAAACTGAGTGTGATGCGAGACACAGTGAAACTCATGCTGTGGTTTTGCTGTCCGAGAGGCTTGCCTAAGGTATGAGCTACTACACCAGGCGCGTAACTGAAGTGTTCCGTTCGCGTAGCGTCTGCTGCAACAATTAGCTGCCACTATAATCAAAGCGGCGCGTACGTTGGAATAAAATAGACCAGTCTTTTAAAATGGATTTTACGTGTCGCGAACGGAACACTTCAGTGAAGCGCCTTGTGTGTACTGTAGCTCTTGCCTAAGACCCAAAATCCATCCCAGGATCCCGAATCCCAAATCTGTGTCTGGAGGGTTGCTTGGTGTCAGTGTGTTCGTCCTCACGCTCCCCTCACGCCCTGCTGGGATTATAAAACACGAGTTGCCATCTTGGAGGCTGCACATGATGGACATCCCCTCAAGTCTTTTTCACTTTAGGTGTGATATTTGGAGAAAAAAAAATTGATTTCATAATTCCCAAGTTAGGCTGACCACTGAGGATATGCGGTCACTTCATAGTCCATTATGGACTTCCGTCACTGAGTGATTTTTTATATGCAAGAATAAAATGGGGGTTTTCACTGCACCTCATAACTGTACCTCACTTAACGGATGGGTTTAATTGAATAATAATATTGCATTTCGGAATCAAAATATGATTCCCCCAAGAAGCAGGTGAGAACGAACCTTGCATCTGACATTTCTCTTTGCGCTCCGAAAATCAGTTGAACCTAAAAGCAGTTGAACCTACCCGAAATTCCGAAATTCCGACTTCACAAATTGGCAGTAGGATCTTTCGACTAGCACATGAAGGCAGCCATAGTGTGTAAACTTAAAACTGAATGAGGATTTCCAATCGGGATCTGAACACACACAGACCCTCCCAACTCCTGGATCAGGGAACCTTCCCCTTCTAAAGTCTATTATCGCACAGAGTGTGAGCTTTTGTTTTTTGGTGAATAGAAAAGTCACATAATGGCTAGTATCTAGTTTTGTCTAAGTATATCAGCACTTTATAGTTTTTTTTTTTTTTTAAGACACAGCTATATATATATATATATATATATATATATATATATATATATATATATATATATATATATATATATATATATATATATATATATATATATATATATATAATTTAAGACTTTCCGGACAGGAAAATATGTGAATATGTATTTATGACACCTGTTTGTAAGACACTGTTGATTATGACACTATAATGCACATGTTTGAATACTTTGTGGCATAAATAAAGAAACTACAAAGAAATTATAAATAAATTCAACCCTGAAACGCTCATTTGAAAATGACCTACATTCACTCTCTATTTGTCCTCCAAGGATTAAGATTGTGGATCAAGCAGTTTTGAAGAGGGATGCAGGGAGAGAAAAGGGAACAAGTGAGTAAGGGAGAGAGAGTGGGAGATTGAGAGAGAAAGGGAGTGAGAGAAAGAGAGAGAAAGGGGGGGTATCAAAATGGACATTAAAGCAACACCAAAGAACTTTTCCTCTGTCACACTATTTGTTTATCCAGCACCAGCTTTGCAAATAACGATGTCCACAGACAAGGTAGAATATTTTGCATGACTTATAAAAGTACGATGTATTGCGACATCAGATGCAAGTCAAATTTGTAATTTCTTATGTCTCATTCCATCGAACTACAGATCCGCTACCCGATCTGGCAAACTTACATACAGAGCCGGACAGTAACGGAGTACATTTACTTGAGTACAGTACTTGAGTACAATTTTGAGGGATCTGTACTTTACTCAAGTATAATTTTTGGGGAGTACTCATGACTTTACTCAAGTACATTTGAGAGGCAAATATTGTACTCTTTACTCCACTACATTTCTATCCATAACCGTGAGTACCAGTTACTACTTCTAAAAAAAAAAAAATCTCGGAAACCCTCAATTTGTTGTTTCCCTCTCAAACGTGATTGGATTGTGCAGGCGCCACTGATTGGGACAGCCTATCAGCAATCACCTTCAGCTTTCCGCCAAAGTCAACTCCATGGTTAGATTTAGATAAGAGATGAAACCATGGACGAAACAATGGATGAAGACGCAGCAGGTCCATCCCGGGAATGTGCCAACCTGTGGCCCCATCTCACCAGACTATTTCAATTTTCTGAACAAGTTAATGATCGTTTTCGCTTCAAGTGTTTCAATTACAAAATAGTATTTTGTATTTGAAATACGTATTTTAAATACATGTATTAGAAATACTGCCCATCCCTGGCAACATGGTAAAAAGATGAAAATGACTTGATTTTACTTCCAATTCATTTTACATTCTCCAAGGTATTAACATTAACATTTTTCATAACTCCATGTATGTTTCTGTACATAAATGTAAGCACTGTGGCAGTAGTAATGCAATATTTAGAAAATGTAGGCTACTCTTGTACTCTTGATACTCAAGTACTTTTAAAAACAAGTACTTCAGTACACATCTGACTGAAGCGAATGCAGAATTGCCGTTCACCCTGTTACGAGTTGATGAACCACTGAAACGATTTTGGAAACATTATTTTAAGGTACAAAAAACTCTTTGGTGTTGCTTTAAAACGTGTGTGTGTGTGTGTGTGTGTGTGTGTGTGTGTGTGTGTGAGTGAGTGAGTGAGAGAGAGAGCATGTGTCAGTTGGTGAGGGGTGAGAGAAATGAATATCCAAATGGCTACCTGAAAAATTAATGAGTTTCTGGACCGTCCTCAGGCTTTGGCCCCAGCCACAGGGTCAGAATCTTCCAAATTTAGTGCAGACACATGCACACAGACACACACACGTGCACGGAATTTCTAGTGTTGCAGTGCTACCTTCTGCCCACTAGGGGGAGACATATGGCCATCGTAAAGAAAGAAGGCATTGCCTCGATCAGCTATGGCCTGAGTTAACCCCATGCGTCCTGAGCGGTGATGTCAGTCATGCGCAGACACAATTGTATGACCACAGATGCACATTCCTTCCAAACCCTAAAAACAAGCACTTTCCATCTTGTGGTCACTGATTACATGGACAGAACACTCCCCATAACACCGACCCGTGTGTACCAACACACACACACACATACACAATATAAGTCATCTCTTTTTAACAATATGTAATCTGACATTATCGGGTAGCGTTTTCACTAACTGGCCGGTCCATGATGAGGAGAATGCCAGTTCTGCACGCAGAGCATGTCATTACATTTCCATGTATTCATTTAGCAGACGCATTTTATTCAAAGCGACTTACATTTGTCATTACAAGGGCCATTCTCCCCAGAGCAACTCGGGGTTAAGTGCCTTCCTCAAGGGCACAACAGCGAAAGCCGGGAATTGAACTGCTAAAGTCAAAATATGCTGGGTGCTTCTACATCACGGAACTAATAACACACACAGGAAAGGAAAACTAAAGTTTAGCAATCAGGAAATGTCAGGAATTTAGTAAACACAGAACCATTACACAGCGGGGTCGAAAGAATGGGGAGGGAATGTGGGTGTTTCCTCTTCCTTTGGCTGGCGCTTAAATTGTAGTACACACACACACACACACACACGGCCTCCCTCACCTGTGTGTACTCGGCCTCCTGCCGCATTCTCTCCCTCTGCTGCTGCTCCTGTTGCCAGGCGCCCAGCGCCAGTCCTCCTCCTCCGCAGCCGTCGGCGGCGGCGCCGGGCCGGTACTCCATCTGCTCACTCAGCCACATCTGAGTCCGCACGGCCGGCTGGATGGGCGACCCGCCGACGCTCACGCCGACGCCGCCCCTCTGCCCGCTGCCCTGCAGGCCCGGGCTGGCCACCGCCGGCCCCGCGTGCGGCTGCTTGCTCTCGGGCAGGGCGCTGTAGTTGAGGTCCAGGGTGCTGGGCTTGAGCGGGGACGACCTGCACGAGTCTGTCCGGCTGCAGCTACCGCTGCCTCCGCCAATACCGCCCCCGCCGGACGGCTGCGTGTCGTAGCAGCCGAGCAGCAGGAAACCGTCCGAGCTCTGCGACTCGTGGAGCCGGTAGCCGTGCAGCAGTCCGCGGTCCAGGGACCCGTGCGAGTCGGGGATCCGGTAACTCCCGGCGCCTGCGTGCCGACCCGACACCGGCGTCATCCCACCACTGCCGCCGACGCCGCCGCCACCACCACCGGACTGCTTCTCTCCCCCGACGCTCAGCCGCGTCAGAGACGACCACCGCCGGACCGGCCGCGGGTCCCGCATGTCCAGCGGCGAGTGAAGCGGGGACGGGGACGCCAGGAGCTGCCCGCTGCTGCCCCAGGGGCAGACGCCGCCGCCGCCGCTGGTCCCGCCGCCCACTCCGCCCAGGGAGGAGGACGCAGTGGAGACGGACGAGGAGGAGAGGAGCAGGCCGGGCACGCCGAGCTTGGAGCAGGACGACGAGGGCGAGGGCATGACGTGCGCCGTGGGGATGGAGCTGCCGCTGCCGCCGGGCCCGCTGCCCGCGCTCAGGCTGCTGCTGCGCAACGGCTGGAAGGAGAGTGTGGTGCTGGAGCTGGAGTGATCTGCGGACACACAGGCAAGGATGGGGGGTTAACACCACATTAGATTCAGAAAAACACAAAGAATTGACAGTTTTTTTTAGATATTTATTATTAAAAATATATAATATATTATTATATAATAGAGTTTTTTTTTGGCTTTATTAGAATCGGACAGAAGCTAGTAGGGCAGAGAGTATGGGATCAGGAAATAGAATAGGGTCAGAATAAACTCGGGTCCCTGTGGGCACTTAGATCCAAGACACCGGCGCTGCCTCCTGCACCACAGCTCTCCCCAATAAAGTATTCATAGTTGTTCTTCAGTGGCCAGCCAGAGAAAGAGACATGCCAACCTCAGCAGCACTAGCCTACCTGCTGCTCCAGAGCACCATGGATCACAGGACACAAGCAACACACACATCACACACAAAAAACATCACACACACACACACATCACACACAAGCAACACACACATCACACACAAGCAACACACACATCAAAAAAGATCACGCTGTTCTGAATTTCTGAAGAAGCGTGTGATGTCACATCTGAGGGGACACACACACACACACACACACACACACACACACACACACAACACACACAACACAAACAACACACACAACACACACACAATCCATTCGCACAGCAGCCGTGCCAAACACACCCTATCACACAGGAGCGCTGGCCCACATTCAGCTGAGCCATCTCTCAGGCATACTTCAAGAGAAGAGAGAGAGAGAGAGAGAGAGAGAGAGAGAGAGAGAGAGAGAGAGAGAGAGAGAGAGAGAGAGAGAGAGAGAGAGAGAGAGAGAGAGAGAGAGAGAGAGAGAGCGCGAGAGAGAGAGAGAGAGGAGAAAGAGAAAGAAGGGAGAAAGAGAGAAGGAAAGTGAGATAGATAGAGAGGAGAAAGAGAAAGAGAGAAGAGAAAGAGAGAAGGAGAGAGATAAAGGGGGATAGATAGCGATAGAGAGAACAGTGGAGGAGTAGGAACACAAGGGAAGACTGAGGGAGACGCTGAGCACATGGCAGGAGAGAACAAGTAGGGTAGGAGAGGCGCTAGAGGAACAGCACATGAGTGTTCGAGGAGTGTGTGAAGAGGAGTGCTCGAGAAGTGTATGCAGTGTGTGTGTGTGTGTGTATGCAGTGTGTGTGTGTGTGTGTGTACACGCGTATGTGTGTGTGTGTGTGTGTGTGTGTGTGTGTGTGTACACATGTGTGTGTGTGTGTGTGTGTGTGAGTGTGTGCATGTGTGTGTGTGTGTGAGTGTGTGCATGTGTGTGTGTGAGTGTGTGTATGCATGTGTGCATGTGTGCGTGTGTGTGCGTGTGTACACGTGTGTGTGTGTGTGCGCATGCGGTGAGACGAGGAGAGCTCTGCAGTGCAGCACAGCAAGCTGACGCGTCACCTAACACATCAATAAAACATTGGTGGCACAGAGAGGCACACAGAGCTTTAATGAGACAGAGACAGAGCTGGAAGAAGTGCTAGAGAGAGCAAGATGAGACCGTGTTACAGTTACAGTACCAATCTCACTCTCGGTGTGAATGTGCGCACATGTTTGAGTGAGTGGGTGTGTTTGTGTGTGTGAGTGAGTGAGTGTGTACGTGTGTGTGTATGCAGTGTGTGTGTGTGTGAGTGTGAGTGAGTGAGTGAGTGAGTGAGTGAGTGAGTGAGTGAGTGAGTGAGTGAGTGAGTGAGTGAGTGAGTGAGTGTGTGTGTGTGTGTGTGATAAAGAAAGAAACAAACAAAGAAAAAGAGAAAGAGAGAGAGAGGTGGGGGGGCGGGTGAAAATAAATAGTCCACTGAATTAGGAGCAGATATAAGAAGGCCAGTTCAGTCCTCTGGGGAGAATCCAGGCCCTCCCATAATCCAAAGCACACAAAACAAAAACGCGCGCACACACACACACACACACACGCGCAGTCTCAAACAACAGAGGACAACACACCACTGGCACTTTACACTAATCTCATCATGTGGTGAGTCATCCAACCTCCCTACTTTAAAACACAAGGACAAAAACGTACAGCAACTTACACACACACACACACACACACACACACACACACATCTACTTACATAATGCTCAAAGTAGCTGGTGCGCTTCCGCAACAGAATGACCTCTCCAATATAGCCCGAACTTTTCAAAAATGTACCCTCAAGCATCTGTCCTGTTATTTCTCTCTCTCACTCTCTCTCTCTGTGTGTGTGTGTGTGTGTGTGTGTGTGTGTGTGTGTGGTATGTGGCCTTCACAGCACCAGTGCCACCAGCCAACACAAACTGGGCGTCTGTGGCCAGTAACCACAGCACACCATAACAGACTTCCGCAGCTGTAGGGTGGAGTCCGGACACATTAATTCCCCACAGACAGACAGACACACACACACACACACACACAGACACACACAGACACACACAGACACACACAACTGGCAGGCCTGATCCTGTGTCCAGACCCCTTCAGGGGTGGTGCCACCAAAACGTGCGACGACACCACACCCTACCTCCACCCATTCGTTAATGACCTAGTCTCGGGCCTGGTGGTTCAAACCCGTCAGCGCTGGGCTGTAATCATGGTTTTCGTTACAAGACAAAGGGGGGAATGAGAGTCTCAAACGGACTTCTCAATCTGGGATGCCAAAGATACTCCAACTTCTCCTCCTCCAGGTAGTTAACAGGGCTGGAGCATTGCTGACAATCAAAGAGTTACAGCCACTGTGTCAGGAAGCTACTAGCATATTGTATATAATAAAGTAGTATAATGCCAGATTTTGTGTGTGTGTGCCTTCAAGCACGTGCTGATGTGTGAAAGTTAAAGCTTATTATACAGTGTGATCTGCATTAAATTTGACACTGTCCCTTCATCACGGCCTGCTCTCTCTCCCTCCATTCTTCCTCCCTTAATCTCTCTCTCTCTCCCTCTCCCTCCCTCCATTCTCCCTTTCTTAATCTCTCTCTCTCTCCCTCCATTCTCCCTTCCTCAATCTCTTTGTCTCCCTCTCTCGCTTCCTCTCGTCTGATTTTACCCTTCATCCACCAAACAAAAACCGACCACATCTTTATTTGAAAAACTGACCACATCTTTATCTGAAAAACTGACCACATCTTTATCTGAAAAACTGACCACATCTTTATCTGCGCTACATAGTTTCTTTTAAATGCATCTGCGGCTGTGGTGGAGCAGTGGCAACCTCACCGGCCGACAATCGGTTGATCAGGGTTTGATTCCCGTCGGTGTGAGTCTGTGTTGCTTCGGATAACAGCGCCTGCTAAATATCAGTCAACTTCGACTTGATCTATATTCAGACATCTCTATGGCCTGCTGTGTGCAGTTTGTTATGATCTTTGAGCAGAGCTGTGGCACACCGCTAACAACAAAGGCAGCTGCGGAGTCTGGGGCCAAACGGAACGGAGCCGGGCAGAGTGTGTTTGTTATTCAGATGGGGGCAACCAGTGATGGGGGGGGGGGTCAGAGGAGCTGCACTGGGGGGGGCAGTGACCATGACAAGGAGACAGCCGACACGCTCATTATCACAGCCGAGAGGAGAGACAGAGAGAGAGAGATAGAGAGAGATAGAGAGAGAGAAAGAGGCACTGAGGATGGGAGGGAGAGAGAGACCGAGAGAGAATAAGGAAGGGAGGGAAGGAGAGAGAGAGAGAGCGAGACACAGAGAGAGAGAGAGAGAGAGAGAGAGAGAGAGAGAGAGAGAGAGAGAGAGAGAGAGAGAGAGAGAGAGAGAGAGAGAGCAGGCTGTGATGAAGGGACAGTGTCAAATTCAATGCAGATCACACTGTATAATAAGCTTTAGCTTTCACACATCAACACATGCCTGAAGGCACACACACACACAGACACACGGCTAATCAGCACCAGGGCTTGGGTACCCTTCCAGCCTCCTGATCTCATTCCCTATTTATCCCGTCTGATCCTTACTCATCACTCGACACAGCAAACCCTCAAAGGTGACTCAGCAACCACAGGTGAGGTCAGGATAAACTGGATCCCAAGGTAACACAATAAAATACTAAAGAGTTAAACACATAGATAACAGTTCTGGAGAATAATGGCATATTCAATTCATTTTTAACAGAGCTCCGGTCACAGATACAGTACTTGCATTTTGAGCCTGTGAGCATCTTGAGGTTAGCCAGGTGCAGTGGCAGATGCCAAGAAGCTAACCTGTCACGCACAACTTTCACTGCCAATTCTAAAACTGGCTCTGCCACTTTCAAACTGCAGCTTGTGTCATGAAGCCTACTCTTGCAGGCCTACATGTACAGAAAGAAATATCCAAGTTTTCAACCTACCTATGGGCACTTCAATAAGATTGTAAATATAGGGTATTCTGTAAGAAATAAAGTGTGCTGTCCGGTCAGGCTAGATCTTTTTATGTGAATGTTCTATGCCTGTGTTCTCTTTCTATGGCAACCATTATGGGATGTCTTACTGTTACATCATGCTGGAA
>NC_055962.1:22168159-22170659 GCF_018492685.1 Alosa sapidissima | reverse complement strand
GCTGTTTATTTTATGTATTCCAAAATGAGGTGTATGTATACATTATACACTCATGTCTAAGCCTTTAATAAACTCACTTTGTGTGTGTGTGTGTGTGTGTGCGCATGTGTGTGTGTGTTTGTGTATGTGTAGTCAGTGGGTTAAACAAAACAATGGTGATGCAGGTTAATTTAAGAAAAAAATCAAGCAATAAATCAAATTGCCAAATAAAAACATTGTGCAAAATGAATCCAACATGGCAGGCTGAGCTAAACACGGGGCATATTGCACAAGCCTGATGTATTCCTCCTGTCTGTAAACAGCGCTATGTGATGTTATGTTCTCTGCTACTATTGAGCAACCAGACACGTGCCCAACACAATGCCAGGCCACTGGGGGGGGGTAGGGGTTGGTTTGCTAGTGACACCAGTTTTGGCATCTCAAGCTTCTCAAATAAACAAGTCTTGTGTTTTTGTGTGTGTGTGTGTGTGTGTGTGTGTGTGTGTGTAAGATTGAATGTGATCAGTAATTACTTCACCATTATTCTACTACGTCAGTTACAAGTATCTGTAACATAAATCTTTCTTACATAATATCACATTCCATGGACAACTATGATTTTGGTATTATTTTGTGTCAATGTGTCTGTGTGTGTGTGTGTGTGTGTGTGTGTGTGTGTGTGTGTGTGTGTGGTCCCTGCATTCCCCCAGCAGTCCTGACGTCACATAGGCATGAATTCAGTAACCCTCTACAGTTCCCCTGCTCTGACTGGTACCCGTCACTTGGCGCCACAGTCACCATTACCGGCATGGATGTTCCGTTCTCTTTTGGGACTGGCTGGAGCCAACATGGCGGCTCTAAAAGCACACTGCAGCTTTTTAAAAGCGGCTGAAGAGCTATACCGTTGCCACCGGAGAAACCCGAGAGCCCCAGGTCATTAGCCAGACTGCAGAACGCAAACAAGATATTTACGGGGTGGGATATTTACCAGGAAGAACATTCTAGAAACTTATGAACGAACATGACGACAGAGAAGTCAGGTGTTTGTGATGTAGCAACATGTCCATGCAGTAACCAATCCCACCATACTATGCTTAGGCCCACGCACAATGCAGATTCTGGCACCAGGATGGTCTGTGTGCATGCCCATGTATGCATCCAGGAAGCACAAAAGCAGATGTTTTGGACAATACCCCAGCCCTAACACATTGCCAAGCACATAGCCCCATTTCAGACAAGGCCCCCATTTCTTCCTTCACACACACGCACACACACACACACACTTTCCTGATCTAGGCCACTGTGAGGGGGCCTGATGTAAAAGATGAGTCATACTCCCAGCTTCAAAGGCATGCTTGTTGTGCAATGGCAACAGAAATCACAGACTCACACACATACACAGGCAAGTAGGGCATACATTAATCTGAAATATCATCTCTGCAATTGTCAAAGGTACCACGGACAGCTCTTCAGCTTCTGCCCCTATGACTTCTTTTGCCCTCAGTGAAGCACCATGACCTCCACAACTGTCCAGCAGAAAGGTGCGCACACAGACACACACACAGACACACACACTTCTGATCCTGTTGAGTCAGGGAACCAGAAAGTGAAGCTGCAGCAGAGTGAGGTATCTGAGCTCACACAAGGTCACTTCTCCATCAAGCATCACAAAAAAACATCAGAACATCAATAACTTAGATATAGGAACGTCACATATTACCAACAGTCACGTATGTCCAACCTCTTACGTGTATGTGTCACTTAATATTCATTTCTATACAAACCAAGACGTCGGATTCCTAAAGAAACACAAGCACCCACACCATAAGTTTATCTAAATTAGCTATGTACCAAAAATTTAATTTTGCCGTGATTCGAAGAGCTGTAAACAGTGTTGTAAGGCTGCGTGTACAAATCCGCTTGGAGCCCCAGTGGAATTTTGAATTGCGACGAGGAGAATTCTCGGGCTAACCGTTGATGTGCAGTGAGAAAGGTTGGGAATAAGTACCCACCAGCCCAGCACTAAACTCCGAGCGTGGTAAACAAATGAAACGGATATTTCAGACAGTAAAAACCCCGGTAAGAACCAAACTAGATTTTGCTTAAATCTACACACCTATGGCTACTGAAAAATGTAATGTATAACAAATGTTATTTTGAAATTACATTTTGAAAAACATCGTTGTTTAAGAATTTTCGCACGAAATGGTTGGTAATTAGCACGCTTACAATAATGTGCAAATGTGCAATCAGGAGTGTGCGCAGTGTGTGTGTGTGTGTGTGTGTGTGTGTGTGTGTGTGTGTGAGAAAGTGACAGGGTCTGTGTGTGTGTGTTTGTTGTGTGTCAGAGAGGCAAAACAGAGAGTGTGTAATCATTGCTCACTTGTGACACTCACACACTAAAAGGTCAAGCTAAGACAATGAGACGGTCAGAGCTCTGGAGCACCTCTGGAAAAAGACTCGAGAGGAGCAGAACTGTTCAGGTGGAGTGCTTTTGACCTTCCACAGACACATAGTGGAC